>NC_134225.1:8171101-8491036 GCF_965140235.1 Caretta caretta
TGCTGGGAGGAGGAGGGGCCAGGTAGGGGCTCAGACAGGGCCTGGCTGGGGCACTGAATTCCCATGGTACTCCTCTGTACCCAGGCACAAACCAGCCCCCAAAGGGGGGCCGTAGGCATCCACAACCCCAGCTTTACAGTGGGCTGGGGGGACAAACCCGGGGATAGAACCCAGGAATCCTCGCTCCCAGCCCCATGTCCCTAGTGGTACATGAACACTGCCTCTCAATAAGAGCCGTGGGATTGGGGCTGGGACAGTGACCCTGCTGCCCACCACCCTGCCCGGAGCAGTGCATGCTGGGAGCACCATTGCAGACCGCCTGGCCTGTTGGAGGCATGGCAGCTGCGTGGCAGGTTGCAGAGTTTGGGGCTGTGTGATGGGCCCTGGGACAGTCTCCCTGCTTGCCATTGGTCTCTGACCCCGCCCTTCCCACCAGGGGCTGCTCCCACATCGGGGTGATCAAGGCCATGGAGGAAGCCGGGATCCCTATTGACCTGATCGGGGGCACATCCATTGGCTCCTTCATCGGGGCTCTCTATGCTGAAGAGCGCAGTGCTGTGCGCACCAAGCAGCGTGCCCGTGAATGGGCCAAGGTGAGGGGCAAGGCCTGCTGTGGGGTGGGGTAGACACAGGGTGGGTGTGCTGTGGGCAGGGCCAGACTTGGGAGGGTGGGAGCAGGAGAACTCCCCAAACCAGCCCCTCCCAGAGCTGCCATCCCGTGACCCAGCCTTCCCCACAGCCGCTGGCAGCCAGGCCCAGGGCTGCACTGGGAGCTGGGCGTCACGGCCAGCAAGTGCAATACAGAGGTCCCAGCATGCACTGGGGCCTGATCGCTCTGCCTGAGGGGGCCTAGAGACCCTCCAGGCTCTCTCTGCTGCAGGCGTCTCTGCCCCCTGCCCATGCTGTGCAGCTCTGCCCTGTGAGTTCAGAGGCAAGCCTGCAGGCTGTGGGGGTTTGTCCTCCCTTTGGCCCTGGGACGTCTGCTTGGCTTGGAGCAGAGAGCCCCATGGCGCGCCGCAGCATTGTGCTGCTAGGCACGGCAGCCTCTTCTGCGCATGCAGCAGGCTCGAGCAGCAGGGGGGTTCCGGTGGGAACCGCAACATCCCCAGTAACAAGCCGTCATGCTAGTTGGCACACAGTGCTTTGGCTGGAGGACATGCCACCCCCCACCAGCAGTTCCGGGGCTGGCATGCCAAGTGGAGGGGCTGCACCAGGGCACCGCCTGCTTCACAGCCACATGCAGTGAGTGAGTGTCCTGTGAGCTTCAGGCTCGCTGCCGGCTCCCCGACAATCCTCCCTGCCTGTCCCCATGAGCCTGGACTCCAAACACTGCTTGTGCTGGGCCGTGCCCCCTGCGGAGTGACCCCTCACCCTCCTCCTGCAGAGCATGAACTCCGTGTTTGAGACGGTTCTGGACCTCACCTACCCCATCACCTCCATGTTCTCCGGCTCAGCCTTCAACACCAGCATCAGCAAGGTCTTCCAGGAGAAGCAGATTGAGGTAGGGAGATCCAGGAAGCTGGGCGGGGGTCCTGGTGGAGAACACTCAAAGTAGCCTCTTGCTGGGCAGCCCTGAGCAACGCCCCCTGCCGGCAGCGGTGTTCCCTGGAGCCCGGCCTTGTCGAAGGGGCGTGGTGCCTTGCACAGCCCCCACAGCAGCACCCTGGGCTGTAACACGTCTCTGATTAGCCCTTTGTGCCCCTGCAGGATCTGTGGCTCCCCTACTTCAACGTGACGACGGACATCACAGCCTCGGCCATGCGGGTCCACAAGGACGGTAAGCGCCTGCGCCCCACACCCGTGGCGTGTCCCAGGCTGCACAAGGTGCATGGCGCCCTGGCTGTTGGGGCCCAAGTCCTCAGCATCCTGCTCATGTGAGGACCCAGAGCCGGAGGCCTCTCCCTGCCCCCCACCCTGAGCCAGGAGCGCAGCCTGTGGGGTGGAGCCTGGTTGGTTGCTGAGAGTAATGGGCCTCACTGGCCTGTCTCGGCCCCTGCTGGCTCTCTCCAAAGAGCCCTGCTGTGTGTGTGCTCGATGGGTCCACGTGGCCAGGCCAGGCCTGGGCTCAGCTTAGGGAGGCCTACTCTGACTGAAGCTATTTCAGGAGATTTTTTTTTTCCAACATGACATAATGTCGTTTCCTTAAAATAGCCTATCAAAATCTCCTGAATGGCTTTCAGTAGATGCCGGGGGATCGATGCTGGTTCCGGGAGACTCCAGGCCAAACCTGGAGGGTTGGCAACCCTAGCTGAGCATTGCCGCCCCTCAGGTGCTGAGCCGATGTCTCTAAGGATGGGAGCAGGGTAAGGATATCGCCTGCTCTAGAGAGTGCCCCCTGCCCCCCAGGAAGCAGTGCTTGTAACCCCTAGCCCACATCAGCTGGCATGGGCCACCCGACTGCCAAGCCATCTACTAACACAGTGAGGGACTGGGCTGGGCATGGCCATCTCAATGTCTTTGCCCCCACACCTGTCAGGGCCCCTCGGCACCCTGCCCTGCAGAGAAGGATAATGTTACAGGAAAGGGCTGAAAGGAGGGCAGGGGCTGTCAGGGCAGGGCTCCAGAGGTCTAATTAGGAGTGATGGGCTGAAATAAAGGAGAGACGCCCCCACCCCTGCGAGAGAGCCAGGGCAGAAGCTGCTTTTGGTGGCACAGGGAGCGCTAGCTCTGCTGCCAGGGCTGGGCTACAGGCGAAGCCAGGCTCTGGGCCACCCCCTCCTTCCGCAGCAGTGCTGTCCTGGGGCAGCAACCCTGGCTGCTCTCCCAGGGGCTGGGGCACCCCTTATAGGGAGCACTCAGCCCGAATTGACTGGGGCCAAACACCAGAGCCTGGGGGCTTCCCCCACCCAGGGCTCTGCCCGTGGCAGCAGGAGCTGCTGGCTCCCTCTAATCACCTGGCCTCAGGGCCCAGAATCCCCAAGCGGCCAAACACCATTCCTGTCTTTCTGGGGGCAGCAAGGGCCAGCCTGGGCCAGCAGAACCCAGGCCCAAGAGCTGCTGACGCTGCTCCTGGTCAGAGCTGGTCCCTCCCTTCCCCCTTGCCCATTCCCACACTCTGCTGCCCACTTGGTCACTGTCTGGCTCTTCCCCTGTTCCCTGATTGTAACAATTCTGCTACTCACTAACCCCTGGTAACACCCTCCACCCCTGACTGTGTGGAGAGAACACAAGATGGGGCTATGGGACACACTAACCTTGCTGCCCCCTGCCCCTCACGTCTGGCCTGAGCGGCCCTCCTGTCATCTGACACCCCCATTGGGCCAGCTGGATGGCGTGTTAGCAGCAGCAGCAGGGGCAGCTCTGGGTGAGTGGGGGGAGCTGTGGAAGCATTCTGTCCTTGCACTTGGGTGGTGGTGGTTGGGAGCTCTGGGTGGAGCGAGGGCCTGCTATGGGGGTGGGTGGGTGGGTGTGTGGTGAGGCTGGGGCTGAGGCAGACAAGGGGCAGCGTTCTGTTCTTGCACTCAGGCGGTGGTGGTTGGAGGCTCTTGGGGGAGGCAGGTGGAGGGGGGTGCGTGTGGTGGGGCTGGGGCGGACAAGGGGCAGCGTTCCGTCCTTGCACTTAGGTGGTGGTGCTGGTTGAGGGCTCCCTGGAGAGGTAGGAGGGGGGAGCTGCTGGTTCAAACTCAGTCTCTGCCCTCGGTCCTCATCTTGTGCCTTGTCTGTCACAGGCGCCTGATCTCACCTGGGACATTGATCCATCCATGCCTGTCCACGGGGCGCCCCGGCAGCTGTAACTGCCTGGCTCTCACTCTGCCTGCTTGTCTGTCCTAACGCCAACTAACCCCACTCACCCCTAACTCACTGAGTCCATGGGCCAGGGGCCAGGGAGATGGGTCAGGGAGGGGCAGGGCTGGCTCTGCTGTGTGTCTGTGTGTGTGTGAGAGCTCTCTTCCTGGGCAAATGCCAGGGGAAGGCTTTCTCCCTACCAGGACCCTGCTGTCCTACCCAGGGGTCCTCAGCTGGCATCCAGAGGCATCAGCTGAAGCCCTTCCCCCAAAGCCCATGGAATGGGGCCTCTGCCTCCTGCAGTGATTGGGGACCCCCTGCACCCCCATCTCAGCGTGTGCCTCCATCTCCTCCTGGGCCAGCAGTGCCCAGCCTGTGCTGCTGCCTCCGGCCCTGGACAGTCCTGTCCTGGCGTCTGAGCCCTGGGCGCTGAAGAGCTCTGTCTAAGGTGGAGGCTGCAGGCTGAGGCAAAGTCCTGCAAAGAGCTCCTGACAGCCAGCTGAAGTCATAGCCTGCGCAGCCTCATTCCCGAGCTGGCCTGGCCCCCGGGGTCCCGCAGCCCCTTGAGTGCTGGTCCCAACATGCCCGTGTGCGTGTTGCCGGGCAGCCTTCTGCCAGCAAGCACACAGCAGCGTCTCGTTGGGCCAGGGCCTGGCACTGCCCCATGGCAGGGAGAGCGAGCAGGACGTTGGGGTAGGTAGAATAGCCCAGCCCAGTTGTCAGTGTAGCCACCACTAGCTGGAGTGGGCTGAGGGGGACGGGTGTTCAGGGAATTGGTCCCTCCTCTGGTGGGGGGCGGATTTCTGGGTATGTCACAAGGGTCTGTCCCTCTATTAGGCTGGGGGTGGCAGGGGATACCTGTTCCCACACCCAGCCTGACTCCTAGCACAGACCACCCCTTGTCTGAGCCGGTGTGCCCTCTCCCTGCCAGGCTGGGGAGACCTCCCAGTACCCCTGCTACAAAGAAGGCATCTGGATTTCTGAAGCTTCTGTCCTGTCGTTTCCTGTCTTCTCTCCGTCTGTGCTGTCCCCGTGCCCTGTGACTGTCTCCTCTCCCTCCAGCAGGCAGTGTATGGCGCTACGTCAGAGCCAGTGCATCTTACCCCCCCTACCTGCCTCCTCTCTGCGACCCCAAGGACAGCCACCTGCTTGTGGACGGCTGCTATGTTAACAATGTCCCAGGTCAGCATCATGCGCTCCTCGGGCCCTGGGCCACGGGGATGACCTGTGTGGCTTGGAAGGGAGGGCCAGGCTGGGCCGGGGTGGCAACTGGCTGCAACCCCTGCCCACCATACTCTGCCACGGCCGCCCCAAGTTGGGCTGCAGCCACTGCCTCCTTCCATGCCATAGCTTGTCCTTCCCTGGCGAGGGCTGGTTCTGACAGGCCTGAGGGTACAGGCTGGATCCCAGCACCCCAGCCAGACATGTGCTGCTCAAGCTGAGAAATCTGCACCTCATGGGGGCCGGTGCTGGGAGCCTCGGCCACGAGGCCAGGTGCTCGGTCTCTCTTGGGGCCTTTGGGAGTCAATCCAAGGCACCGGCTGTTCCAGAGCAAGGGGCAAGGACGGGACCCAACCCCTGGCTGAGTTCTAGGCAGTTGGCTAGACTCTCGCTGGCTCCAAGGACTCTGCAGATTCCCCAGCCTGGGTGCCGAGGCGCCCTCCCTTCCCCGGGGCTCCGGGCCTGCAAGAGGCCGTCTCCTGACTGCGTCTGTTCCTGCCGGTTAGGCTCGCTGTGGCGGTATGTGCGAGCGAGCATGACCCTTTCCGGGTACCTGCCGCCACTCTGTGACCCAAAGGATGGCAACTTACTGATGGACGGTGGCTACACCAACAACCTGCCAGGCAAGTACCTGCCGCTGATGGAGACGCTGCTCACAGACCGCGAAGCAGGCCACCGGGGGAGGCACCACTGCTGACAGAGTGCTCTGCCCTGGCACGTGTCTCCATCGCCCCCCTCTGGTGTCTCCGCAGCACTAGAGCCTCCTCACGGCTGAGCTGGGGCCCGGGCCTCTTGCCCTTCTGTAGGGCTGGAGGAATGTTATCGTTAAAACCAGCAACTCACCCGAAGTGGGGATCCTGCTCAGGGAGTGGGGCTTCCCTCCCACCACCCTGCGGGGCCGGTGCAGCACCTGGGCCCATGGCCAGCTGGGCAGGCTCATGTTATATGTGTGTGTAGGGGAGCAGCTCTTCCCCAATGGCTCCTTTGCGTTCTTGCTGTCTGCTGTCCCTGGCATCCCAAGTGGGGAATGGGTTTGGGGGGTCGGGGGGTCCCTGCTTTGCCTCCCCCTTGGAGTCAGGCTGAGGGCTGGACATTATGGAACCGCAGTGCTGGGCCCCGGCCTGGGTGAGGGCTTCTTAAACTGGAGCAAAGGCCACGGAAGAACCCCAGGCTGCTCCCCAACTGGAACCGTGCTCAGCTCTTTACCCATGGAGGTTTTGAGCTTTTCCCTCAGCCCCTGGCCCCACAAGCCCCCGAGCAGGGACGGGGGAGGCTTGTACCTGAGGCTCCAGAGCAAACAGCCTCAGGTCCCAAGGAACCAGGTTCCCTTTGCAGCTGCGTGGAGTCGCACTGAGCTCAGCCTCGTGCATCAGCACCTGCCGATCCGTGCTGCAGCCAAATGGTACCAGCGCAGGCAGGCAGCCCCGGGGAGGGGCGGGGTCTGGCTGCTTGGAACGGAGCACCAGCCTTGTTGCTGATGCCCTGGGCCGAGCGGGCTCCACGAGTGGCGGTTCCCATCGCTACATGCAGGAGCTGGGCTGAGCGTGGGCCTGTCAGGCCCTGGAATGTCCCTGTTCCCCTTCAGCCCCAGTGAAGTGAGGCCTTGCCGGGGCCTCCTCCTACAGGGAGAACCAGGTGGTTCTGTCTGTGGACTGAGAACGCCCCCAGCCGCCTTCACATGGGAGCAGCAGGAGCAAACAGCAGCAGGCACGTTCCTTGGTCCCGATTTCCCAGCTGCCTGTCCTGTCCCCCCAGAGCTCTGTCTCTGTCCCCGTCATGGCCGCCCCCACCATTACTACTGCTGCTGGCTGCTCGGTTCAGGTCCTCACAGATTCAACCAGTCCCCCCTCTATCCTGGTGTCCCAGGGTGCCCATCATGCTCAGGATGCCCCTATGGTTGTGCTAGGCCTCAGGCCTCCTCTTTGCAAGGGCGAGCCCCACGACTCTGAGACTTCAGGCTCCAGCCCCCCCGCTTCTCGCCGGGGCTCCCCAGTGAGTCCAGCTGAGTGTAGACCCCATGAGAGACTCGACCCTTTTGGCAACAATGCAGCCAGCAGGGAGTGGCAGTGACGCTCCCTGCACAGGCTGCACAGCCTGTTCAGACCACGGCCCCGTCATTAGTCACCTGGACTCCAGGACCGAGGGGCTCAAGTCTGTCTGAACTCAGAGCCTTTGTTAGCAGTAGCCTCTGCTCCAATCCGCCTGCATTCTCAATCTTCCGGCTGGGCAGCAGCCATCTTAACCCCCTCCACACACATACACCTGCTCTCTTTGTCTCCGCGGCTGTCCTGCCGGGCTCCCCTCAGCTCCCAGTCTGTGACAGTCACTGTCGGCTCAGGGTGTCTCCGAGGCAACTTTGTGCATGTGGGGACAGTTCTTGATAGTTCATTCAAACCACCGCAGACCTGCCTCTGTAACACCCACAGCTCATCTCCCTATCCCTGAGGAGTGATTAGCCCCTTCATACCAAGGGGGTGGCATTACACAATAGGGAAACTGAGTCACACACTTTCAAAAAAATATTACAAAAACTTACAGGGAAGCCTTCAGCTCACGCAGTTCAGCTGATGGTTGGCCTTGCCATGTGACTCACCCAGGGCCTTGGGCAATGGCTTCTGTTTAGTTACCTCACTCCATAAAGGGGCTTAATTGCTCCTTCCATGGAGCCTAACAGGAGAGACTGCACCCATTGGCAGTCACGGGCTTGGGTGAAGCCTTCAGCAGGTCTTTGGCAGACAGCCATTTACACACTGCCCCTGGAGCTGCACTGGGCCCTCCCCAGCACTGCGATGGGCTGTCCCTGTCGCAGCTTGGAGTCCAGAGTTCAGCGTGGGACAGTCCTGCTGCAGCTTGTCTGGCCAGGGGTCCTTGCCTGGGACGAGTTGCGGGTTCCTACTGCCGTCTGAATGTGCCATGGAGGGGGAGCTCCCAGGCAGAACAGAGCCAGCCGGGGGAGGCTGGGTGAGCTGGACCTGCACTTCACACAGAGAAAGTCAGAGTGGGGATGGGGAAGATCTGGCCATGCTGGACCCTGCACTGGGAAGCTCCACGCCTGGCCAGTTGGGCAGTGCTAGTGGGAAGGGGTCCCTGGACTCCCTGGTGCTGCGGAGCCACCCCCACCTACCCCGCCCGCTCTCATGCTGGTCATGCCTCCCACGCAAATGGGGGTGAGGGGAGAAAAGTGGTTGCTGCAAACCTGGCTTTGCTCCCCACCTCCTGCTTGTGGCTGGGGTTCCGCCCTGCTCCCCAGCTGTGGTTGGGGGTTGGGGCATGGGGCGGGGAGCTGCCCTAATGGCAACAGGCAGGAGCATGGGGAGCCGGCAGTGCCACTCCCTGCCGGGCCGCCGCCCCTGACACGCTCTCTCTGACGCCAGCGGACATTGCCCGGACCATGGGCGCCAAAACAGTGGTCGCCATCGACGTGGGCAGCCAGGACGAGACTGACCTCTGCAACTACGGCGACAGCCTCTCAGGCTGGTGGCTGCTGTGGAAACGCCTCAATCCCTGGACCCAGAAGGTCAAGGTGAGCCCTGCCCTGCCCTGCCCTGCCCTGGGGGCTTCCGTGCCCGAGAGCCCCCTCCAAGGGGAATCTGCCCCATCTCTCCTGCTGCCTGCAGGCACGTCCCTCCAGCCACCTGGGCCGCACCTGACACATGCTGCAGGCCGGGGGGGCATGTGAGGGGAGGCAGGCGGGCCCCACCCACCCAGGGCTGGGGCTTTTCACCATCCCTCTCCCCTTCTGTGACTCTGCCCTCTACCCCAAGGGCAGCGACAGCCCTTGGTGCTGACAGGGTCCCTTCCACCACAGCCCCTGCCTCCCAGGGCTGCTCCTGCCTGAGCATGCGGGCCTGCCTTGGCAGCCAGGTGGCTTCCCTCAGGCTGGCTGGGCACAGTCACTCCTGATGCCCCAGTAGCAGTTGTTGGGATCCGGCTCCAGCCACTCAGCTGGACTGAGCCAGCTGGAGGGGAGTCAGACCTGCAGAAAGTAGGAGAGACTGTCCCTTGCAGCCTCCTGTCCCAGGTGGGGCTGATCCAGCCCCTTGCAGGACACTCCTGTTTTTCCCCACACACATACAGGTGCCCGACATGGCAGAGATCCAGTCACGCCTGGCCTATGTGTCGTGTGTGCGCCAGCTGGAGGTAGTAAAGTCGAGCTCCTACTGCGAATACATTCGCCCACCCATCGACCGCTTCAAAACCATGGACTTTGGCAAGTTCGACGAGATCTACGTGAGTCCAGATGGCCTGGGCTGTAGGGGTGGGGAATGTGGGAGGGCCTGATTAGCCGGGGGTGTCTGTGCTCGGCTGGGGGCAGGGTGGTGGGAGGCCCTACTCTGGGCCCTGGGCTGCACTGGCCTGGGGGTGAGAGGCCCTGATCTGGGGTGCCAGGGGAGGGTCTCTGCTCAGCCGGGGGTGGGGTGGGTGGGAGGTCCTGATCTGGGGGGAGGGCGGGGTCTGTGCTCAGCAGGGTGTGGGAGGCTGAGGGCTGCACTTGGCTGGGGAGGGTGGGAGGCCCTGATCTGGGCCATGAGCTGTGCCCAGGTAGGGGAGGGAGAGGCCCTGCTTGCGGGGATGGGTTGGAAATCTGATGGCCACCCTTGTGAGGAGCAGCCCCCCAGCTGCATCAGAGCACCCAGGGCAAATCCATGTCTTGCTCTGCAGCGGGCGCAGCCTGGCCTGGCCAGTCCCCCCCGCAGCTGGCTGGGAGGAGTGGGCCCCTCATCCTGCCCATCCATCTCATGCAGGACGTGGGCTACCAGCACGGCAAGGTGGTATTCAGCGGCTGGAGCCGCGGCGACATCATTGAGAAGATGGTGAAGGACCGGCGCTCGGCCGACTTCTACGAGAGCAAGCGCATGGATGTGAGTGAGGGGGCAGCAGTGGGGCATGGGCCAGCGGGGGATGGGTAGCTACAGTGTGTGCCTTGTCATACTCCAGCCACTTAGCTCCCTTTTGTGCCAAGCTGATGTTCCTGGCTGTGGCAGCCCTGTGGCGCAGCACCAGTGCCTGAGGCAGGGGGAACAACCAGGTCTGCCCTGGCGCCCCAAGGGGTTGGGCTGGGGGCTCCAAGAGGAGTTGTGGGGGCTTGGCAAGGAAGTGCCCTCCCCCATCAGTGCAGACCCCAGTTCCAGCAGGAGCCGCCCTGAGACTCTGGTCCCTTTGTCCTTAGGCTGAGCAGGAACCCCCAGCCCCTTGGCGAAGTGGGGGATCCGCTCAGGGCTGGACTCAGAACCACCTGCATGGGGTGAGAGCCTGACCCAAGAATTGACTTGTCCTTTGCCACAATGACCCCCACTCCTTGTCCTCACCCACTGGAGCCCTCCTGAACCACCCACTCTCTAGCTCAGCCCACATAGCACTTCTTCCCTGTGTCCCAGCCCCCCAGGGCTACCTGACGGGGACATCTCTAGACTGGCTCTCATCCCCCCAGGTGCTGACTTGCCCCAGCGCAGGGTTCACTGATCTGGCCGAGATCGTGTCTCGCATCGAGCCGACCAAGAGCTACCTGTCCGATGGCTATGCTGATGGTGAGTGGGGGCAGGGGGTGTGGCGCAGGGCTCTCTGCCCATGTCACTCCAGTAGGATTCTGGGGCCCCAGCAAGGCTGTGGGATGGGAGTTAGGGCTGGGATAGAAGAGGGGACTGCGGGTAGGGATTGAGGGGCAGCAGGGCCAGGCCAGGAGCAACTGCCAGCCCCATGTGTGCTCCCATCCAGGTGAGGAATCTGACTACCTGACAGAGTACGAGGAGGAAGGGCTGGACCCCGCACGGGGAGAGGAAGAGTTGTTAGCATCGGCTGAGTGGACCCACACTGAGGTATTTGAGACTGTAAGCTCTGGACTCTGCTCCCTGGGGTGGGGGTGTGCTGGGCCCAGCTGCTTCTCCTGGGGCCCTCTCCAGGTGGGGGAGCTGGCCGAGGTGGGGCTCCGTCTGTGTCACTGTTCTGGCAGCTGTAGGGAGAGCTGGTCCCAGATGCTGCTACCCATGCTCCAGGGAGCAAGGGTGGGCCTGGATTCCCCAGCCCCTGGGACCATGCCCCCCTTCCCTGCACAAACACTGCGGGCTCCCCACAGGGTACTCTCCACAGTCCCCCACTCCTCTGTGGGAGAGGTTCCCATTGACACTCTCCATGTCAGCTCCTGGGCTCCTTGCTCTCAGGCTGGCATTGCCCTGCTCCGGAGCCCACAGAGGCCAGATCCTGGGGGTGGGGCTAAGAGTTGTGTGGGAGGGGGTGGGAAATGGACCTTCCCCTCTTGAATATGGGCACCAGCCCCACCCACCGCAATATGGGGCTTGTCTGGACTAGACGTTGCCCTAGATGACCCTGGTGTGCTCGGGGGGGGGGGGGGGGGGGGAGGCTCCTGGCCACGTGGCTCGTCCTTACCCAGCTCTCACTAAACAGGCCTGAATTGTCCCTGCCTCGGCCTGGGAAGAAGCAGGGCGATTGCCCTGGGGGCAGCTCTCCTGGGACACGGGGGTCTCACTCCGGACTGGATGGAGGGATGGGGTATGTGTTCTCCACTCAGGCACTGACTGGACTTTAGTCTGAGTTCACACTCGTCCTGCTGGTCCTTCCTGGCCCTGAGCTCTCTGGCCTGAGGGCAAGGGCCCATCATGACAGCAGCACTGCTGCCCCCTCTGCCCCTTGGTGGCTGGCTGGGCCCCATTCTCCCCGGGGGCTGGGTCTGTGCCGTCACACGGTGTCTTCTCCTTCCAGGATGAGGAGAAGAGTCTGCGGCACCGCAACTCCCCGCCCCAGGAGTGAGCCCAGCCGCCTGCTCCCGCACTGGGACAGATGGAGCCTGCAGGCCCAGGGCTGGCACTTGGAGACTGCGGCCTGCATGTAGCTGGGGCACTGGAGCCTATCCTGCGCTAGATCCCCCCGGCCTGCATCTGCTGCTGGAGTCCTGAGGCCAGCCTGGTTCCACTCCGTTAATGGCCAGGGTTCTGCTGGGGTCAGCAGCCCTTCTGCATCTTCCAGTATGCAGTGGGACCTGGCCTGGACGCACCGCAGGGTGGAGGGGCGGCCACTAGGCCCAGCACTCTCCATCAGCCAGTACTTGACCCAGGCCAGCGCTGCTGCAGTTCCAGGGGGGCCCTCAGCTAACCGCTGTATCAGTTGTAGGCCTATGCTGCTCGCTCCAGGGACAGCAGGGCCCAGTCCAGCAGCCTCTGCTGGTAGGGCATGAGGATAAGGGCTGGATGCTGGGCAGGACTACCCCAGCCCCCTCCCCGCCACACACACGAGGGCCCATGGCCCTTCCTTGCTGCTCCCTTTGCCTGCCTTTTGCCTGCCTTATGGAGGGCCACAGGGTGCAGCTGGCAGCCAGGGCCATGCACACTTCCCCCATGGCCCTATGCCTGCACGCTCCTTGCTGGGTGCCAGGGCTCAGCTCCTGGCCACGTGCTGCTGCATGACCCACTCAGGTGAGGGGGGGTTTGCCAGAGGAGGTGCCTGAGGGGTGAGGCAGATGCCCCCAAGCCCTTCTAGGTCCAACCCCAGCTTCTGCCAGCTTCTCTTCCCCTGGGTTGCCACCTGGGGTCCTGAACACCACACTAAGTCCAGAACCTGGGAGTCCTATGTCCTGTCCGGCCCCACCCCCAGGCTGAGTGCTTTGGTGAAAACACTGCCTCTCCCTCCTCCCCTACATGCACTGTGTATGGGGCAGTGTCATTTCCCTCTTGCCCTCCTCCGCGTTGCTGCTGTGGGACGTGCCCCTCAGCATCTCTCCTACAGCTGCTTCTCCTTCCCAGCCCCACCTGCAACCCCTAGAGAGGGCCTGGGCTTCCGGGGGGTAGGGCTGGGCCCTGCACTCAGTATCAGGGATCAGCAGGGCCTGCTATAGCCCCAGCTAACCTGGCTTGTAGGGGAAGCCAGGGGACCCATAGCCAGGGGGTGGTGGGTGATTTAGGCCAGAGCCTTGCTCCCTGTGTGTAACTCTGCCAGGTCAGGCTGCTATTCCTGGGCTCAGCAGGCATCCACCCACTCCTGGGCACCCCCACATTCCTGGCTGAGCTGCTGGGATGCTGTTTGCACCTCCCTCCAGGCACCCCATCACTGTCATGGAGCCCCCACATCCCAGCTGCGGCCAGGGTGGGAGCAATATAACCCTAGATGCTACTTATTTTTGTTAAGTTATTGCTGAGGGTGGGAGCTGCAGGGGGCTCAGGGGCTGGCACGGAGAGGCCTGAGCACTGGGATTCTGTTATTTTTTATTTAAAAGAAACCTGCTCGTGGCTGTCCGGCTGAGGTGGGGTCTGCCCATCCTGCCAGAATAAAAGCTTCCACTGGCCGGGGCTGACAGTCAGTCTCTGCCAACTCTGATCAGCCACTGGGGCTCCTGGGGCGGCCGGCAGCTCAGCCTCCTCCAGGGGAGGGCTTGGGAATAACAGGAGTGGGCCTCTGGCTCCACGGGCCCCCACTCAGCCCAGGCTGGCTCCTTCAGAAGAAAGCCAGGTGCTCAGGAGCTGCTGCCCCTGCTCTGCTGCTGGGGCAGGGGTTGGCTTGTTTTCCCTCACACCGTGAGTCCTGTCCCACCACAGGTGGGTGCAGCCCCTGCCAAGCTGTGGGCCCACTGAGCCATGCACGGTTCCCTTCCCCTCATGGGCTCCAGCATGTAGGAAACTGGGGCCTGGCCCCCCAACTCACTGCAGGGGCAGGTGCCTGGTAGGTCAGAGGAGGCTCCAACTCCATCCTCTGTGCTGCACTGGGGCCGAGCTCCTGTGCTCAGCAGGCTCTGTGCCTGCTTATGCCCTTCACCCTCCCCCCCGTGTGGTGCAGGATCAGCTCCCAGCAGATTCATGCTGTATGGGACTCTTTCCCTTCCGCTGTGCCCACCTGGCTGCAGCTCCCATGGGCCCTGCAGCCTGCATCCAGCAGCTGGGAAGGTGAATCTGCCCCCCTCCCCAGCACTGCAAACTGCTCCCAACTGGGGAGCCCCAGGCCTGAATTCCCAGCAAAGCCCTGGGGGCTGCTCCTGTAGGTGGCTTTGGCCCTGGTGCCAGCTTGAGCTGCAGGACACCCTGGCCTGGGACCAGCTGCAGCTTAGGGGGTGCGTATCGGCACAGGATCTTCGATGAGATCTGCTGGCCAAGTGGTCACTCACTTCTCAACCCAAGGACCAGGACCTGTGTAGCCCCAGCTTCTGCAATTAACCTTGGTCTAGCAGCAGCAAGGAGAAATTGCAGCCACCTGATGGGCAGTTGGCCATGGCTGAGCAGGCCCCACACCCCCGTCGGCTGCTTGGCCCGGCTCTCCTGTCAGCTACTCCCCAGTTACTGCCCTTGGATCACTGCACGGGTGGCCTCCCACCTGCCCTAAGGGCCTCCCTCTGGCCCAGGAGATGCGGCCCAGTCTGGCTCCCAGCAGGGCCCAGTGGGAGTCCAGGAGCTGTCCCCCAGCTTTGCTCTAAGAAGTCTCCACTATATGGAAAAGCTTAGACCTGCCCAGAGACCCAAACTGCAGGGTCCCCCCCTTACTGCAACCCTCAAGAGCCCCCTCCCCCAGGCACCAGGCCCCTAGCAGAGAGACACCCCTCAGCTGGGCACCTGTGATGCTCATGCTAAATCCAGGGCCAAGGCACCCATGCAGCATGCGGGCCCCATCACCGGGAATCGATGCTCCAGGGGTTAACAGCCAGGGTGCCTGCTGCCAGTGACCAGGCCCACAGTAGCATGCAGCAGAGCTGGTGCCCCTCAGCCTGCTGCCTAGCAGGGAGTGTTCAGGTCTAGGGAGCTGGAACTATGAGGAGCTGCGGCTCCTAGGAAAGCCAAGACCCAATCGCTGCCCCTCTCCACCAGACCTGGGCACAGACCCCCGGGCCTGAAGCCATCTCCCCTCTGCTCATTGTCAGCCCGCCTTGCTGACACCAGGAAGTGGCTGCCTGGCCGTGCTGCTGCAGCCATGTCCCACCCCACAGGTGGCAGATGAGGCGTAAAGCTGATCTGGGGCTCTGGGCCCATAAGCAAGGCCCCGAGTACCCAGGCCTGCTGCAGGCCGTTCTGCAGCAGCTTTAGACACTTCCAGGCAGAGGAAATGCAGAGCCTGCGCAGGGCCACAGCGGGCTGGTGATTTCCACAGGCAGCTGACGGCGGTGTCCTCATGCAGGCTGGTCTCACAGCGCAGCAGGATTGTGGCCAGAGCCAACCGAGCCCCGTCCCACCTGGCGGCCGGAGAAACTGGGATGGAAGAGAGGGCACGCCTCGGGGCTGCAAGCTGACCAGAACCCTCCCGCTGCGGTGCTAAGAGCTGGGAAGCAAAACAGTCACTGACAGTGCAAAGGATCATGCCCTGCTGAGACGAGGGAGACAGCTAGCTCCTCTCAGAGTGACTGGCGCGGAGCAGGGAGGTGGCACTGCCCATGTTCACACACAATGTGGTGGCAACAAAAGCCCCCAGAGAGACATTTCTCCAAAACGGAGCCAGGATGTGGCAGCACCAATGAAGCCATAGCAACACCGGGTGCCTGTGCCCAGCTGGCATTCCCCTCGGGAGTGCTTGGTGCAGTCAGGCCATGGGGCCCAGTGCCTGCCTGCTGCAGACATGACACAGGGCCCCTGGGAATTTCACAGGTTTATTTTCACTTTGTAACAAAACATTTTAGAAAATTCATTAGAAGCTGCTCCCGCAGCCAGCCAGCCCCCCATCCCTGCACCCAGCCCCTCCCGTTTCCCACAAGCCTGCATTGAGTGCTGGCGTCCCCCTGCTTCTGTTCCCCAGCCCCACACACGTCTGGGCAGCTGCAGGGCGGGCTTTGGCTTGGCTGGGCCACACGGCAGGGCCCAGGGTGCTGGAGCAGCAGCCCAGGCAGCACCAGCCAGCAAGAGGGGAGAAAAATGGGGTCAGGCACTGCCTGGGCACAGCCCCCATTCCCTGAGCAGGGCCCCACCTGCAGGAAGCTCTGCCCCCATGTTTGCTACCTGGGGCTGGAGAAACCATGACTGGTGGCAGCAGCTTCACTCGCTCTCAGTACCTGGACAGGCAACGCAGGCCTGGCCCAGCCAGCCCCATTCCTGGCAGTGGGCGGGGGAGTGGCCATGCACAAGTATGGACTCTGGTCAGGGCCAGACCAGGCCAGGACCATCCCAGCATGAGGGGGGTGGGAGTCACCGGCTGCCAGTGATGTCCCGGGGGCTGGGATGTCACTCAGCAGCGTGCACCCGCTGGTGCAGCAGGAGGTTGGAGCTGCGGGTGTAGCCGCGCCCGCACTGCCCGCAGCGGAAGGGGCAGGCTCCGGCATGGGAGCGCGCCCGCAGCGGGGGCAGGCGTGAGGTTTCTCGCCCGTGTGCCGCCGGCGGTGCTCCACCAGGCTGGCCAGCTGGGCAAAGTGGCACCCGCACTGGGCACAGGGGTAGGGGCGCTCCCCGCTGTGTGCCCGCTGGTGCGCAGCCAGGGCTGAACGGTGCCCAAAGGCTCGGCCGCACTGGCTGCAGCGGAACGGCTGCTCCCCGCTGTGTGTGCGCCCGTGCTCCCGGAGGTGTGCCAGCTGGGCAAAGCACCGCCCGCACTCGGCACAGGCATGGGGTCGGGCGCCTGCGTGGCCCCGCTGGTGCCGCAGGAGGTTGGCACGGTCGGCAAAGGCACGGCCGCAGTCCGGGCAGGCGTGGGGGCGCTGGCCAGCGTGGGCACTGCGCTGGTGCTGGCGCAGGTAGGAGCTCTGGGTGTAGCCGCGCCCGCACTCCCCGCAGCGGTAGGGGCGCTCGCCCGTGTGTACCAGCTGGTGCCGCAGCAACGTGGCGCTCAGGGCAAAGGCCTTGCCGCAGACCGGGCAGGGGAAGGGGCGCTCGCCCGTGTGCGCTAGCCGGTGCCGGAGCAGGTGGGCTCGCTGGCGGAAGCGGCGAGGGCAGTCAGGGCAGGCGTGGGGGCGCTCGACGCTGTGTGTCTGCAGGTGCCGTGCCAGCGTGGAGCGCAGCCCGAAGCTCTTGCCGCAGCGACCGCAGGTGTGAGGGCGCTGGCTGGTGTGGGCGCCCTGCTGGTGCTGCGTCAGGTGGGCGCTCTGCCGGAAGCTCTGCCCGCACTCCCCGCAGCGGTAGGGGCGCTCGCCGGTGTGCACGCGCTGATGCACCAGCAGCGCCGAGCTGCCCGCGAAGGCCTTGCCGCACACCGGGCAGGGGAAGGGGCGCTCGCCCGTGTGCGCCCGTTGGTGCGTGGCCAGCGCCGCGCAGTCGCAAAAGCCTTTGCTGCAGGTGGTGCAGACGTAGGGCCTCTCGCTCGCATGGAGGAGCTGGTGCCTTGTCAGCGTGGCGCTCTGCCGGAAGCTCTTCCCACACTCGCTGCATTTAAAGGGCCACCTGGCTGCGGGGTCTCTGTGCCGCGCCGGCTCTGCAGCAGCGCTACCTCCCGGCACAGCCTCCTCCGCCCTGGCACTGCCTCCTCGCACAGCTGCCTCTGCCCCCGCAGCCGGGTCTTCGTGCCACGCTCCCCACACCAGCTCCACACCAGTGCTGCTGCCGCCCCTTCCCGGAGCAGCATCCTCTGCCCCAGCCACGCTCGCCAGCCTCTCACCTGCAGGAACAAATGGGCAATCGGGCATGAGCCGTCCCCACAGGAGGCCAGCTAGGACAGGGCCCCTGAGGCACCACCCACGTGGCCCCGCCCCCCTGGAGCCGGTTTCCACACACCTCTTGCAGCTTTTTCAGGCGGCTGCAGACTCAGGCAGGCGTCAGCACCACCCAGCTCAGGTTCACAAGCCTTTCTTTGCCTCTGTGTAGGCTGGAAATATTATTTGCATTTTCAGTGAGAGCCAAGACACGGCTCTCATCTGGTTCTGGGGGCCCTGGAGCAGGTGGTGGGATGGGTGCAGTGGTGCACACAGATCAGGGAGAGGGTGGTGACAACCTCTGAGAGGAGCTGGGTCAGGAGGGCTTGCAGGGGTGGCTTTGGGGGGGGTCCCATCTGCCCCCATCCCTCTCAGCTGGGCTTATTTATCCCCCACCTGTTTGGGAGCCGGGCCAGCTCTCATCATCCTCGCCTTTGCTGAGATCTGGGACTTGCAGCTCTTCCCCTAGCTCCATCCAGTACTGGGATTGGGGCCCTGCTGGGAGAGAACAGAGCAGGTGGGATCCAGCTAAATACCCACCCAGCTCAGCGTTCATCTGCCACTCTGGGCTGGCATGGACAGAACATCCAGGAAACACCTGTGGAAACACAGGAGGGTCAATTCAGACACAAACAATCAGAGTGGAGGGGAGACGACCCCACAGACTCCCCGAGCCATGGTGCCAGCGAGGCCCCACAGCCGTTCACTAACACAGGGGTATAAAAGCCCCCTGCCAGCTTCAGACTTGAACCAAACTGGCTCCGTGAAGCGCCAGGACTGAGCCTCTGAACGGAACTGGTAGGAAACAGTTGGCCTGGCTAATGCCACCCTGTGTGGTGAACACCAACTCCGTGCAAAGGAGCAAGCCAGGGAAGCGCCCATGTCCCGTGAGCCAACAGCCCCACCGGGGACCCCACTGCATGGAGCAGAGAGCCAGCAATCCCCTCGGTCACAAGAGGGTGGCAGAGACTCCTGCACTTTCCAGAGCAGACCGCGTACTCAGGCCCTGCAGGGGAAACAGACCATGGCCCTCCCGAAAGAGCCCCAAACCAGCCTCAGAGCGCACAGCCTGGCCATCAGAGCTCTACAGGGAACAGCTCTGTGGTCTTCTGAGCCACAGAGCCCTGAGCGCGCTCGTGCTGGAGACATCTGACAGCATCACACCACTGGATTCGACCCAGGGAGGAAGTGCCTCACACTAATGAGGAAACCCCCCTCGCTCCACAGCACACCCAGGGACCCCTGCCGCTAGGACAGCACCCCAGCTCCTTGGCACAAGGAGCGTCTTCGTTCTGGGCTTGTGCAGGGCCCGGCGCCATAAGGCCTGATCTCCAAATGGCTCCGAGTACTACCATGGGCCAAAGAGCAATCACCAGCTGGTGCTGCCATTGCAAAGCAGCACCTCTCCCGATTCCCCCAATCATAGAACTGGAAGGGACCTCGAGAGGTCATCTAGTCCAGTCCCCTGCACTCATAGCAGGAGTGAGCATTATCCCTGACAGGGGTTTGTCTAACCTGCTCCTAAAAATCTCCAGTGATGGAGATTCCACAGCCTCCCTAGGCAATTGATTCCAGTGCTTAACTACTCTGACAGGTAGGAAGTTTTTCCTAATGTCCAACCTAAACTGCCCTTGCTGCAATTTAAGCCCATTGCTGCTTTATCCTCAGGGTTAAGGAGAACAATTTACCTCCCTCCTCCTGGTAACAGCCTTTTATGTACTCGAAAAATGGGGAGCATGTCCCCCCTCAGTCTTTTCTTCTCCAGACTAAACGAACCCAGTTTTTTCAATCTTCCCTCATAAGTCATGTTTTTTAGACGTTTAATCATTTTTGTTGCTCGTCATAAATATAAAGGGAAGGGTAAACACCTTTAAATCCCTCCTGGCCAGAGGAAAAACCCTTTCACCTGTAAAGGGTTAAGAAGCTAAGATAACCTCACTGGCACCTGACCAAAATGACCAATGAGGAGACAAGATACTTTCAAAGCTAGAAGGGGGGGAACAAAGGGTTCTCTCTGTCTGTGTGTTATCTTTTGCCGGGACCAGAGCAGGAATGCAGGTCAGAATTCCTGTAAAGGGCTAATAAGCAATCTAGTTAGATGTGTGTGAGATTCTGTTTTGTTTAAATGGCTGATAAAATAAGCTGTGCTGAATGGAATGTATATTTCTGTTTTTGTGTCTTTTTGTAACTTAAGGTTTTGCCGAGAGGGATTCTCTATGTTTTGAATCTGATCACCCTGTAAGGTATTTACCATCCTGATTTTACAGAGGTGATTCTTTTACTTTTTCTTCAATTAAAATTCTTCTTTTAAGAACCTGATTGCTTTTTCATTGTTCTTAAGAACCAAGGGTTTGGGTCTGTGTTCACCTATGCAAATTGGTGAGGATTTTTATCAAACCTTCCCCAGGAAAGGGGGTGTAGGGCTTGGGGGGATATTGGGGGGAAAGAAGTTTCCAAGTGGGCTCTTTCCTGGTTATATTTGTTAGACACTTGGTGGTGGCAGCAATAAAGTCCAAGGGCAAAAGGTAAAATAGTTTGTACCTTGGGGAAGTTTTAACCTAAGCTAGTAAAAATAAGCTTAAGGGGTTTTTCATGCAGGTCCCCACATCTGTACCCTAGAGTTCAGAGTGGGGAAGGAACCTTGACATTGTTTTTCTCCAATTTGTCCACATCTTTCCTGAAAGGTGATGCTCAGAACTGGACACAATACTCAGTTGAGAGCATATCAATGTGGAGTAGAGCGTAAGAATTACTTCTTGAGTCTTGCTTACAACACTCCTGCGAATACATCCCGGAACGATGTTTGCTTTTTTTGCAACAGTGTTACATTGTTGATTCATATTTAGCTTGTGATCCACTCTGACCCCCAAATCCCTTTCCGCAGTACTCCTTCCTAGGCAGTCATTTCCCAGTTTGTATGTGCGCAACTGATTATTCCTTCCTAAGGGGAGTACTTTGCATTTGTTCGTATTGAATTTCATCCTATTTACTTAGACCATTTCTCCAGATCATTTTGAATTTTAATCCTATCTTCCAAAGCACTTGCAACCCCTCTCTGCTTGGTATCGTCCACAAACATTAATAGTGCACTCTCTGCGCCATCATCTAAGTCACTGAAGATATTGAACAGAACCAGACAGAACTCTAACCCTAACCCAGAACTGATCCTCCCCACCCCCCAAACACACACACACACACCCCTGCAGAGACACTGGTCACACCACCCCCATACCCCTGCACAGACACCAGTCACACACACCCCTTACGCGTATACACAGACCCTTTTCTGGGGCAGGGAGTGGCAAGGCCTCCAGCACTCAGAGGGTCTGGTACACCCCTTCTGGAGACATTATACACTAGTTACAAAGGAAGGAATTTGTTGTTTGGTGAATTAAGAATGGGAAAATGGCAATATTTATCTAAATTTGTTTCATTGTGTTAATAAAAATAATTAAATATATTATTAAAGTTGTGTGTTTTGCATGTTACACAAGAAAATTCATATGAAGACAATGCTTGGGCATAGATGGCTCTCAGATAACCATGTTTATTAACTATGTGCAAACATCCAAGATCTAGTTTAACCTATCCTGCGGTTCTGAGTGATTTCTGATGGCTTCTAAAATATAGACAACAGTGAATAGCACTACAGCGCTCCCAAACTCTGTCTGTCCCATCTCTATGGAGTCGGATCTCTGAGTCCTTCTTCAACTTCGAGTTTGTCTCAAAGCAGTAGAGTGATCACAAACTACTTAAAGAAATACTATCCTAGTCCTAGATACTACACTAAGTTAAACCCGCTAGCATCCTTAGTGTTTTCGGGAGACTCGTACAGCAGCAATGTGGCTTGGTATGCGTTAACAGAGTTTGGAAACTCTATCATATTGCTAGAATACCTACACCTCCTTTCCTTTTACATTCCCCAAACTCCATCATAGAAATGCCAGCTCTCAGTTTGACCATGTTTGTGGAAATATACAAAGTGGTTCTCACTGTCGTATGTTACTCCGACAGCTTTGAAGCTATCATGACATCTTTGCTTTAATACATGCTACTGTTTATGCAAATAATTTTGATGATTTCTATTGAACTGATCAATAGTTGAAACATTATTTTAAATATTAATGCTACATTCAAGTTACATGGAAAAGTGCTACAGAGAGGGCAGACGAAGAATTTTGTGGGACAGTGGTGTAGTCATGCAGGATTTACATACTGCTTGCTATTTTAACTGAGATTTACAGCTCAAGCACTGGGGTAACAGTTTTAGTCAGTGGCTCTCAACCTTTCCAGACTAATGGACCCCTTTCAGGAGTCTGATTTGTCTTGTGCACCCCAAGTTTCACCTCACTTAAAAACTACTTGCTTACAAAATCAGACATAAAAATACAAAAGTGTCACAGCCACACTATTACTGAAAAATTGCTGACTGTCTCCTTTTTGCCATATAATTATAAAATAAATCAATTGGAATAGAAATATTGTACTTACATGTCAGTGTACGATATATAGAGCAGTCTAAACAAGCCATTGTATGAAATTTTAGTTTGTACTGACTTCACTAGTGCTTTTTATGTAGCTTGTTGTAAAACTAGGCAAAGATCTAGATGAGTTGATGTACCCCTTGGAAGACCTCTGCGTACCTCCAGTGTACACGTACCCCTGGTTGAGAACCACTTACATGATTCTCAACTGTAGGGACTGAGCACAGCCAAAGGAAAGGTTACAATTTTCTTATTTTCTGTTTGTTTATTTTGGGTAAAGGAAACAGAACAAAAGTAAAGCAAAAACAGGAGCATCAGCAGAGCAACTGCAAAGCTAGAGCTGGCCAAATTGGAGAGTGACAAATCAAGACAGAAGCACAAACGCCAGAACTGTTTAGCTGAGCAGGAAGCCAAAGAGCGTGAACACCAAAATTGGGAAGCAGGAGCCCAGGAGCGGGAGGCAGAAAAGCAGCAGCAAGAAGACGCACACTGACAGGCTGTGGAAGCAGAAGCAGCTGCACACCAATGATCCATGGTCCTTCCTTCGCCACCAGGCTCAGCATCACCTTTCTCACAGCTTGACTAAATGTTGAGGTGTAACCTTCAGAAGGAACCATTGCAAAGGCTCTCTGCACTATAAAAGAGAGGGACAAAGACCCCCAAATGATCTTTCACCTAAGAAGACAAAGGAGCCAGCACTTTGGCTTCTAGAGGAGATTCTGACCGAGGGTGGGAGGGACAGCCGCCATCCTGCTGGAAGACTTTGGGTGAGAAAAGCCATCTTGAACAAAGACTGTATCTTGCTAGGTTCAGTTTTAGTCACTGGAAAGCGTTTCACTTTTATCTGTTTGAAACCACTTCTGCCTTTATCTCTTATACCTGAACTCACATCAAATCCTATCTTCTTTTGTTACTAAACTTGTTTTACTTTTGAGCTAAACCAACAGTGCTGTGTTTGAATAAAAGTGTTGGCTAACTCCACTGAATGTGGCAAGCTGTGCATTTTGTCTCTTTAGAGGAGGAAACAGACCTTATTATACCTCTGAATGCTGCAGGAGAGGGCTGGACATCGCAGAACACATAGGTTTGAGACGGGAGGTGTGCTGGGGTCACCTGCTAACACCAGCCAAGTCAGGAAGCCAAGAGTATGTCTGTGAGAAGTGGTGGCAGGCTGCTGGATGCAAAATGGCTGAATCAGAGCTATACATGAATGAGAGAGGTAAATAGTGGTGCCCCCCAGGGATCTGTACTGGGCCCAGTCCTATTCAACATATTCATAAATGATCTGGAAAAAGGGGTATACAGTGAAGTGGCAAAATTTGCAGATGATACAAAACTACTCAAGACAGTTAAGTCCCAGGCAGACTGCAAAGAGCTATAAAAGGATCTCTCAAAACTGGGTGACTGGGCAACAAAATGGCAGATGAAATTTAATGTTTATAAATGCAAAGTGATACACACTGGAAAACATAATCCCAACTATAAATATAAAATGATGGGGTCTAAATTAGCTGTTACCACTCAGATCTTGGAGTCACGGTGGATAGTTCTCCGAAAACATCCACTCAATGTGCACTGGCAATCAAAAAAGTGAACAGAATGTTGGGAATCATTAAGAAAGGGACAGATAATAAGACAGAAAATATCATATTGCTGCTACATAAATCCATGGTATACCCACATCTTGAATACGGCATGCAGACGTGGTTGCCCCATCTCTAAAAAGATATATTGGAATTGGAAAAGGTTCAGAAAAGGGCAACAAAAATTATTAGGGGTATAGAATGGCTGCCATATGGGAGCGATTAATAAGACTGGGAATTTTCAACTTGGAAAAGAAAGGACTAAGGGGGGGGGATATGACAGAGGTCTATAAAATCATAAAAGAAAAGGAGTACTTGTGGCACCTTAGAGACTAACCAATTTATTTGAGCATGAGCTTTCATGAGCTACAGCTCACTTCATCGGATGCATACCGTGGAAACTGCAGCAGACTTTATATACACACAGAGAATATGAAACAATACCTCCTCCCACCCCACTGTAGTAAATAAGTGTTATTTACTCCTTCTCATAACACAAGAACTAAGGGTCACCAAGTGAAATTAATAGGCAGCAGATTTAAAACAAACAAAAAGAAGTATTTTTTCACACAATGCACAGTCGACCTGTGGAACTCCTTGCCGGAGGATGTTGTGAAGGCCAAGACTATAACAGGATTAAAAAAAGAACTAGATAAGTTCATGGAGGATAAGTCCATCAATTGCCATTAGCCAGGATGGGCAGGGATGGTGTCCCTAGCCTCTGTTTGCCAGAAGCTGTCTGGGGCACCTGGCATTGGCCATTGTAGGAAGACGGGATACTGGGCCAGATGGACTTTTGGTCTGACCCAATATGGCTGTTCATATGGTTTTATGTTCTCATGTACAGTACACAGAACACAGTGCATGCTGGTTGAAGGCTGTGTACCCCCAGGCAGGCAGCCACAGGAGCAGAGGCATTTTGGGGCACGTAGGGTTATAATACCAGCAGTGACACAACATCTCAGTGAGCTGAAATGCACTCCAGAACGTGGCACTAATCCTTATTTGAAACTGCATTGTAAATATGAATGCCATATTCAGGTTACATGAAAAATGCTCCAGAGAGGTCAAATGAAGCATTTTTGTGGGGTAGGGGCATTGCATTTTTGTCTGTATGGCCAGTGAATGGTATTTGAAAAGAGGCAGGTCACTACTTTGAGATGTATTAATCAAGACACATCTTGTTTTCTTTCAATTTACTTGCCATCATGCACAGGATTCTCCAGTGGAAATAGTTAAGGGCCAAAGACTAATCTTTCTGTGATCAGACTTAACTGCAAGTGGAACAAGTGATATGCATGGCTCACCAGTAATGTAATGATGTGCACATTCTTGACATAATCTATTAAACTTGTTCACTTTGACTCAAGAAATTGCTACTTTCAAAATATTTGAAATAAATGAGCAATTGTTGCTGTTAGTGCTGACCACCGGTAACCCCTATATTTAAGCGTTAGTGAGGATTTGTACGATAAGCCCCTGTTTTGCACAAAAGGAAAGTTTCTTCATGAATTTCTGCATGGACTTGCTGCATCATTTGGTGTTCTCTGCCTCTGCATAAAGAGCTTTTCTGGTCTGTAATCCTCACACAACCAAACACTGCATTAAATTTCCACACGGAGGGGGAAACGTTGCCCCCCTCTTTTATAGCCCAGTGAACTTTTGAAATGCATTTTCAAAGTTCAGTGCACTGTGGTGAGGAGAGGTTCCAGGGAGTCTGATGATGAAGATTCATGCCGTTTCTTTCCCTCTGGTGTGTTCCTCTATGCAAATTACTCTGTTTAGCCACATCCCAACCTTGTCTAGTTCAAACACATTTTAGTAACATCACAGTGTGACAAAGTTCCTCCGCTGCCTTGGTGGGTCCTGTGCTTATTGGCGGATTTGCTCGCCTCAGAGATTCACAGCAGCCCTCAGTTTGGTCACTTTTGCTCGTGGCTCAAACCTGCTATTCACTCAGCTAACCTCACCACTGGCCAGCATGGGGGAAAGGGAAAACAATCCCCACAGTCTCTGTGTCCCATCTCGTGGGTCAGGGTCAGGCCAGAGCCCTTTCCAATTTAGAACTTCCCTTCTGGTGTTTCTCACAAACCAAGTCAACTCCTCTTGTGTCCGATCAGGAGTTGGGGGGGGATAGGGGGAAGCCGGGCCCACCCTCTGCTCTGGGTTCTAGCTCAGGGCCCTGTGGATAGCAGCTGTCTACAATGTTCCCTGTATCAACTGTGTGACAGCTACAACTCCCTGGGCTACTTCCCCATGGCCTTCCCCCAGCACTTCCTTTATCCTCACGGCAGGATCTTCCTCCTGAAGCCTGATCGTACTTGAACTCTTCACTCATCCAGCAGCACACCTTCTCACTCCCTGCTCCTGGCACACCCCCTTACTCACTGATGGGAGGTCCTTTTTAAACCAGGTCTCCTGATTAGCCTGCTTGCCAAATGGATTTTAGAAAGTTCTTAATTGGCTCCAGGTGTCTTGATTAGCTTGCCTGTCTTAATTCGTTCTAGCAGGTTCCTGATTGCTCTAGGGCAGCCCCTGCCCTGGTCACCCAGGGAACAGAAACCTGTTCAGCCAGTGGCCAGTAGATCTGCTTTTGACTGCTCTGCTGAACCCAACTGGCCTGGAGGGAGACTGCTGCTGGGCCTTGGCCTCTTGCTACCACTGCCGCCACCCAAGCTGCTCCCCTGGCTGGGCTGGACACCCCCCACCCCCCTTTTCCGCTACCTGGTTGCTGACTAGCTGCTGGACTCCCCCACCCTTGGGTGCTACTGCTCCAACTACAGCCCCTTGGGGGGGGGCTGCTGGCCCGCTCCCCAGAGGGGGGGAATGAGGGACCCCTGCCCCAGCCCTTGCCGCTGTGGATACCATCATCACTGTCACCTAGGAGGGGTCCTATAACACGTGGGTGTAATCCCCCCACCCCAAACCGCCCACCCCGCAGCCGTGCCCATCTTGTCGGGCACTCTCAGGAGAGGAATAATCGGTGACACTGGGCGTGGCACTAGGTAACTCGAGGGGGTGGAAGACCACGAGTGTCGAGGAAGCCCCCCCGCTCTAGGCCACCAGGTAACTCAGCAGGGTGGAAGACCACGAGTGTCGAGGAAGCCCCCCCCTCTGGGCCCAGGCTAGCCTGAACACTTCTCCCTCCTGAAGGCTGCTGTGTCATACCTTCTGTTTGCTTTTGTTTTGTTGCATAGTTTTGCTTTATCCCCTCTGGTGAGTCTTTGTAAGTGTTACACAAATAAAATTCTTTTCTGCTTCAAAAAAAAACAAAAAAAAACTGCTCTGCTGAACCCAACTGGCCTGGAGGGAGACTGCTGCTGGGCCTTGGCCTCTTGCTACCACTGCTGCCACCCAAGCTGCTCCCCTGGCTGGGCCGGACACCCCCCACCCCCCTTCTCTGCTACCTGGTTGCTGACTAGCTGCTGGACTCCCCCACCCTTGGGTGCTGCTGCTCCAACTACAGCCCCTTGGGGGGGTGCTGGCCCGCTCCCCAGAGGGGGGGAATGAGGGACCCCTGCCCCAGCCGTTGCTACTGCTGCTGTGGACACCACCACTGAGGGGCCCTCTCTGCCTGCCTGGCTGCCGAGCTGCTGCTGCCCCTGCTGCCTGGGAGCTGCTGGACCCTGAAGAGGGAGGGGACGGGGCCATCTGCTGCTGGGGGGCGCACAGGGTCTCTGCAGCCCACTGTGGAGGGGGCCTGAAGGCAGAGTAACTTTTGAACTGTGCTCTTGTGGTGGGGGTTTTGACTGTGTGTGGGGACACAGGGGGCGTGGCGTGGAGCCTGCCCCCCAATCCATCTGTGTGTCCCAACCCCCCCCCCCCACCACCGTCGTTGCTGCCCCCTCCGCCACCCCCAGTGGACATTCACCGTCTGCCTCAAGCTCCTGCCTCTGGCACTCCGCTGCTTGCTTGGCCTGCCGCCCTCTTTCTCCACCTTTTGGGCCTGAAGCAGCAGCCAGCCTGCACTGACTCTTTGCAAGCGCGCGTGGGCGCATGTGCCCCCCCCCCCCCCATCCTGGACTGGCCCCCTTCAGCAAGCCCCCAGCTTTGTCCCTTGCTATCTGCCCCATTTTGCCCCTCGCAGCCTTTTTGCCCTCCCCTTTACCCCAGCACCTCGCTGGCTTGACTTTGTTTGCCTGCCCCGTCCTTTTCCCTCTGCAGCCTTTGTTTGTTTGCCTTGCCCCAGCCTCTGAAGCTGCCCCCTTGGTTCCCTGTCCTGCCTCCAGCCTGGTTCCCCCCCCCACGTGGTACCCCTGCCCTGATTGGCCCCTTCCTCAGTGCGCCCATGCCCCCTCCCATGCGCTTGTGCCCTTCCCCTGTTTGAGTTTGCCCTGATCTCACTGCACCCTCCTAATGTTGTTATGACCCCCCCTCCCCAGTGCAGCTAGAGGAGCCGGATTCCTACCCTGAGTCGGTGACTGTCCCCCACGCGCCCTTGATAGCCCCCCTGTCCAGCCCACCCCCTTTGGCGCCCTCCTCCCCTACCTGCAGCCTAGCGGGGAGGATGGTTGGCCTGCCTCCCCTTTCCCCTCCTCTCTCTGGTGTTTTCCTCTCCCTCCCCGCTCATTATGGCGGTGGGACACTGCAGGTGGGGCCCCTCCAGCAGCCCCGGCTGCCCCTCCCCCGGCTGCCCCTCCATCACCCCCCCCCCCCCCCACCAAGCCTCTACCTCAACCGCCGTTGCCAAACACCTGCCACCGCCCCCGCCGGGGTGCCGGGGTGACCTCTGCTGCTTCCACGTCCCTCGCCCCCTCTGATTCTGGAGGAGCCCCCCACAGCCGGCAGGAAGGGCCAGGGTAAGAAGAAGGGGAAGGGCCCCGCTAAAAAGACCAGGCCCTCCTTGGCAGGGGCTGCCCCCACTGCCGCAGCCCCACCACCGGCCACGGCGTCCCTCCCCGCTGCTCCCTCCACCAGCTCTGCGGGTGCCTCTCCCGCGGCCCCCAGGGCGTACGCCCAGGTGGCGGCAGCCCCCCCGCCTGCTGCTACGTCATCTCTCCCGCCCACCGCCTCCGCTACCAGCTATAGCGGCCAGAGCCCCTTTCCCACCATGACCAGGAAGCACAGCGTCCGTTGCCTCCTGGTGCTCGCCTTGCCCCACGTGGAGACGTACGTGCAGGCGTTGGCGAGGGTGGTGGGGCCCACGGCCATTGTGGCGGCCTCCAAAATGTACAGGAAGGCCATCTTCTTCCTGGCATCGGAGGCCGCCGCCCAGGAGGCGGTGGAGAAAGGCCTGGCGGTGGGGGGTGGTGGGGGGGCGTGTTCGTCCCCCTGGAGCCGCTGGACGACCTGGGCGTCTGCCTGGTCCTGACCTCCGTCCCTCCCTCCCTTCCCATGCCGCCCTGTTACCCGCCCTCTCTACCCTGGGAAAGCCCATCTCTGTCCTGAGCCCTCTCTCCCTGGGCTGCAAGGACCCCGCCCTCCGTCACGTCCTCTCGTTCCGCCGGCAAGTGCAGCTTCAACTGCCGGCGCGGGATGGAGAGGTGCTCAAGGGGTCCTTCCTGGTCCCCTACCAGGGGGCCCATTACCGGCTGCACTATTCCACGGGGAGGCCCGGTGCTACCTCTGCCGGGAGATGGGGCACGTCCAGAGGGACCGCCCCTTGGCCCGGCAAGGAGGGGCATCCAGGACCCCCGAGCCCTGGCAGGGTGCCAGCCCCATCATTGCCAGTGCCCCCTGGCTGCCCGGGGCCACCCCTCCACCTCCTCAGTCCACCAGTGCTCCCGCTCGGGCCCAAGGGTACTTCCCCGCAGCACGCCCAGACGAGCGGGAGAGCCCCACTTCTGCTGCCTGCAACCTGGCGGGGCCCCTAGAGGAGGGTGCGGCAGGGATACCGCCAGGCATGGGAGAGGGCCTGCCCCAGGGGGAATCTTCCCTCTCTCATGCCGCCCCACTGCTGCCTCCCACTGTTCCTGAGCCATCGTCCCCGACCCGACCCCCGTTAGCCGGCCCTCCGATGATGCCATGGAGGGCTGGGCCCTAGTCCAGGGGAAGCGGGGCAAGCGGAAGGCTCGAGTTCCACTCGTTTCCACCAATGCGGAAGCCCCCGGAAGACCAGAAAGGGGGGCACCGAGGCCGAGCCTTCTGCCTTGCCCGCTGGAGTGTGCCATCCACTGGTACCGGCTGGGGAAAACGTGGCAGCATGGGAGGTCCCTCCATTGGAGTCCCTTCCCTCCAAGGCCCCCGATGGAGCCCCTCCTGCCCCATTACCATCCGGAGCCCCTGTGAGCCCCGGGGTGAGTGTCGCTTCGGGCACTGGCGGGGAGACCTCTGGGGTGGTGGAAGGAGAGCTCCCCTCCATCTACGAGGAGATCAAGGCCCTGGGTCTGACCCCGGACACCCAGGGGGAGGACGACCCTCTGCCAGCAGGCCTCAATCTGAGTGACTTCACCCCAGCCCCCCCTTCTCCATACTCCCTCCCCATAACCGCTGCTTCTGCTCCTGCCTCCGAGGGTTCCCTGGGCTCCTCCATTTGCCCGGCCGCGGGTGGCACCCTGCTGTTGGCTGCCGAGCCCACTGTGGCAACCGCCAGTGCCATGCGGCTGGGACCCGAGCCCCCCAAGGGCTGTCCCTCGTGGGCGTGGGGTGACGGACCTCCTTCCCGGGCAGGGATCCCACTGAAGATGCCGTGGCTACTACGCCGGCCGTGGTGTCGGAGCCCAGTGTCACAGAGGGCCCCCTTCCCCGCCCCCAGCTCCCTGAGCTCGATCGAGAGGGGCCATTTCCTAGCGGCCTGGCTATTGGGGCCCAGGATCCTGCCTTTGCCCCTCTCCCTGACTCCGCACCCAACCCCTGCCCTGCTCCTACTCTGGATCCCTGCCCTGCCCCTAATGTCAACCCCGTTCCTGACCCCTCCACCTCCCGTGATATCATTGCCACCCCTGGGGCCGTCATCTCCTTGCTCCTAGAGGATAGCCCCCAGGGAGTGGCCTCTGGATTTCCCAGTCCCGACTCACCAGGGGCTGCTATCTTCCCTCCGCCGCCCCCAATCGAGCTGGGGTTTGAGGCGGGCTGCGTGGCGCCAGCCCATCGGGCGCCACGTCGGGAGTCCGCCCCTTGTCTGCCTGTCTCGGTGGGCCACGGGGCTGTGTCGGGGGTCCCTCCGGAGGAAAGCCGGGGGCTAGTGACCCCGGGCCCCCATACGCTGCGAGAGGAGCTGCGGGAGTTCCTTGAGGACGTTCGGGGCTCCTGTAACAAGGTGCAGCTTGCTCTCCAGCGATGCGGGGACTTCCATCAAATCCTCCAGGCTGCGAGGGCCCTCATGGGGGAGGGTAAAATCATAGAATATCAGGGTGGGAAGGGACCTCAGGAGGTCATCTCCTGCTCCAACCCCCTGCTCAAAGCAGGACCAATCACCTGAAGCATGTCAGAGACTCCCTTGTGATCCACCAGTGCTTGCAGCACCATCAAGAAGTACCCCTTGCGGTTTATATACTGGTTGGCAAGGTGGTCCAGTGCCAAGATAGGGATATGTGTTCCATCTATCGCCCCACCACAGTTAGGGAACCCCATCACAGCAAAGCCATCCACTATGACCTGCACATTTCCCAGAGTCACTACCCTTGATAGCAGCAGCTCAGTGATTGTGTTGGCTACTTGGATCACAGCAGCCCGCACAGTAGATTTGCCCACTCCAAATTGATTCCCCACTGACCGGTAGCTGTCAGGCATTGCAAGCTTCCACAGGGCTATCGCCACTTACTTCTCAACTGTGAGGGCTGCTCTCATCTTGGTATTCTTGCGCTTCAGGGCAGGGGACAGCAAGTCACAAAGTTCGAGGAAAGTGGCCTTATGCATGTGAAAGTTTCGCAGCCACTGGGAATCATCCCATACCTGCAACACTATGCGGTCCCACCAGTCTGTGCTTGTTTCCCGGGCCCAGAATCAGCGTTCCACAGCATGAACCTAGCCCAATGCCACCATGATGTCCCAATTGCCACATCCCATGCTTCCAGGAACGTCTGTGTCCATGTCCTCGTCATTGTGCTGTCATTGCTTCCTCGCCCGGTTTTGCAGGTTCTGCACATACTGCAGAATAATGTATGAGGTGTTTACAATGGTCACAACTGCAGCGGTGAGCTGAACAGGCTCCATGCTTGCCGTGCTATGGCATCTGCACGGGTAATCCAGGAAAAAAGGTGCAAAATGATTGTTTGCCGTTGCTTTCACAGAGGGAGGGGAGAATGACGACATATACCCAAAACCACCTTGCTCAGCCTATAGTTGAAATGCTCCTTACTACTGTCCAGGCTTCATGAGCCATGGGAGCAAGGGGTAGGCTGGGGTAGGTGTGACTGCACGGTGCTGCTGGCTGGGAGAGCAGCCTGAGGCAGAAGCCTCCACGTCACAGGAGAGCAGAGTTGCAACGGAAGCGGTGGAGCTGTACACCATGTACGAGGACACCTAGCAGTCCTATTACACCGTCTGCTGCAGAAAAAAGGTGAGAAATGATTGTCTGCCGTTGCTTTCACGGAGAGAGGGGTGACTGATGCCATGCACCCAAAACACCCCTACTGTATCCTCAAGCAGCCCTCAGAAACGGCAGCATGTCCCCATTCCAGCTCCTATGTGGAGGTGCGGCCAGGCGGTTCTGCGTGCTGCCCTGTGCACAGGCACAGTCCCTGCAGCTCCCATTGGCTGCGGTTCCTGGCCAATGGGAGCTGCGGGGGTGGTGCTTGGGGTGGGGGCAGCATGCGGAGTCCCCTGGCTGCCCCTATGCATAGGAGCCGGAGTGGGGGACGTGACGCTGCTTCCAGGAGCCGTGTGGAGTGGGGCAAGACTTTAACCCTGCTCACCAGATGGAGTGCAGGAGCGGGGCAAGCCCCAGACCCTGCTTCCCGGCAGGAGCTCGAGGGCCAGATTAAAATATCTCGAGGGCCGCATGTGGCCCCAGGGGTGTAGTTTGCCCACCTCTGATCTAGACCATCCCTGGTAGATGTTTATCTAACCTGCTCTTAAAAATCTCCAATTACAGAGCTTGCACAACCTCCCTAGGCATTACTTTTCCTAATGTCCAATCTAAACTGCCCTTGCTGCAATTTAAGCCCATTGCTTCTTGCCCTATCCTCGCAGGTTAAAGAGAACAATTTACCTCCCTCCTCCTGGTAATAACCGTTTATGTACGTGAAAACTGTTATTGTGTCCCCCCTCAGTCTTTTCTTCTCCAGACTAAACAAACCCATTTTTTTCAATCTTCCCTCATAGGTCATGTTTTCTAGACCTTCAGTCATTTGTGTTGCTCTCCTCTGGCAGAGGGTCTGCAGGCACAGCTGCAGACCAGCCGTAGAAATGTCAACATCTATGAGAAGATTGCTCAGGCTGCAGGAGAAGGTCTAGAGCAGGGACCAGCAGCAGTGCCAGGTGAAAGCTGAGGGAGGCATACCAGAAGGCCAACAATCAGTTTGGTGCCAAGTGGCAGGCCTGCTGCTTTTACCAAAGATCTGCATAGAATCATAGAATCTCAGGGCTGGAAGGGACCTCAGGAGGTCATCTAGTCCAACCCCCTGCTCAAAGCAGGATCAATCCCCAATTTTTGCTCCAGATCCCTAAATGGTCCCCTCAAGGATTGAACTCACAACCCTGGGTTTAGCAGGCCAATGCTCAAACCACTGAGCTATCCTTCCCCCCCCATGCCATCATTGATGGAGACGCCACTCCCAACAGCACCGTGGATACCTCCAGGGAGCCTGAGTTTCAGACCCCTTCAGTGAACAGCGAGGGGTGCGGGGCAGGCAGCTGGAGGATCCATCTGTGCAGTGAGCCGGGCCTGGTTTTGACTCCGCTGCTGTCCAGCCAGTGCCGCCCGGGATCCCAGTGCAGGGGAAGGAGCACTGAGTAAGTGTGTAGTTTCATTTTCAATTACAAAGTAGCAGGACTCATTCCACTGACTTAATGCACTCATGCTAGAAGAGGTAGTGGTACAACCAACAGAGGCCAAGTTGTCATCTGCTTTTCATTGCTCTCTAGAGTTTGGTGGGAGGAGCCATGTTTGTTTACTTACTTGGGGTCCCTGGAATCCTCCCTAGAGAGCTGAGTGAAACGTCCGTGGAGGTGCTCTGCACTCCTCTGCCAAAGATTTCTGGGATGGGCTGTCTTATTTCTTCCTCCGCAGGAGGACACTTTCCCACGCCACTCAGCGGTAACTCCAGCGGCACCATTCCAGCACGCAGGCTAGCAGCATACGGGCCTGGGCAGCTGCGTAGTTGTGCTCTCTCTGCCTTTGTTACCCTCAGGAGTGAGAGATCAGCTACAAGCACCACCCCACCACCTGTGGGAAACGGCGCCAGTATTCAGTGCCATTACCCTAAACTACTAGAATCATGCAACTGAGCAATTCCCTCCTCATGTCCCATCCCCCCCGCGGGCCATACTTCCCTTGGCTGGGGCAAGGACTGGCGCCATGCCCAAGCAATCCCAAGCAGAAATGAGAATGTAGTGCTGAAAATGTCAGGGGAGTGAGTGCTGCATCTTAAGTTTCGCTTTCGCTGATAAAGGTACCTCTGGGTGTTTAAACTCTAGCTGCTGCCATTGTGGCCTTCAGGGACTCCCTCTCACACCCACAGAATGCCTGTGCCAGGTGAGGAGGGGATGGAAGAGAAGAGGACACAGAATGACGTGTTCCAGGAGATCCTGCAAGCCAGTGCTGCATCACACTGAGCACAGGGCCTGGAGGGCAAGCATTGTAGACAGTCTGGGGAAGGAGCGAGCAGATAGGAGAAAGGCTCAGGAGTCTCAGCAGACAAGGAGAGGGAGATGGACTAGGACATAGTGGGACTTCTCTGGCAGAAAACACAGATGCTGCGGACTCTGGTGGACCTGCAGGTTCAAAATCCTGGGCTCACCCCCCTCTGTAGCCCATTGAGAACTTGATATTGGGACCTTCCTATAACCCCCTCAACATTCCAGATGGCATCAGGGGTCGCTGCTGTACCCCTGCCACACACCCCCAGGGGACATTACAGACAATCACAGGTTCCCATACACTGACACCAACTGTGGCTTTCCCAGGTGTGTGTAGCTGAAATGGACCTGAATGTTCCTTCCTCTTTGTAAATTCTTCTCTCTTAATGTATTAAATTTTATTGTTTTTAATGTATTTGTTTTTAACTTGCACAGGATTTTTTGCACTGATTATGTTACAGAATAGAATTCTATTATTTGGAACATGATTTGTCTTTATTACTTCATAACATATGCTTCTGAGTGCTCAGCAGTTCTGAAAGCCGCCAGTTACCCATTACCGCACAGTGTCACACAACTCAAACAGGTGAATTGATAATGTTATATTCCGACACGTATAGCTGTCACCACAAGGTTCCTACCATAAGAATATACATAGGAACAGCCATACTGGGTCAGACCAAAGGTCCATCTAACCCAGTATCCTGTCTTCTGACAGGGGCCAGTGCCAGGTGCTCCAGATGGAATGAACAGGATCAAATGATCCTTCCCCTGTCGCCCATCCCCAGCTTCTGGCAAATCCAAGCTCAATCAGACCACAAAAGAGCAGGGCCAGGTAGAACACACTACAACAGCACACACCACTCTGCCTCACTGTTAAAACGTTAGTCAGAACCTCACTGAGCCAGGTAGCTCCACATCGAGCTCTTTTAATAGCCCTTGTGTCTGGCTGTTCAAACTCAGCAGACAGCTGTTCCGCCTATGCCCTCCATCCTGGTGGAAACTTTCCCCCTTTGCTTCATGTGGATTTCCTGTCTCCAAATGGATTCCCAACTGACGGGTAGCAATCTGGCATTGCACGGTTCCACTGAGCAATTGCCAGTTGCTTCTCAGCTGTCCGTGCAGCTGTCATCTTGGTGTTGCTGCGTAGGAGGGCTGGGGCGAGCTCAGTGCACGGATCCAGGAATGTGGCTTTGCGCCTGCGAAAGTTTTGCAGCCACTGCTCATCATCCCACACCTGCATTACGACGCGCTCCCACCAGTCAGTGCTTGTTTCTTGGGCCCAGAAGTGGCGCTCCACCATCTGCACCTGCTCCATGAACACCACCGACAACCTTGAACTGGTTCTCACTATGTCCCACAGCAATCTGTCGCCAAGGAACGATCACTTGGTTCTTCTTGTGGCTCTGCAAATATTCCAGGATCGTACACCCTCGTCTTGCAATGCTCAGGACAATAGTACTGAGCTGTGCAGGCTCCGCGCTTCTGTCAGAGAAGGCAGACAGAGAGTAGGGTCGTGCAGTGTTAGGGGGTTTATTCCTTCACCCACTTACTTCCCTGGTCCTTCTCGCATGAACAGAGAGCAACAAGACCCAAAGTCCAAAGGTGCAAACAATTCGATGTTTATTGGGGTGAACTTCCAGCAAGCATGATTTCAGTTTCCTTCCTTAGTGTCCCGCTTCCCAGCTCTGACATCTCAGAGCCTTACCTGTGGCCCTGTTCCCATTCCTGCCCCAGCTAAACATGATTCCAATTTCCCCACCCCCATTCCCTGTTCCCATCCCCCCCACACACACACCCACGCACTCACCCACTTCCTGATTGACTGCAGACTATATAGTAAAACTTGAGTTCTTGCTTAGCTATACCTTAACCAGTCATTTTCCTGAAATTTAACTAACCGATCCTAACATATTGTAACATGATTATGTAACCAATTATATCCCACTACTTTAATTAGTTTACACCCAGCAAAATTAATTATACAGCAGACAGGAACAATCACAGAACCAGACAGAGATTATACAGACAAACAATAGCAAAGTGGGAACTATAATGACAAAACAATACAAAAGAAGTGAGGATTTCACATCCCAGCTATTGATAAGTGAGTTCTTGCCAGACAGGATGCTATCAAACGAAGTTTCTTTTACATTTTACAGGCACTTCCCTTTCTCTGGATGTGATAGGCATTATCAGGACAGGATTGTGTTCCTAACAGCCCATTAGCACCTTATTTCAATGTAAGTAGGTTGGAATGTGTCATAAATATAAAGGGAAGGGTAAACCCCTTTGAAATCCCTCCTGGCCAGGGGAAAGCTCCTCTCACCTGTAAAGGGTTAAGAAGCTAAAGGTAACCTCGCTGGCACCTGACCAAAATGACCAATGAGGAGACAAGATACTTTCAAAAGCTGGGAGGAGGGAGAGAAACAAAGGGTCTGGGTGGCTGTCTATATTCTGTCTTTGCCGGGGATAGACCAGGAATGGAGTCTTAGAACTTTTAGTAAGTAATCTAGCTAGGTACGTGTTAGATTATGATTTCTTTAAATGGCTGAGAAAAGAATTGTGCTGAATAGAATAACTATTTCTGTGTATCTTTTTTGTAACTTAAGGTTTTGCCTAGAGGGGTTCTCTATGTTTTGAATCTAATTACCCTGAAAGGTATCTACCATACTGATTTTACAGGGGGGATTTCTTTACTTCTATTTTTATTAAAAGAAAAGTGAATGCTTTTTCATTGTTCTCAAATCCAAGGGTTTGGGTCTGTGGTCACCTATGCAAATTGGTGAGGCTTTTTATCCAACATTTCCCAGGAAAGGGGGGGGGGGTGCAAGTGTTGGGAGGATTGTTCTTAAGATCCAAGGGTCTGGGTCTGTAGTCACCTAGGCAAATTGGTGAGGCTTTTTACCAAACCTTGTCCAGGAAGTGGGGTGCAAGGTTTTGGGAAGTATTTTGGGGGGAAAGATGTGTCCAAACAGCTCTTCCCCAGTAACCAGTATCTGTTTGGTGGTGGTAGCGGCCAATCCAAGGACAAAGGGTGGAATATTTTGTACCTTGGGGAAGTTTTGACCTAAGCTGGTAAAGATAAGCTTAGGAGGTTTTTCATGCAGGTCCCCACATCTGTACCCTAGAGTTCAGAGTGGGGGAGGAACCTTGACAGAATGTGAGGATGTGACCAGTCACTTCCCAGCTTATGGCTGCCTATGTTGCTTAGCCAAAGGCCTTAGCCTAAGAACAGGGCCTCAGACTGTCACAATAAGAGAAGGGTCTTACACCGGCAGACAGTGATTTTGATTCTTTATATCTCTCTAACTAGCCAAGTGATAAGAATACACCTAAATTCGTAGAGTACAGGCCTTTACAGACAGGCCTTTACAGACAATTTGCATTATCTATATCCTAACATGCAGATTTGTGGGATTTTGAGGAAAAAAAAGCACAAAAATTATGGGATGTAGATAACTTTATGGGATGGAGGCAGTTGCAAACTGGGAACTTGACCCCATGCTCCCAATCACCCCTATGTTCTTTGTTTTGGCCACATCAGGCATTGCCAAAACTTCCAAAAGACAGTGCACTGGATGGTGAGGTTGCTCACTGGGATACCTATCGATACAAGCGCTCCTGGTGGGTATGTGGGTTGACACAAGAAGTCAAATATGCACGTGCTCAAGCGATGTGCTAACTGCAGTGGCTGTATGTTGACATAACTTCAGTCGACGTAAATCTGTAGTTATGGCCTCAGTATATAAGACCATTGTCAGGTGAACAGGATTGGTAGCCCAGATGAGTTTCAGTGGGAATTTACAAAGAGTGTGATTCCTGGTTTAAGTCTGGCTCGACATCAGGTAACAGCTGTGGAGGATGAGAGAACAACTGCTGAGGTCTGTTTTGGATGGGCTAAGTTTTCCTTTCTTCCTGAAGACAGGGTATATTTCTGGTGCATCAAATACAAGGTGGTAGCCAGACTGGAGGAGAAGGTATGTGGTCTCAAAGCATAAGGTGCAACATAATACAGCATCTCAGAAAATAAAGACTTCTTAGCTAGCCATCCTAGTGTACAATGACCTGGCCTCAGTTATTTCCACCTTTGTCACCTCTCAGCCAGAAAACAGCAATGCAACATGCCTGGGCAGGACGCCTTCAGGATTAGGGAAACTCCAATTAGTAGAGGACACTGTTGCCTATTTCGTAACTCAGGCTACTGCAAACACATCACACTTATCCTCTGCTCTCTACATCAGCTGCCCATAAGAACCCCTGGAGGATAGACTAGATCAACTACACTTAGACTTTGATGCAGTACCGCTCAAAATGCTGATTTAAAAGAACTATGCAGTATCACTTGAGCACCTGTTAAATGGATTACAAAATGGCTGACTGTCAGGTACCAAAAAATAGTTGTCAGTGTGGGAGAGTTATTCAATGTGGATGTTTCTAGGGGGGGGTTCTGCAGGATCAGTACTAGGCCCAAAGTGATTCAGCGATCTCGCCAATGTTCAGGAGGCAACTATAGAATGACTGCTGATAAAATTTGTGGCGGACGCACAGATTGATGGAGTGGTAAATGATTATGAGGACACATCAGTCCTACAGAGTGATCTGGATTCGAACAAAATCTGTTTGAATACATCTAGGAACAAGGAACAAAAACCATACCTACTGAATCGGGCACTGTGTCCTGGAAACCAGTGACTTTGAAAAGGATTTTGGGGTCATAGAATCATAAAAGTGTAGGGCTGGAAGGGACCTCAAGAGGTCATCTTGTTCATTCCCCTGTGCTGGGGCAGGACCAAGTAAACCTAGACCGTCCCTGGCAGGTGTTTGTCCAACCTGTTCTTAAAAATCCTCATAAATGAGGAGTCCACAACCTCCCTGGGTAGCCCATTCCATCTTATTAATTATCCTTATAGTTCGAAAGATATTGCTAATATGAGATCTAAATCTCCCTTGCTGCCAATTAAGGCCATTACTTCTTGTCCTATCTTCAGTGGCCAAGAAGAACAACTGATCACCATCTTCTTTATAACAGACCTTAACATATTTGGTGGCTTATCAGGTCCCCTCTCAGACTTTTCTCTCCAGACTAGATATGCCCAGTTTTTTTTTAAATCTTTCCTCATAGGGCAGATTTTCTAAATCATTTGTCATTTTTGATGCTTTCCTCTGGATTCTCCCTAGTTTGTCCACATCTTCCCTAAAGCGTGATGCCTAGTGTGACGGGTGGGGTCACAGAAACCCCCGTGGGACTGCCACTTGTTGCGCTGGGACTACCTCTGAGCCCGTTTTCCCTGGCAGCTTGGGACTTCAGTGCCCTGCCTGGGTGTGCCAGACACGCCAGCCTGCTGCAAACACAGACCCAGGTCTGAACCAGGTCCCCCACAAGCTGCAGGCTTAACTGAAAACAGCTTAAGAAGTGCTCCTGTCTCCAACACCCAGATACCCAGTTCCCAATGGGATCCAAACCCCAAATAAATCCATTTTACTCTGTATAAAGATTAAATAGGGTAAACTCAAAGTGTTCGCCCTCTATAACACTGATAGAGAGAGATGCACCGCTGTTTGCACTCCCAGGAATTAATACTTGCTCTGGGTTGGCTAATTAATAAATAAAAAGTGATTTTATTAAATATAAAAAGTAGGATTTAAGTGGTTCCAAGTAACAACAGACAGAACAAAGTGAATTACCAAGCAAAATAAAATAAAACACTCAAGTCTAAGCCTAATACAGTAAGAAACTAAATGGAGGTAAATCTCACCCTCAGAGATGTTCCAATAAGCTTCTTTTACAGATTAGACAGCCTCCTAGTCTGGGTCCAGCAACCACTGGGTTGCGGGACCTTTCCACACCAAACCAGCCAAACACAGAGGACTTTACCCAAGAAGTCAGTGAATAGATTCAGAGAGTGTAAGACCAGAAGGGACCATAAGATCATCCAGTCTGACCTCCTCTATAGCACAGTCCTTTTCCCGTCACCCAGAAACCCCTGCATTGAGCCCAGTAACTTGTGTTGGACTAAAGCATCTCCCAGAAAGGCCTCCAGTCTGACTTGGAAACATCAAGAAATGGAGAATCCACCACTTCCCCTGGGAATTTGTTCGAATGTAAAAACATGCCTGTTTTTAGCAGTGAAGATGTAGCCGATACACATCACCGTTCATGTCATCGTTCACTTAGTCTTAGTCTCACGGGGTTGTAAGATTTCTGAAAGCAACCTTAACTGTCAGCAAACTACATTTGGTCTGAATTTGTTTGCAGAGCTTTTATAGAGAAAAAATTGAAATCAGCACACAGTAGTTGAAGGCAATTTCTTTTTAAATGATATCAAGAGAGGAGCTGCTATTCTGAGAGGAGAAGCGCTCCAGAAAAGTTCTTTTTAATTTTTTTAACTTATTTCCTATTTTCAATGGTTTTGAGCGATATAACAATAACACCTTGCTGTGTTCACCAGCAGGTCTCAGAGTGCTTTACAAAGGAGGTCAGGATCAATATTGCCATTTTACAGATGGGAAAACTGAGGCATAGGGTCTTACCTAAGGTCACCCAGCAGCTCAGTGGCAGAGCTGGGACCAGAACCCATTGTGACGCTCTGTACTTGGGGGAACACTAAGCTCCCCCATGTTCATCCTTGTAAAATGATTGTGTGATATCCAATGCAAAGTTTGTCATGTTGGGTGTCTTCGGAAGGCTCATGATGCACTGAGCATTGTTGCTATAGTATGTTATAGTAATTGTTACAGTAAGGTTATAGATTATAATTTCATGTATATAGTTCACAAAAAGAAAAGGAGTACTTGTGGCACCTTAGAGACTAACCAATTTATTTGAGCATAAGCTGTTACTCTGAAACATGTATATAGTTATGAGGCTGAAAATGTATCCTCATGGCTTAAAATAAGCCCAGACAAAAACTCTCCAAAGCAGAGAGGCAGTTCACACCTCATCAGGGCAGGTATGAGACAAACCCAGCCCAGCCTCACAGGAACAAAGGATGCTGGCCTAGGCAGCAACAAAAGGATCTGTTTGAGTGAGTCACCCCACTTCCTGTGGTCAGTATGGGACTGAGATGAGGTAATGGTCACCTGACTCTGAAGGGGGGCGGCAAAGCCAAGAGGGAAGAAAGGACATCATAAAAGGGAGAGACATTTGCCATGCTCGCTCTCTCTCCCTCTTCCACCTATATCTACAGACACCACACCAAGCGACTGAAGCACTGATCAAAGGAGAAAGTCTGGCTGAAGAGCAACCAGCCAGCGTGTGGTGAGAAGCATTTATGTTTGTAAAGCACTGAAAGTGTTAAGATCAGCTTAGAATGCATTTTGTTTTTATTTCATTTGACCAATCTGACTTGTTATGCTTTGACTTATAATCACTTAAAATCTATCTTTATAGTTAATAAATGTGTGTGTTTGTTCTACCTGAAGCAGTGCATTTGGTTTGAAGCATGTCAGAGACTCCCCTTGGGATAACAAGACTGGCATATATCAATTTCTTTGTTAAATTGAAGAACTCATTTAAGCTTGCAGTGTCCAGCAGACATAACTGGACACTGCAAGACGGAGGATCCTAGGGTTGTGTCTGGGATCGGAGATATTGGCTAGTGTCATTTGGTTGCACAGTCCAAGGAGCAGCTTACATGCCAGAGGCTCTGCGTGAACAGCCCCAAAGTGGGGGTTCTCACAGCAGAGCAGGATAAGGCTGGCTCCCAAAGTCAAGGATTGAAGTGACCTAGCTGATCACCGGTCCAGATAATACCAGAGGGGAACGTCACATCCATATCTCCTGAATGCCTGCCCTATGTTCATTTCCTCAAACTGAGACCCACATCCTGTAGCATCTGCAGCCCCTGGGGATGCACAATCTCATGCAGGATCGGGGCCTACCATTTTTGTCTGGATAATATTATTCCATAGCGTCTTGTGGAAAAGAAAACCCTGTCACCACCAGAGCTGTGGGTCACTCCAGCCCCACTAAACCAACATGCAATGGGTTTCCTTTGCTCCTCCAGGGCACTAGTGACTGAATCCTGGGCTTCTTCAAGAGTGAGTTGGTTTCCTTTCAGTCACATGACTGTGTTTACATGGTTTGTTTGTTCTATTTAGGTAAAGTGTTAGTAATATATATTTCAGAGTAGCAGCCGTGTTAGTCTGTATTCGCAAAAAGAAAAGGAGTACTTGTGGCACCTTAGAGACTCTCTAAGAGTCTAAGAGAGTCTCTAAGTTGCCACAAGTACTCCTTTTCTTTTTTAGTAATATATATATATATATATATATATACATACATGCATGCAGGTGCTGCATTATCCCTACTGCAACCCAATAATCATTACCCTGATTTCTTTCAGAGTAACAGCCGTGTTAGTCTGTATTCGCAAAAAGAAAAGGATGAAAAGATCATAAAAATTGTTACATTAACCTCACAAGATTCACATTTCTATAGAGAGATGGGGCAATATACACTCACCTTGGTCTGATGAAGTGAGCTGTAGCTCACGAAAGCTCATGCTCAAATAAATTGGTTAGTCTCTAAGGTGCCACAAGTACTCCTTTTCTTTTCACCTTGGAGCACGTGCCTTTTACCCCATTTCATTCTCCACCCCACAGAACTAAACACCTATGAGTCATCACTGCAATTTTAATCCCTGAGAAATTAAATCACTTCACAAAGTAATTACATCAGATATAAATGAATGCGAAGGCCAGAAGGGACCATTATGATGTTCCAGTCTGACATCCTCTATAACCCAAGTCAGAGAACCCATCCATGATTCTTGCATCCAGGCCATAATTTCCGGCTCAGCTAGAAGTCCAGTCTTGATTTAAAGAGTCTAAGTGATGGATTCTGAAGTTGTTAGGAGAGAGGCTATCACGGATCCACAGGACTGCTGCTTTGACCCCAGCTTTGGAACAGTCTCTTGGAGGGACCCCATCAGTGTGCCAGACTGCCTCGGGATCTCACTCTTCCTCCAGGGTAATTCATGCAGCCTCACTACCTCCCTAGACTGGACCTCTGGGCCTTCAGCCCTCCTGCTTCACACCGTGTGCTCCATTCAGCGAGTTCAACTGAGACAAACTCGTGGTGGAGATTTGTCCACGCTTCAGAGATGAATGCACCTCACACAGCATTTGCAGTGACACTCATAAAGTGTTGTGAAAACTATTGGGTTTGTTAAGCTATGTCTACACTACAGCCTATGTCGTCATAATTTATGTCGCTCGGGGTGTGAATAAACCAGCCCCCTGAGCAATATAAGTTACACCGACATAAGAACTTTGCCCGCCAACTTGCGAGGTGGATTTTTTATGCCAATGGGAGAGGTCTCTCCCATCGGCATAGAGCGTCTTCACCAGATGTGACGCAGCTGTATCGGTGCAGTGGCATACATATAGACATGGCTTTAGTCAACTGGAACCAAACATGAGAAGTCTTCAGATTAGCACAGAGAATTGAAGGTTAGAGTTTAGTCCATTCTGGTTCGCTCAGAGCCCAGCCAAGCTGTAATAAAACCCTTGGTTCAACCTTGGTCTGTCTCACTCTGACCTCCTTGGTCAAACTCTGGGTGAGATCCCTGAATCCTTCCAACACCCAGACCTGGTCTCCCACCTCAGGCTTCTGCAGTCCTTTGATCTCCAGCTGGGGATTGTTGTTCAGCTTCCCTAAACACAAGTTAGTGTTTGAACTTCAAATGCCTCCCATGACTTCCCGAAGAGATGGATTTGACTCCAATGGTGCTTGCTTGTGGGGGTGCACATTAGGCCAGACCCACGGGATCTGAAGGACCTTTGGTTCTCCTGTTCTGGTTGTGTGGGACCACATGAATCAATGACAGGAGACAACTGGATCCAGTGCTCAGGAATGTACAGGAACAGCTGATCAGGAACACGCCATCCAACTTGGACTAACTTGACCAGCCAGCTTTAAACGGAAGGGACCCTCTCCTCTCCTGCATATCTGTGTGTCCTGCCCATCCTCAGCCTCTCCACTCAGTCCCAGTTTCCCTCCATCCCTTTGGCTGCCCCCTCCCCTTCACTGTTTCTCTCCATTTACTCCCAGACTCTCTGTTTCTCTCCGCCTCCTCTCTCAGGCTCCCCCCTACCTCTGTCCCTCAACTGTCTCCCTCTTCTCCTCCAAATGTCACTGCCCCTCGTCCTGAGGAGAGGGGCCACCTCCTCCCACTTTCTCAGAGAGAGGAACTACCGCCTCTCCATCGGATAATGACAGCGTATTCACCCTGACGTTCCTGAACACACCCTGAATCATACAGGGTTGAGTCCCTTCAGCATATTTACATGAGCATTCTCATTTCAACAGTGCGTAGTTCTTCCCTCTTCCTCATTGGACAGCATTCCGACCCATATGTCATGGCTGACCTGAGCATTATTTTATACACCTTCCTCTTTAATCTATTGGATACAGTCCCATCAACTCCCTCCATTTGCACCAAGCACTTTTCATGAGACTCCTAACATCCTCATTCACATTCCCATCATGGCTCAACACTGAACCAAGGTATCTGAATTGTTGCAGACTTTAACTCTATAGCATCTAGTTTTACTAGCGTCTCATTGTCCCCCTCAATGAAACATATATTCTGTCTTTGGTCACCTGAATTGTGACCCATTTGCTCCTAACGCAGCCCTCCATCCCTGGAGATCCCTTTCCAGTGCATGTTTGTCTTCATAACACAGCATAATGTCACTGGTGAAAAGCATGTTCCATAGAGCCTCTCTCGTAATCCCCTCATGTCATTACAATCTCAAGACAGAAAGGGCCTGACTCATCACTGACAGTGATTCGCGATAGTCACAGATACTTCTCACTACCATTGTGCTGCCCTTGTACATGCCCATGATAGTACGAACGTATGTCTCCGGCAGATTGAATGACTGCTGCAGACACCCCATATTGGTTCTTTAAGAACTCTGTCATAAGCCTTCTCACTACCTGTAATTCCTTGTATTTCTCCCTGTACTTCTGCAATATTCAGACTCAGCCATTGCTGACCTTCCTCGAATAAACCCAAACTGGTTGTTGGTGGCTTGGTGCTCCAGTTCCTCACAAAGTCTTTTCTCGGTTATTCTTTCCAACCATTTCACTGCGAGACTCTTTAACGTGATGGGTTGGTAATTACATTCTGGCACAGCACCTTTAAGCTTGAAGATAGAAACCAGTGTGTTCTTCCTCCACTTGGGCATTTTTCCAGTTTGGAGTATTATATGGAAAAAGTTAATCATCACCACTCCCTCATGGCCTAATGCTTGAAATGCCTTGATTGCTGCATCATCTGGTCCCACTGCCTTTCCACATTTCATCATCTTTTGTGCTCTTTGAGTCTGCATCCTGGTGATAAGTCTTTTGAGTTCTTGCTTGTGCATACTTCCCTCAACAGTTTCCTCTGAGTCACTTTTGAGCAGCTTCTCACCGCTGACATCTCTAAACGATTTCACCAATACTATTCCATTTTCTTCTGTGATGCCCTTCATAGCTTTCAATCGCTCAGTAAGTCTTTGCTTAAAAGAAGTACAATATTTTAAGTAGGGCAGACAGAGAAGAGATGGCAGGTTATATAATAAATAGGTACAGTGTTATCAGACTTTCCAGTATGGCATCACATGGCATCAGTAAACTTATCAAATAACTTAAGATATAAAATGGAAATGCTATGATTATTACTCAGAGATGACACCCACTTCCCTCATAGAGCTGTTTACAAAAGGCTGGGATTTTGCTTAACTGGGGTGGTGTAGTTTACATGAAGCACTGTCTGGCACATTTCAATATAGTCATTTGAACTCCTCACTCCTCCAAGGTCTCACGTCTGTCACACAGATCTTGGAGGAATGAGGAGTTCAAATGACTATATTGAAATGTGCCAGACAGTGCTTCATGTAAACTACACCACCCCAGTTAAGCGAAATCCCAGCCTTTTGAAGCTATGCCCTGAGCAGTAACTGACTAGTGATTACCTGGTTCTGGAAAGTGGAGCTCAAAGGCCCAAGGTATATAAAGAAACAGCTGAACTGTCCAGCTGTGATCTGGTTCCTGATCTAAAAACCGACATGAACTTATAACTAAGGGGGCACAATGAGTTGTGGGGTTTGAAAGACTGACTGCCAACAGAGTGTTGTGTTGAATTTGGGGGTAACTTCTGGTAAGCTTTTAGCATGTGTGTAGATTCTTTTACTGTTTTTTATGTACTTTGTCTGTAATGCTTTTGCCTTCAGAATAATTGCAGTTTCCTTTGAGAAGGCTGAATGGTAAGTGGTGCTGGACCTGAGAGAGCCCTCCTGGAAAATCACAGCGAGGTGCAAAGGGATTGTAAGCCTAAACTCCCAGTCTCCCCAACAAGATACTCCCTCCTTATGATTTCCCAGTACATCCTGTCAACTCTGTGTCTCTCTTTTAGATCATAAGCTCCTCAGAGCAGGGGCTGCCATATGTTGTCTCTGGTCAGTACCAAGCCAACTGTCAATGGTTGAAATTAATAATAAGGAGGCTTGAGGGGGTCATTGCTTTGGATTATATAACTAGATCGACATACAATCATTGCCTGTCTATTTCATCTACCGTTCTATGCAGTGCTGTTGTAGCCATGTTGGTCCCAAGATATTAGAGCGACAAGGTGGGTGAGATAATCTAATTGAAGATATTGTCTCACTCACCTTGTCTCTCTATTTCATCTACCCTCAGTACCACATGACAGAATATGGCCCCTTACTTCTTGCTCTTCAGTGGGGCTACACTGTTGTAAATGAAGTTATGAGACAGCTATAACTTCTTGGTAGTGATATTTACTCACCGTCTATGTTGGTTGAAGCTTTCTAGAACAGAGTATGTGGTCACTTTGGGGGTTGAAATACCCATGATTTGGAGGGAACCAATACATCATGGACTTGTTTGATAGCATCAGGGCACTACACAACTGTGTAAACATAGTAAAATACGTAGATGGCATCAGAGACATTCTGGAAGCTTCAAGCAGCAAAGGAGAAAAGTGTTTAGATGCAGGAAGGAATTCGATTTTCACCTTTTTTTAATCAATAACCTGGCAGAGGACATAAAATCATCACTGATAAAGTTGGCAGATGAGATAAAAATGGGGGAGTGGTAAATAATGGAGAGGACAGCTCACGGATTCAGAGTGATCTAGATCACTTAGCAAACTGGGTGCAAAGAAACAATATGCCTTTAAATATGGCTGAATGTAAATATATGCGTCTAGGCACAAGGGATTTAGGCCACACATACATGATGGGGGATGCTGTCCTGAGAAGCAGTGACTCTGAAAAAGATTTTGGGGGTCATGGGGCATAATCAGCTGAACATGAACTCATGCTGTGGCCAGAAAAGCTAAAGCTGGGATGCATAAAAAGGGGAATCTCAAGGAGGAGCACAGTGGTTATTTTACCTCTAAATCTGGCACTTGTCTGACGACTGTTGGAATCCTGTGTCCAGTTCTAGTGCCCACAATTCAAAAAGGGTGTTGATAAATTGGAGAGGATATGGACAGAAGAGCCACAGTGACGAAAGGATTAGAAAACATGCCTTACCGTGGTAGAATCAAGGAAGTAAATCTATTTAGTTTAATACACAGAAAGTAAAAGGCTGTGTGATGGGGTTTACCTACCCCGCATTGGTTCAGCAGGGGTTAATCATGCTTTGTGGGCCGAGGAGGCCATGCCCCCTCATCTCTGCTCCTCATGCTTCAGCTGGACCCAGGATACAAAAGAGAGCCGCTCAGCTCAGGCTGGGATGGCTGCCGAAGGGAGCAGAGGCGCATTGCAGGCTCCTGCAGAGAGACTGCCAGTGCTCCGGGATTCAGAGGCCAGCCGGACTGTGGCTGCAGCTGACCCCGAGTCACCCAATGCCAGAGATGGAGGAGAGACCCCAGAATCCTTGAGACTCCCAGCTGCGGAAGAACGGGTGGGAAGCAGCCTAGGTGGACGAAGCATTGATCCAGCTGAGGTAGTGGGCTTGACTCAGCATGCTTTGGAAGGATCCCTGCTGAGCTGGTGGCGGATACCCCTGGGCTGGGACCCTGTGGAATAGGTAGGACCCAGTGGAGAAGGGCTCACCACTAGGTAACACTTCCCTGCCACAAAAGGTGGTTCTATCGACTCTGGCCACTAGGCCGCATTGCCCTGCAGCCAAGGTTGGGTCTATTGACTTTGGCCACTAGGCCGCACTGCCATCCCTAGAAGGGCAGCCCAAGTGACTCAGGCTGTTGGGCCGCGGTCCCTCACCCAAGGGCTGCTGCACTGATCCTGACCATTAGGCGATGGCTGCCCTAGGAGCCAGGACTGCTGTGGTGGCTAGGGAGACCAGGCCAGTTGGGCCACTCCAGATCTACTTCAATTCCTCCTCAACCTGATACCACCCTGACGGGGTGGACCTATCCTGTGACAGGGTGACTTAACTACAGTCTCTAATATCTTACATGAGGGACTCCTATTATCTAATGGGCTCTTCTGTCTAGCAGAGAAAGGTGTCACTTGATCCAATGGCTAGAAACTGAAGCTAGACACTTTCAGACTGGAAATACGGTGTACATTTTTAATGGTGAGATAATTAACCATTAGAGCTATTTACCAAGGGCCAAGGCGGATTCTGATGATTTTTCAATCAGGATTGGTATGTTTTTCTAAAAGCTCTGCTCTGGGAATGATTCTGGGCAAGGTCTGTGGCCTGTGTCATACCGACCGGAGGTCAGACTAGATGATGGCAAGAATCCGGTCCGGCCTTGGAATCTAGGAATCCCCTGAATCTGCTTCAGTCACTACATATGGCTCCTTTGTGTGCCCACCATCTGACTTTCGCCCTCTCTTGCAGAGTCTGAGCCAGCTCTTGGAGGTCTCTGGTGAATATAAGATCCCTCTACCTAAAGCGAAGTTTCAAGCCATCTGCAGTGCTCTGCACAACCAGGTGAGGGGTGGTTTTGCTTGGATCCCTTGAGCTTAGGCACAGCAGACCTGAAGCATATTAACACTGAAAAATCGATGGAATGATCGTGCAGAGCCTGGGGACCTCCTCATGCCTTACTGATTTCTGCAGGCTCAAGAGTAAGCAGGGAGCGCTCTCATTTTCTTAGCTACTATCCAGCTCAGTTTGTAAAGTGATTTCACCATAAGCCAATTACCAGGGGGAGTCAGAGTTGTAAAGTAAAAACTGTGGCTGTGTCTTCTCTGTGTCAGCTCAGCTTCTCTTTGAGTCTTGCTGTGCATGCAGGACCATCTCCCTGGGGTTCAGCCTCTAGTTGGACAAGCAGGAAGTGGAAGCTTAGAAATTAATTGAACATTTTTCTTTTCCATTGCTTCTAATTAGTTTTTCTTTGACCATTTCCCTTCTTCCCACAGATCTGTTCTCCAGCTAAGCAGCTCAGCATAGAAAACCACAAAGAGCTGTTCCATTGTGTATTTCTGCTAGGTAAGGGGAAGAGACTCTGAGTTACACAGTGGTTTCTTTGTAACTTCCTTACCTTTGTGAGGTACGGTAAGAATAAGAGTTCTGCAGACAATGAGGACGTGATTTTTTCCCTTGCAGCCCGTTCTTCTCCTGATGACCTGCTAGCATTTCTACACGAGCAGCAGGAGATTGAGCATGAGGTCGTTCGTGTGGCGTCTTTAGAGCTCCTGAGGGCTATTGTTGGGGCTGACTGTAAGTAACACAGGAGCAACTGTGCCAGCTGCCCTCTTGGCCGACATGCTGAGGGTTGAGTTGAGGACATCCAGAGCTAAAAGCTTGAGCTACTAGAGATTGAGCTAAAGAACCAAGGCTGTGTAGGCACGGCAGGGCTGCAGCAGACTCATCACCTCTGCAACTGGGGCACAGAGGCTCTAGAACACACAGTCACCAGTGGTTTGGAGATCCACTAAGGGACCAAATGCTGCCCTAAGTTACCCCCATATAAGTTACCCACACAGAAATCACAGGTTCAACTAAGTGCTGAATGTAGCTCAAATTATTCGTCAAGGTCTTTTTCAACTTCAAATACAGAAGTTAACTTGGGGCTAATGCATGTTAACAATAATCACATAAAAATAGAATATCAGGTTTCAGAGGAACAGCCGTGTTAGTCTGTATTCGCAAAAAGAAAAGGAGTACTTGTGGCACCTTAGAGACTAACCAATTTATTTGAGCATGAGCTTTCGTGAGCTACAGCTCACTTCATCAGATGTATACCGTGGAAACTGCAGCAGACTTTATATACACACAGAGAATATGAAACAATACCTCCTCCCACCCCACTGTCCTGCTGGTAATAGCTTATCTAAAGAGATCAACAGGTGGGCCATTTCCAGCACAAAGCCAGGTTTTCTCACCCTCCACCCCCCCACACAAATTCACTCTCCTGCTGGTGCTAGCCCATCCAAAGTGACAACTCTTTACATAATCAAGTCGGGCTATTTCCTGCATAGATCCAGGTTTTCTCACATCCCCCCACCCCCATACACACACAAACTCACTCTCCTGCTGGTAATAGCTCATCTAAACTGACCACTCTCCAAGTTTAAATCCAAGTTAAACCAGAACATCTGGGGGGGGGGGGGGGGTAGGAAAAAACAAGAGGAAACAGGCTACCTTGCATAATGACTTAGCCACTCCCAGTCATAAACCAGTCGGAGAACACTTCAATCTCTCTGGTCACGCAATCACAGACATGAAGGTCGCTATCTTAAAACAAAAAAACTTCAAATCCAGACTCCAGCGAGAAACTGCTGAATTGGAATTCATTTGCAAATTGGATACTATTAATTTAGGCTTAAATAGAGACTGGGAGTGGCTAAGTCATTATGCAAGGTAGCCTGTTTCCTCTTGTTTTTTCCTACCCCCCCCCCCCAGATGTTCTGGTTTAACTTGGATTTAAACTTGGAGAGTGGTCAGTTTAGATGAGCTATTACCAGCAGGAGAGTGAGTTTGTGTGTGTATGGGGGTGGGGGGGATGTGAGAAAACCTGGATCTATGCAGGAAATAGCCCGACTTGATTATGTAAAGAGTTGTCACTTTGGATGGGCTAGCACCAGCAGGAGAGTGAATTTGTGTGGGGGGGTGGAGGGTGAGAAAACCTGGCTTTGTGCTGGAAATGGCCCACCTGTTGATCTCTTTAGATAAGCTATTACCAGCAGGACAGTGGGGTGGGAGGAGGTATTGTTTCATATTCTCTGTGTGTATATAAAGTCTGCTGCAGTTTCCACGGTATACATCTGATGAAGTGAGCTGTAGCTCACGAAAGCTCATGCTCAAATAAATTGGTTAGTCTCTAAGGTGCCACAAGTACTCCTTTTCTTTTTATAAAAATAGAATAGTACTCCTGACTCGAGAATCGTAAGTATTATACACTATAGACTAGATTCTGAGTCCTGTTATGCCGGTGTAAACACAGATTAACTTCAGTCACCTCAGTCTACCAAACTCTTTTAAAATATTTCCATCATGGTAGTAGAATGGCACTATTTAGAGAAATGGAATTACTTTAGATTTACACTGGTGCAACTGAGACCAGAATCTGGTCCTACGTTTTCCTCACTGATTCTGTAGAGGAGAGAAGCTTGGTACTATTCTTAACTAGGGCCCTTTGAAATCCAGGATTAATTCCAATGTGGAAAGTGAGTGTGTGTGGAACAAAGAAGTACTGTACACCTCTCCTTATCTTTCAGTGCCTGAGACAAGAGTTAAGAAGCTTCTGATTGTGAAGGCAGTGAAATCCACTCTCAGTGATCAGAATGCTACGGTAAGATTGTGTGTGGAACAGTGAACTATTTCAATTTTTTCAGTGTTATGGGATGAATGGATATCTGGGTGGAGCTTTCATTCAGATCCAGATGAGAGACTGCAGAATAGAGAAGGCATGTCATTCTCCTGCCGGTGTTAAATGTATCCATGTTTCTAATCCAAGGAGACAAAATCAAAAGCATAAGGACTCTCATATCATATCCTAGCTCCTATTTCAGGCAGAAGGGCTAACAAGAAGTCCTGTGTGTAATCTCTACCCTTGCAGGTGAGGAAGGCAGCTCTTGATTTCATCAGGATGCTGCTCAGTTCAGGAAGTGTGGAGAATTGTGCAGCGTGGGATCTGGTAGCATATGTTTTCAGCGAGTTCAGTGTGTCCACCAGCAAACTGGTAAGGAGAGTTCTTAACACTTAGGACTCGGTCCTACCATTCTTGCCTGCTAATTGCTCCCCTTGACTTCAGTGGGAGTTTTGACTCCAGGGCAGCTGGATTGAATGAACAGAGCCAGAGTCGGATCCGTTATATTGGTGTAAAGTCAAGGTAACTCCACTGACTTGAGTGGTGTTACTCTGGATTTATACTAGTGTAACAGAGACTAGAATGACAGGTTTCAGAGGAACAGCCGTGTTAGTCTGTATTCGCAAAAAGAAAAGGAGTACTTGTGGCACCTTAGAGACTAACCAATTTATTTGAGCATGAGCTTTCGTGAGCTACAGCTCACTTCATCAGATGCATACTGTGGAAACTGCAGCAGACTTTATATATACACGGAGAATATGAAACAATACCTCCTCCCACCCCACTGTCCTGCTGGTAATAGCTTATCTAAAGTGATCAACAGGTGGGCCATTTCCAGCACAAATCCAGGTTTTCTCACCCTCCACCCCCCCACACAAATTCACTCTCCTGCTGGTGCTAGCCCATCCAAAGTGACAACTCTTTACATAATCAAGTCGGGCTATTTCCTGATGGGCTAGCACCAGCAGGAGAGTGAATTTGTTGATCTCTTTAGATAAGCTATTACCAGCAGGACAGTGGGGTGGGAGGAGGTATTATTTCATATTCTCTGTGTATATATAAAGTCTGCTGCAGTTTCCACGGTATGCATCTGATGAAGTGAGCTGTAGCTCACGAAAGCTCATGCTCAAATAAATTGGTTAGTCTCTAAGGTGCCACAAGTACTCCTTTTTTTTTTTTAGAGACTAGAATCTCACACTGGGTATTTCCATCTAACAGAGTTATCTGTGCTGCTCCAACCTCTGACAAATCATTGAACAGTCAGAAAACACCATTTTCAGTGAAATGTTCTTGTACAAGGAAGCACACCTTTTTGTTTTAAATAGACTCTCCAGAAAACAGAACGATGCCCAGTTCTGTGGCTATCAAAGCAGACCTAGACTATCAGCAAAACACTCGGGTTATACAGGCTGCATCACAGACTGTCTCAGGAGCCTGGAAAAGCTTGCTGCATATTTCACTTACTAACATGCTCTACTCTACATGGACTAGTTTAAAAATATCTTCAATCTGTATTTCTATCCATGGACACAGCCCTGGGCTCCAGACACTTTGTGCTCCATGACTGAATCCATTATATGTATGAACATAAACAGTTCAACCTGACAGTAAGTTGTTGAAGATCATAGCTCTGCCTGGCCCCTTTTCTACAATACTCTCCAAGGGCCTTTTGTCCCACACTCCCCCCCTCCAACTTAAAGAAGGCTGCTTTTTCTCATCAGACCAGTTTTGCACTCCTTTAAACTGAAATCAGTAGAGTCAATCAATATTTAGTCCGTTGTAAGTAAGAGCAGAATTAGGCCCATTGATAGAATCACACTCACCACACACAGAATGACCAATCTGGCTGGGGCATCAGAACAAACAGAGTGGATCCCTCTGGTTCTACATATTTATTTCCACTGGGAGGAGTCTGAATGTTTTTCCTCAGAGATAAAAAGATGAAACAGTATCAGAGGGGTAGCCGTGTTAGTCTGGATCTGTAAAACCGGCAGAGTCCTGTGGCACCTTATTGATGAACAGACAGTTTTGGAGCATAAGCTTTCGTGGGTGAATACCCAGTTTGTCGGATGCATGAAAAATGAAACAGTTTTTGAAATTTAAAAAAATTTAACACTGTTGGGGAAACTCTTTTGTGTTCAGTGAATCATTCCCTTCACTTTAGGGTTTTCCTAAGCCTGGGATCTGACCCACCAGTTAGGAGTTCCTATTATTCTCTTCTCTTCAGACATTTGTGCACTTCCACTGCAGTATAAAAGCAGGCATAGGTCAGTGCTCAAGATGGCTTTGTAAGAGAAGGTCACTGGTTCTATTGCCAGTGCCTTACTACTAGTGAATAAGTTCTATCTAGCTATCTCACAGCAGGGTACAACACTTCTCACCCAGGATGTTCAGGAAGAAAGCACGATCCAAACCCTGTGCATTGACATCCTGCAATGTCTGGACACCTGTCAGTGGAAAGACCCAAGTAAGTGACCTCTTGCTACTGCTTCTTGAAATAGGGACGTTCTTCCTTACGTTCCTTGTACCCCTCCAAAAGGAAGCTTTCTGCACAGTCAGCATAACGGAGGATCAGCATGTCAAATTCATGTCAGGGATGATGTGACCCCTTCATCATGGAGTAAGCGGTTCACATTAGAGAAAAGATATAAAGCAACTTAACTGGAAGGAATCATGTTGCAGAGATCGTCTCTTAATTCTTTCCACTGTCTGAGTGCAACTTCCCCTTAGATCCCCATGAATACTTCTGAAATGTAGAGTTGGTGATCCTGGATTTGAACAGATATTGAGGCTGGGACTGTGCCTTATATAGGTCTGTCAAGTTCTGGGTAAGCTTATGGTACTATCTAAATATCTCCATAATGCTCTAATGCTGGGAAAGAGGATTCATCTCTGGGTGAGAGCCCAATTGCTCACCAAACAAGATAGTGTCTTTAAAAGACAGAGTGAGGGGGCACCGGACAGGTAGAGTGAGATAATGGGGAGAGAGAGATGAGGTGATAGGTTAGGGAAGGGTCCGTGATGAATCAAAGGAGAAGCTACATGACAGGGAGGGATTCAGACAGCAGGATACTGGAGGTGGGGGAACGGAAATAGCTCCGTACTGAACAGTCTCGCTCTTCTCTGTGGGTGTTATGGCCAAGGCTGCTGGAATATATGGTGCCAGCTCAGTACACGGGTACTTTGAAGCCTCTCTGCAGATGCCTGAGGGAACTGGCTGAGAAAAAGCAGCAGGAAGGAGAAGCAGCTGCTTGCCTCGACTACAGTGGACGAGGTTTACAACAGAAACTCTTTCATTTCTTCTCTCCAGACACTATGAAATGAACAGGTTCAGTCTGCTCCAGTTCTCTCATCTGCAATCAGGAGGCTAAAATGAATGAGGGATGGTCTTGTGATTACAACACGGCTATGGGAGGGAGCTAGGAAATGTGGGTTCTGTTCCCAGCTTGCCACCAAAATTCTGATGACCTTGGGGAAATCACTTGATCTTTCTCTCTCAGCTTCCCCACTTGTGAAATGAAGGAGTAATTCATGCCAACCTCACAGAGGTGCTGTGAGGCGGAATTCATTGATGTTTGTAAAGCATTTTGAGATGCTCAGACTGAAAGCACTATGGAAATGCAAATTATTATCAGCTGTATTCAACATTGGTGGGCATGTTGGAAAAGGATAGGTGAAGAACATCAGCAGGACTCTCTGCAAAGCCTGGCATAATTAACGCTATTCTGTTTCTTTCCCTAGTGCAACTCCCTACACCCCAGGGGCTGCTGGCGCGACTCCTGGTGAGTAGACCATGAGAATAGGTTTTCTGTGGAATGGGACAGTTAACTATACAAATTGGTTTTGTAGCTAGATGCTTGACTTAGGCTGAGGAATGTGTATGACTGGGTCTCTCTCTCTCTCTCCGGCCTCTCCTGAGACACACTGTCCTGCATCCTCCTACTAGCTAGAATGCTTTCTTCTTCAGGAAGGCACTGCAGTAGAAGCAACAACTCTCTTGGATTGTCTCCACAATGAGAGTCTCTGAACTATTCCCTCCCCCAGGAACAAACTGGTATTGTGCTGACAAAACTTAGCCTGTTCTTTCTCTCTCATTGACAGGTAGTAGCCTCATCCCCTTATGAAAGAGAAGGACACGGATGTGCTGCCTTGCAGTTACTAAAGGCCCTGCACCAAACTGTCCACGCAGCAGTGGGTGAGATGTGGGTAATAAAGATCCCATCTCTGCTGCAGTACATTGAAGGTAAAGTGTTAGTTAGGAGGAGTGTGGTCCATGGAGAATAGAAGGGAAGCCAGAAAATGCAGCTTCGTATTGACGTGTGTTGTGCCATTCCTGTTGCAATATGTGGGAACAGTGGGGAATTGAAATGGGGCTTCTAGGCCCACACTTTTCCTTCCTCTGGATAACTGTGAACCACTGAGGCCAATTCAAACAGGGCAGAATCAGGCCAGGAAGGTTTCAGCTGAATGGAAATGTCACAGCACTTTCCCCCACACCTTTGCTAGGTTATTTTTTGGGAAGGTCAATACGCATGAAGCTGGAGGTTAGTGAAAGATTTTGGGGTTACATATAGAGTCTGATTTTGCAAATGGACTTTTTCTGAAAATTAAACCCCACGTTTACTTTCAAGGGGGATTCGATTAAAAAACCCAGAGTTTGTCTTTCTGTAAGGAAACCTGAGCCATAAAAGCTAGGCTGGCCAAGTGGGTGCCCTACGGAGAATCTAGGTATTGTGGGCCTAATAATGTCTTTCACCAATTTTACAGTGGTATGAATCTATTGATGTCCATGGAAAAAACCCTTCAGTCAGCGTAGGCTGCGTCTACACGATGGCGTTATGCCAGCAGAGCTCCAGTGACGTAGCTGGGCCAGTCTAGTCTCTGTGGAGTAGGACAGACCTATGTTTCTCATGAACGTCGAACCCCTCAGTGGACAAGTGGATTTGATATTCCAAAAAAGATTTAAAAAAAATGAGCTGTATCTTCCCTCCTTGCTGCAGCTGTACAGAGTCCCCAGCACTACACTGTGCCGACATTAAAGAAGGCTAGGTTAGAGCTAGACACTCAGAAACAGGGCCAGATCCTCAGCCAATGTAAAGCGGTATAATTCCATTGACTTCAGCGAAGCTACACCGATTTACATCCAGTTCGGATCAAGTCCAGAATCTCTGATTCTGCAGGAAAAGTTTCCGTTCATATTAAACCCAGTCTTCTGATGTGCTGAGCACCCTCAGCACCCCTTAAAGTCAAGAGGAATTGGGAGTGCTCAGCATTTCACTCCTGGTCGGTTGACTGACCCTGAATGAAAATGCCAGCAGGGTACGTAACATCTGAGGACATGAGCTGCAGCTCACGAAAGCTTACGCTCAAATTTCTTAGTCTCTAAGGTGCCACAAGTCCTCTTTTTCTTTTTGCGGATACAGGCTGACACAGCTGCTACTCTGAAACAGGACACTTTCTGTTGGTCCAACAAAGAACGTTGGCGCAGGTCCCTGTAACAGTGCAACAACTCACCCCTGCAGCGCCTCCTGCTGGCCATCTGGGAATTAGCTCTTTCCAGCACAGAGCACCCTCTGCAGGCCCGTGTCCCTCTCAGACCCCGGTGCCCTTTTTACCCAGGGTGCTGCCCCCTGGCAGTACCCCCTCAGTCTCTATGGGTCTCCCCTCTCTGGGGAACCCCCAACCCTCTAATCACCACCTTGCCTCAGTCTGGGCTATTGCCAGTCATCATCAAGTCCCCACACCCTGGGGCAGACTGCAGTGTAAGAGCCAGTCACCACAGGCGAGGGGGTTTGGGTCTGCTGCCTTTCCCTGCAACCTAGTACCCCTAGGGGCCTTGGACCAGACCCAATAGCCTAGGGAGTTGCCAGCCTAGAGCTTCCCTGCTCCTCTTGCCTTTCCCCAGCCCTGCCTCATTCCCAGTCCCCTTTCTACAGGCAGGCCCTGCTCCCTCTAAGCCTGGAAAGAGACCTTATCCTGGTGGCCCACTGCCCTCTTATAAGGGCCAGCTGGGCCCTGATTACCCTGGCTACAGCTGTGGCTGCTTTCCCCAGCTGTTGTTAATCCCTTTCCCTCCTCCAGCCCTCGTGCAGGGCTGTTTTAAGCCCCTCAGGACAGGAGTGGGGTGACTCTCCCAGAACTCAATAGGTACAGTTCCATTTAGTCTTGAAAGCTCAGGTATGTTACAGCTTGGCAGACCAGGAGTTTTAGAAGGACTGATTGCAAAGGAGATACCTGGGATGACTCTTCTTGCTAATCTAGGTGACATTATTGTTTTGCCTCCTGATTTATAGGAAACACAGAGAATTCCCTAGACCATGCACGGTGGGAGCACATGCTGCTTCAGGTAGAGGAGGGCTTTCAGATGTATTGTCACAGTCCTCCTTCCCCCCTCCAAATGTATCAGCTGGGGAAAAAATTAATGATAAATTATTCATTATAAGCAGAGCTGGTCAAACCATTTCATTTACAACTTTTGTTCAATGAAAAATGGCCTTTTTTATTTTCATGGGATATTTTCAAATTTTTCAGTATGTGTGTGGGGTTTTTTTGTGTGGGTGTTTTTGTGTTTTTTTTACAAAAAAACAAAACAACCCCAACCCAAATAGAAAATGTTTAGTTTTCTGAAACTGAAGTTGATTTTTTTGGGGGGTTTTTGTTTTTTCACCTTTCATTTGTGTGTTGAAAAATCAAGAAAACAAAAAAATCCCACTTGTTCTGTGAAAATGGACTTACTATTGTTCAACCAGCTCTAGTTATAAATCCCTCTGTATTACCCCTGGGAACAACACAAAACTTAACCAGAAAACCAGCATGCTAATGGTGCTAATGTATCACTAGGGGATGTCTAAAGGATTTTTTTTCTATTTGCCACTCAAAAGAAAACTTGCTCTGAGAAACCCAAAAAGGAAAAGAGAGAAGACAAGGTTTGATGTCTGTATCTCATGGAGAAGCCTTTCTGGTCAGAAAAAGCTCTTTACAGCCTCATGTAAACCTAAACAAGGAACATTTTTATGGCAAGGGCTGAAAATAAAAGGAAAGGAGCTAGTGACAAAGAAGCCCCAGAAGGTTTGGAGTTCCATTTGGGGTTGGATTACACTCTAGAATTTCCCATTCCAGATCCAGCCTCTTTGGGCTAAAAACTCAAAGAAGATTCGGCTCTCTTGTGAGGTTTCTGATATTTCCTGGCTGCTGTTCAAAAGTCGGGCCTGAAACAGCAAAGTGCTGAGAGTTACTAACCTCTGGCTGACTTCAATGGGAGTTGAGGGTGTGACCCTGGGTCCTTTGGGTGCCCACAGGCAGAGGCCACAGGAGTGCATAGGATTACCAGGATTCCCTGGATCTGATCCCTATATAATCAACAGGTGTCATGTAAAGCCTTTACTGAATGCCTGTGCCACACTGCTCCTCATAATCATTGCACAGTGACTGGATGGATAATATATAAGGCGTTATGGTTGTCTACTGAAATTGATGCTTTGAAGGTCTCTGAGTTGGGGCTGGTCACCAGAAGGTGATAAAGAAGTTTCTTTCAGGCAGGAGATGCTTAGCTGCCTGAATGGCTGTATGTAGACTGAGTAATTATTCACAGTGGATGCTAATCAATAGAGCAAAATTCTAATCAAGTGATTGCAAAGTCTCCAGAGGAGATTTGAGACAAGAAAAACAAGCAATAGGGGGTACCCTGTTTACAAGTGGACAATGGATGCTTGGAACTATATCTGGAGGTCCAGAGGTATCCTGCACCAGGTATCCTTCACCTATTGGACGAATTACCAACTGGCTTGTCTTATGAATGGAGGATCACATTTCGTCTGGGTGTTTCCTGCTGGGAGAGAGATTTGGGGGAGCTATCCCTTGTGAGACAGGGGACTGTTTGGTTATTTAAGTTGAAGCTCTAGAAGTGTGTTAGGATTTTATTTTTATGTAACCATTTGTTTACATTAATTTTTCTTGCTGCTTCTCAAATCTCTGATCTTTGTGAATTAAACTCTACTTGTTTTCACTGTCAATGTATCGAAGTGTGTGAAATGGAGCGGTGATGCTGAGGTGAAACTGGTAAGGTGGTGTGTAGCAAACCTCTGAATTCTGTGAGTGTCCAGTGGAACAGGGGCTGGACATTCTGGGGATGCCCAGAGGGCTGGGCTGTTGGAGTGTACCGATTGCTTATCTGTAGAAGGACAGTGAAGCCTGGATGGGGTGAGAAGGGTGTGCTTGTGTTTCCTGTGACTGGCAGAGTCAGGAGCTGACACTTGGCAGGCACAGAGAAGGCTTCCTCATGATAAGGGCAGGTGGTAGTGAGGTTCCTCACAACCCTGGGTACCCTCGGGAGGTGTCATAAAGGGTCCATAGCACTTCAGAGAAGGTGCCTGGTCCTTCGTAGTCCAGGACCCTTTGTTCAAAGTTGACTAGACCCATCCTCCATCCACTCTAAAATCACTCCTCAATGGTCAGATTTCTTGGCTCCGTCTCATTCTCCAATTCACTGTCCATCTGGGTTTGAGGACTGAGAGGAACCATCAGGCAAAGGTTAAAGAACAAGAGGCAGAGGAAGTCTGGGTTGTCGATGTTTATAGTTCTCAATAGGGAAATAATCTTCCCATGACACCTGAATATTGGAAAGTTTACAACAGAACAAGGAAGCAACAAACAAACAAACAAAACCCCTAACCCCACAACAATCCCAAAATTCTTGCAATTAACCATCTGCTTTAACTCCTATTTTACACTTAGTTCCTAAGAACATCTCTGGAGATGATAGACGACAGTGCCTGGAGCAGCCTTGAGTTGAGCTGGCAGATGGCCGGCTATGCCAGCCCCTCCAAACAGGTTTGTTCAAACAAACCGGTTTGTTCTCTGTTAAGGCTTAGTTTCTAGTTACTTTCCCTTGAAATTCTGATTGGAGGGCTGCATAAGGCTTCTCTCAAGGCTTCATTACTTTATATTTTATTCTGCATACAAAATTTGTTTGTACTTATTCCCTGCTCTCTTGCCCCCCTGCCCTTCCAATATTTGCTTGGACAGGCTGTTTGTCTGTACTGCATTGTTGGTTCTCTGGCTGGGCTAGATGATGGCATGTTTCTGCAGCATGGGTGCTTGGACTTGGCTATCTTGTTCCTTCCTGAGTGTTGCTGAGCTGGGTCTGTACTGACAGGCACGTTGTGTTACTGATATCCCAGGGCTGGTCTCTTTCTTTCAGAGTTTCCTGTATAAGGCGCTAGGAACGTCCTTAGCAGCTTGTCAGGACCTGGTCCATGTTAAATCAGATTCATACGCTTCTGAAGACAACAGATTATATGGAAGCCCCTGAGAGACAGGTGAGGCCTCTGTCCCTCTCCCCATTTTACCAAGTAATCCCTGAATGCTCCTTGTGGGGCTCAGCTCTGAGTTGGCCTGGGACAGATGCCATTTTGCTTCATATCCTCTTCATAGCTATTTCACTCAGCCCCCGCTCCCCATGTGTCTCAGGCCTGATTGGCACTTTACACCACTTTGGGTGAAAGGAATGAACTCGTGGGATCTATCAGACACCTGGTTTGATTCTAACCAGTATTTTTCTTGGGTGACGGAGTCATTTCCATCCTCGCAGTCTGTGCTGCGAGCCACTTGGACCTCACCTTGAAGGCACTTCAGGAGTTTGGGGCTGCAATGAGCAAGGTTAAGATTTCTGGGTTCATCAGCCGCCTGAAGGTAAAGGAGCCAGGGGGTTCTCTCAATCTTCCTCTCCCCCTAAAGCAGGGGCAGCAGCCCCACAGTCGTGTCTGCTCTGGTCAGCTAGCATTGTCCCCCAATGTATGCGTTCTACATGATGCCTGCAGTTAAGCAGAGAGGAGCACAATGTGGAGCTGGGGTTCTCTCAAATGATTTTTATCGTCTGATGTCTCATGGCTTGAGCGCCCCTCCCATGCACAATGTGTGGGAACTACATCAGTTGCTTGCATGGAAAAGCATTGAAGGTATTTTTAGCTGTTTTTTATTCCAGGTTGGTAGCTGGAAATGAGGAGGTGTTGCAAGCAACATGTGGCTAACCAACCCGCTTTAGGTAGACCACCAGTGGTCTACAGATGACAATTATGAAACCTCTGATTTAGAGCAGTGGTTCTCAACCTTTCCAGATTAGTGTCCCCCTTTCAGGAGTCTGATTTGTCTTGTGTACCCCAAATTTCACCTCACTTAAAAACTGCTTGCTTACAAAATCAGGCATAAAATTATAAAAGTGTCATAGCACATTATTCCTGAAAAAAGACTGCTTATTTCCCATTTTTACCCTAGAATTAGAAAATAAATCAACTGGAATCTAAATATTGTACCTGCATTTCAATGTGCAGTATATAGAGTAGTCTAAAGAAGCCATTGTATGAAATTTGAGTTAGTAACTTTGCAAGTGCTTTCTTAGTCTGCTGTAAAACTAGGCAAATATCTAGATGAGTTGATATACCCCCTGGAAGACCCCTGCAGACCCTCAGGGGTACACAAGTATCCCTGGTTTAACACCACTGATCTAGAGAATAGAGCAGGAGACTAGGCCTCTGGGCTTCTGCCCCACCCTGAACTCTAGGGTACAGATGTGGGGACCTGCATGAAAAAAACCCTAAGCTTATTTTTACCAGCTTAGGTTAAAACTTCCCCAAGGTACAAACTATTTTACCTTTTTGTCCCTGGACTTTATTGCTGCCACCACCAAGCGTCTAACCAATATAGAACAGGGAAAGAGTCCGCTTTGAAACGTCTTTCCCCCCAAAATCCTCCCAAACCCTACATCACCTTTCCTGGGGAAGGTTTGATAAAAATCCTCAACAATTTGCATAGGTGAACACAGACCCAAACCCTTGGATCTTAAGAACAATGAAAAAGCAATCAGGTTCTTAAAAGAAGAATTTTAATAGAAGAAAAAGTAAAAGAATCACCTCTGTAAAGTCAGGATGGTAAATACCTTACAGGGTAATCAGATTCAAAACATAGAGACTCCCTCTAGGCAAAACCTTTTAGGTACAAAAAGACACACAAACCGGAATATACATTCCCTCCAGCCCAGCTTATTTTATCAGCCATTTAAACAAAACCGAATCTGACTAGATTGCTTATTAACCCTTTAGAGGAGTTCTGACCTGCATTCCTGCTCTGGTCCCAGCAAAAAAAACCACACAGACAGAGAGACCCTTTGTTCCCCCCCACTCTGAAAGTATCTTGTCTCCTCATTGGTCATTTTGGTCAGGTGCCAGCGAGGTTATCTTTAGCTTCTTAACCCTTTACAGGTGAAAGGGTTTTTTCCTCTGGCCAGGAGGGATTTAAAGGTGGTTAGCCTTCCCTTTATATTTATGACAGCTTCCATTGCTGGCCCTGCCATTTAGTCACTGTGCAGCCTTAGGCAAAACATTTAGCGCCTGATCTTGTACCCACCAGTGTCAATGACTAAGCTCCCGTGTACTTCACTGCTGTCGGTTCAGCCTTTTCGTCTCTCTGTGTCAGAGTTACCCAGTGGGAATGATGGCGACGGGGCGGCGAGTTCTATGGGCTCATGGTGCCCGGGCTCCACCAATATTCAGGGCTCAGGGGCCTGGCTCCACCAATGTTTGGGGCCAGGTCTCCCCCCCCGGCTCCATCTGCTGCCCCCATGCACCTCCCCCAGCCCCGCCTGCCTCCCTCGAGTATCCCCCGTCCCCCTCTTGCTGCCCCTGCTCACTGCCCAGAGCCTGCAGCTCATGCTGACTCTGCTCTGCCGGCTTCAGGTATCAACTGCTGCCGCAGGGTCCTAGTGCCCCCTTCTCCCTCCACTGGTGCCAGGGCAGGCTGCCCTTCTGCCCTAGCCCTAAGCCTCTCCAATGCCCCAAGGCCTCATCCCCCACACCCACCCCTGTGCCCTAGCCCTGAGCTCCCTCCCACACCCCAAACCCCTCATCCTCAGCCCCATAGCCCTCACCCCTGCACCCCTCCAATTCCCAAACTCTGTCCCAGAGCCTGCACCCCTCACCCCCTCCTGCAAACCCACCCCCTGGCCCATCCCAGAGCCTGCACCCCAGACCCCCTCCCACACCCAACTCCGTCCCAGAGCCTTAGGCAGGTGGGGGGTGGAGTTGGGGGCAGGCGGGTTCTGGGCACCACCAAAATTTCTACAAACTTGCCACCCCTGGCATGGAGATACTAATACCTCCCTGCCTCACACAGTGATTATATTGCTTTAATACTTTTTGCAAGTGGTTTGAGATCTTTGCCTGAAAAGAGCTTTGCAAGTGCAAGCTGCTCTTGCTGCTGTGAGCAATTCCTCGGTCAGCAGCAGATCAGAATTCCAAGGCCAAATGAATCAGAAGAACTTGTCTCCAGTGATGTTTCTGATTGTCTAGGACTACCACCATGGGACAAGAGGCAAGACTCGCCGCACCCTGATGCTGACATACAGCAACGTGGCTGTCCATGCTCCAAAAGAGCAGCTTCTCTCCCGAGTAGAGGCAGACATCACAGGGAACGTCCTTCACCATTACAGAACCAGTTGTCAGGTAAGAGCTTTTGCGTGACAACTGTGAGGGGTATTACCCTGAAGTTATAGCATTGCCTCTGAGTTTACAGAGAGAGGGCTTGTATTTTCTAAAACTCTCCTTTGAGCAATCATTTGTCACATGTCTCAAATTTAAAACTGTAATGGATGGAGCGTGAGCTGTCACATGTTGTATCATTTTTGTTGCTCTTCTTTGTGTTTTCTCTAGTTTTTCTATATTCTTCTGAAATTCTGTCGAGCACAGCTACACAGTAATTCACATGGAGTCACACTCAGGCTATTCAGAATAACACTCTAACTCCCCTAATATGTATGTGTATCTAGCTCTATCTTTTGCTACCCAAGAGAGAATAGTGCTAGCTTGTATTTAGTTTCTTTGCTGTCACTCTGTTTCTTGGACTCACTACTTCCCTTACCTCTTCTCTGTCGTCTTGTTTGTCTGTGTGCTCATTATTTCTGTTCCCTAGGTGTCCGACTGCTGGTACTGACTCTCCTCTCTGTGCAACCTTGCCACGTCACTTTGCCATTCAATTCTGCCCTGTCTAAGTGAGAATCTTATTTAGCCATTGTCAAAAAAGTTGATCACAGTTGAACCAAACGGATATCTTCCAGGAGTTCACAAATGCAAATATTCTGTAGGATGGCCCCTGATATTGACCTCTGCAAAACATCCCCTCTGGATACATTTCCTGCCTTTTGGAAGATTTAACAATCATGATTTCTCTCTGCTCCATATTCGCCAGCCAGGCCATTTTGAGGATGTGTGTTATGTGGGACTATATACATTGCTAATAGCTGTTTTGCATTTCGTTTTTCAGGTGCTGGGCATCACTGTTACGAACAAGGTAAATTCTAAATAATCTGCCCTCAGCTCTTGCATTTTCTATCCACAAGTTGCTTGTTTAAATTGTACAGAGCTTGATTTCCTTGCTACATCAAGCAGGAGTCCTGGCTGCTCTGGTGTAAGTGGACCTGGATTTCTTTCATGAACCTGGGTTTTCTCTTCCTCTGAGGTTGGTGCAGAGCCGGCGTCCTCTGCCTTCTGGGATCTGTGGACACCTCTCTCCTCTCCTGAGGCTAGATTTAATTCCTGATCTTTATCTTCTGGACTCTGGTTCTTCTCTCCGTTTCTCATCCACATCCTCTTGTTTCTCCTTCTGGATTATGTAGGACATGCACCTAAAATTAACCCTCATCCAGAACGTCACGGAGATTAGCTGTGCCATTTTGGAGACCAGAGACTCCCAGAAGTTCTAATTCTCTTACAAACTGGAGCTCCTTGGCTACATGCTGGTGAGTGATGAGGAGCTTTGAGGACTGAAATACAAAGGAGTTTGTTGTAATGTCATCAGACTGGGTTTCCAGGTAGATGTTGTTTTATCCATTGGCTGTGACTGTACCACTGCAGTCTCATGAGCTACCTGCACGGCACCCAGAATGCTGCTGGGTCCACGCTGAGCTTGGCAGGGATGCCGACCTATTGTGGGCTGTAAGTGACAGGAATGGCTTGTGTCTGGGGAGTTATCTTCTGTCCTCTGTATAGCCTGCAGATGGCCCTACGGTCCATTTCTGAGGCAGAGAGCCTGCCGAGCACGGTGTCTGTTTATTACAGATCTGGCATATGGCCCTCACTGTTTGCAAAGGTGAGCCCACAGCTCTGCTAGTCAGAGATGGAGCCCTTGGGCTCCAGCCCCCCTGTTTTCAGAGGCCGGGGAAGATCAAGCCCCCTCCTCACCTAGGACTCAGGTTCCTGCCAGGTTTGGCTAAACCACAAATGGCAGGGCTATGTGCCCGGCCCATTCCTCCAGGCCCCCGGTCGCGGTTCTACCAGGTAATGTCCCGATTCATACAGAACATGCCCCACCAGCCAAGCCACAGCATTCTCATAAATCAGTGCAGAGCAGTGTCAAACCCGTCCCATCCGTCTTCTCCTTAGCTCACCCCAGCAGGGCACAAAGGACGTTTCCACATGCCCCCATGCTCCTTTGCCACCCCAAAGCTTTTGGGTTTGAAACAGATCAGATCCTACCACTTCCTCCTCCCATTCATCTGCTGTGGGGGAGGTGAACCCCTTCCTCAAGCTGTCAGCCATCTTGGCTGCAGCCTGGGGTGTCCTCTTCCCCGCCCCCCGGTGGGGTAGGAAGTGAGCCCTTAAACAGGTGAGAGAATCCGGATGGGTGTCTCCCCCTGCAGAGCTGGACATAACCCAGCGGTGACTCTTGGGCTCTGGCTTCCAGGGCCAGGGGAGGCAGGGATGTAGGGCCCTCCTCAGCATTGACAGGCCCTCTCCGGGGCTTTGTCTCCACCGCTGGACTGCGCGTACGCAAGGAACCCAATGTGTCTCTTGGTTATCCATTGCCCTTACCCCGGTGAGCTGTGACGCATGATCTCTTGACTAATGGAATCCACCGTATCCAGGGCCACTCTCTCTGAAAAGATTTTACGTGTCTCTGGGGCTTTCCTCGCACCATGGCAGGGCTAAACGCACCTCCTGCCACTGTGCGACAGCCTCACTAGCTCCTTTCCACACCTTTCAGGCCCATCTCCTCACCCCCATGGCTGGTATGCAGCAGTGGGAGTTCTTCCCACACCTTGCTGTGGGGGGATTGTGCAGAAAGAGCAGCCTAACGCCAGGCTCCTTAATCCATATTTGGGCAGCTAAGTAAAGCCTGTGTCAAGGGTGCCTGAGCCCTTGAAGGAAGAGGTCCTCTGTTCACCTGTGACAGAACAGGGGCACTCTGGGTAGGCCTGATTAGGGGTGGGTAGCACCCGCTGTGATGTTTGGGAACCAGGAAGGAGGAATGCTCCCAGTGTCTGGGTTTGGGCTGAGGAGCCAGGGCAGGAAAAGCTGCAGGCCCTCCCTGGGCACAGGGATTAATTGTCCAGAATGGGAAGGCCTGTGAGCTCTTGCAGGGAGGGTTCTCTCGCTTGAGGAATGGAAGGTGGAGGGAGGGGACCTGACCCCTGGAGGCAAGGGGAATGCTACAGGAAAGACTGTGTAAAGCATAAAGGAGGCTGCAGCGCTTTGGCTGCCCATAGTTTCGGTTGTGAATGATCACGGAGAGCCTGTGGCGAAGTCATCAAACAGGACCCAAGGTTCCTGTGCCAGCCCTTCTGAGCTCAAAAACCCTGCTGAATGATGGCAATACTGTGTTTTGCCAGGAGGTGGCACTCTGAGATTTTCACAGCTGCGGAGCACTGGCCTCTCCCAGTGATTTCACTGGTCCTTGTGGATGCTCCGTGTTTCTGAATCACGGAACACTTTTACCAGAATGCCCACACGTGGATTTAGGGGCCTAACTTCAGGCTCCTAGCTTTGCTGCTCTGACCTGGTGCATGTCTGCAGGATGTTGCTGACTGCGAACATCAGTATATCAATGGACATAATAAGAAACTGTAAAGGGAAGTGAAAATACACCCTCTGGGCACCATAACCACAGTAACATTACATCCTGTAACATTACTCCCTTCACCTCTCCATTCCCAAGCCTCTGGGTGAGTCCACTGGGACTTGTTACGTCAGCATAAGGTCTAGTATTTTCACTTCCATTTTCCTTCCTCAGGAATCCAGAGCTGTTCAATCTCCCAAGCACCTTGAGCCTGATCTCTAGGGCCTGGGGAGTTTACAGGTTAAACCACTTCACCACAGAAACCTAGAAGCACCCTAATTTGCTCTGCCAATGATAACAAACTCCGCAGGTGGAAATAGCCGGTGGAGTTTAGAAAGTCCAGGGTGAAAGGTGCAGCTTGTAAGCGCTGCTGGAACAAAGAGTTGGATACAGAAGCTATTTTTGCCTCCGGAGGAAGTTTCTATATAAATATTGCTACAATACTGAGTCATTGAGTTAGTATCATAGATCCCCATAGGCTCCCAGCTTACCAGCATTTACACGTGTTTAACTTTGGCCATGTCTCTGTGTAAATGTGCAGGTGTGCGTGGCCGTCCCTCACTGTCAATCTCCAAGGGCGGCCACACCTCTTTGCTGTCATGCACCTGGAATGGCAGGCTCTACCAGGGGGAAATTAGCTGTCTCCAGGGCTCAAACCCTCAGGCAGGGTACAGCAGGTAAGAGTCTAGGAGCCCAGCCTTCAGGCAGGGGTGAGCAGCAAACACAGTCTAGGGGGCTCTGGCAAGGGGTGAGCGCCCAACACAGTCTAGGGTCCTAGCTCAGCAGATGGGAGACTCACAGGTGAGTAGGGGGACGCAGGCACACCTGACTCCATAGTGTCCCAGCCCAGGACCCTAACAGTGGCGGAATGGTCCGCCACTGGGTCAGCGGGGATCTGCCTGCAACATGCTGATTTAGTATCAGGCCAGCCACCACTCTACCAGACAGTTGTCTAGTTTCCCTGGACCTACTTCCTACTCTCCCCAGGTTTGGTACCTCGGTGCGGTGGGAATCTGGTGTCTCCTCGGGCTACACCGCCCATGGCAACCCCAGGGAGGCCATGCCTCTGTGCGACACAGCACTACAAATTTGTGTCAATGTAAATTACGTTAGCATACAGCCGTCACAGTTATTACAGTGCGTGTGCGTGTGTGTGTGCCCACCGGACTCCTTGAGTCAGCGGTGCGTGTCCTCCCCAGGAGTGCTTGTATCACTGCAGAGTGCACCATGAGTAGCTATCCCTCAGTGCAACTCACTGCCATTCCAGCACAGAGTGATTAGGGAAGGTTTTGAAATGCCTCATGGGGCTGAAATGAGTCACGCTCTGCGAATTCTGCAGGCTCAGGTGCCCTGTGCTCACAATTCTCATGAGAGCCGTGCATGCTCCATACTTCTGTCAGAGATGGCAGACAGTGAGAAGGGACGCACAGGTTTTTGGGGATTTTGAAAAGAGGCGTGAAATATTATGGGATGCAGAACACTGCATTATGGGAAGTCGAACACATGCTCCCAGTCACCCCTGCATGTCCTCACCAGGAGTGCTTGTGTCAATTCAGAGTGCAGTGCAAGTTTGGAGTGGCTCATGATCATGAGTGCCTCACTCAGAGCAGACTGCCAATATCAGGGCAGACACCCCAAGCTGGTGGTGTGTTCTATAATTAGATTTCACCAAGCCAGTAACAACTGAACTCCTGGATCACTATATGAGCCTTACCATGGAGTCATAGACAGTCCCCTTAGACTCTCCAGTCTATCCTGCCCCCCCAGACAAACTGGACTTAGTGATAAATGGTCACTTACACCAAAAATGACACAACATTCAAGTTGCTTCTATTCCCAAGAGACCAGTTACCTACCCCAGATCACTTGGTACCCTCGATCCTGCACCAAAGTGATGCCTGTAGCCAATCCTGTAATAAACTAGCTAAAGATTTATTAACTAGGGAAAAGGACGAAGAGCATCATTTACAAGTCAAAGCAAGTGAACATGTACAACCAATGAGTTACCATCTAACTCCTGAGAGTGACAGAATTGTCATGATCTGTGAATTCACGGTATCTTTCAGGGCACCCCAGGCAGTCCCTGGTATCTCTGGCATCAGTTTCAAGTCTCTGGTCCTTCAAAGTTCAAACAGCCACAAAGGTGCTGTTTCTTCTTGTCAGGGGTTTTTATTCCCTTCCCCCAAAGTTCAAGGTGATGGGAGTAGGGGAAGCAGTCAAAAAAGTCTTTTGTCCTCTGATGTTCCACAATGGTTTGTCTGGTGTCTATGCGCCTTCTTGTGTTGGCCAGAAGATGACAGCTCCTGCAGCAAACTAGTATTTCACACTTGGTAAAGTTTCTTTTCTCACTGTGGGGGCTTCCAGTTTCAGAGCAAACACTGAAACTTACCTTATGAATTGGGATACAGACATTACCAGTGAGATTAATGCAGCAGCAACAAACAAGGCATTTCACAGAGTCCAAACACTGAACACATTCTCATAAAACTAATCCTTATTATGAGCAAAACTAACCTGCTCTGGTCTCCAGCTCTGAGGCCATTCATTCTTAGCTAATGCCTGCAGCCTGGACAACAGCTGTCTCTTGACCTGTCAGCCTCACACTCGGTGCCTAGGAAATCACTTAGGAGTCCTGCACTTAGGACGGAAGAAACCCGTGCACTGCTACAGGCTGGGGACTGACTGGCTAAGCAGCAGTTCTGCAGAAAAGGACCTGGGGATTACCGTGGACGAGAAGCTGGATATGAGTCAGCAGAGTGCCCTTGTCGCCAAGAAGGCGAACGGCATATTGGGCTGTATTAGTAGGAGCATTGCCAGTAGATCGAGTGAAGTGATTATTCCCCTCTATTTGGCACTGGTTAGGCCACATCTGGAGTATTGCGTCCAGTTTTGAGGCCCCCCACTACAGAAAAGATGTGGACAAATTGGAGAGACTCCAGTGGAGGGCAATGAAAATGATTAGGGGGCTCGGGAACATGACTTACGAGGAGAGGCTGAGGGAACTGGGCTTATTTAGTCTGCAGAAGAGAAGAGTGAGGGGGGATTTGATAGCAGCCTTCAACTTCCTGAAGGGGGGGTTCCAAATAGGACGGAGCTCGGCTGTTCTCAGTGGTGGCAGATGACAGAACAAGGAGCAATGGTCTCAAGTTGTAGTGGGGAAGATCTAGGTTGGATATTAGGAAAAAACTATTTCACTAGGTGGGTGTTGAAGCACTGGAATGCGTTACCTAGGGAGGTGGTGGAATCGCCATCCTGAGAGGTTTTTAAAGCCTGGCTAGACAAAGCCCTGGCTGGGATGATTTAGCTGGGGTTGGTCCTGCTTTGAGCAGGGAGTTGGACTAGATGACCGCCTGAGGTCTCTTCCACCCCTGATCTTCTATGATTCTATGTCTCCATCCCATTAATGTCTCCTCACATTGGAAGGACAGTGTGTCAGATCCACAGAGTTGGCGCTATGCCCCGAGCTTTGTGTAAGGGTACTCTTGGCTCCTTACTGAAACTCGGGTGTGTGTGTGTGTGTAGGGGTTGGTTGGCTAGCTCCCAGTACCAAAAGAAAGGAGAAGGGTAGATGGGAAATCAGGACCCTGAGACTGAGAGTCCCCAGAGGCAATGGGGAGAGGCCAGTGCTCCAGGTCAGCCTGATTGACAAGGCAGGGCAGGCTAATGAGAGAGTCAGCAGGCCCCAGGGATCCTTTCCCTGTGAGCTGAAATTGCCTGGAACAGAGTGGGGCTGAGCTAAGGAGAGAGCAGGAGTCTGAGCTGGGGAACAGAGCTGCACCAGCCAGAGCCAGAGAGAATAGAGAAGCAACCCAGGGAGCAGATCTGTACTGGGAGCAGGGCCACAGAAGCCGCCCAGGGAGCAGAACTGTGCTGGGAGCAGAGCTGCAGCAACCAGAGTCAGGGGGGCCGGAAAAGCAGCCCAGGGAGCTGGAGGTAGACCAGCATCAGTGCTAGGGCTGGAGTTGGAGCAGTGAGCACTGTGGGGAGAGAGGGGGGACCCTGGGCAGTGGGCACAGCGCAGGGAGATGCCCCCAGCCAAGAGGCCTTGCAGGCCAGACTTGGAGGGGGATCATAACCCTGATGGGGGTGGGGGTACTGACCCTGGGAAGAAGGGCCCCACACTACAAGAAGGATGTGGATAAATTGGAGAGAGTCCAGCGAAGGGCAACAAAAATGATTAGGGGTCTGGAACACATGAGTTATGAGGAGAGGCTGAGGGAACTGGGATTGTTTAGTCTGCAGAAGAGAAGAATGAGGGGGGATTTGATAGCTGCTTTCAACTACCTGAGAGGTAGTTCCAGAGAGGATGGATCTAGACTATTCTCAGTGGTGGAAGAGGACAGGACAAGGAGTAATGGTCTCAAGTTGCAGTGCGGGAGGTTTAGGTTGGATATTAGGAAAAACTTTTTCACTAGGAGGGTGGTGAAACGCTGGAATGCGTTGCCTAGGGAGGTGGTGGAATCTCCTTCCTTAGAGGTTTTTAAGGTCAGGTTTGACAAAGCCCTGGCTGGGATGATTTAATTGGGTATGGTTCCTGCTTTTGAGCAGGGGGTTGGACTAGATACCTCCTGAGGTCCCTTCCAACCCTGATATTTTATGATTCTAAGGCTCCTGCCACCTAGAGCCAGAGGGCGTGTGGCTACCACCAGAGCAAGTGTCCAACCTGCAGCATCCCTGCAGCACAGCTAGGGCCGGGGCAGGAGACCTGGGAGCATGAGGGACAGACTGTGAACTGCCCTGACATTCCAGAGACGGCTGGTTGTGATGTCACCAAGCCACAGAGCAGAGTTATGTGTTTTCCTTAAACCTTTCCCATTTTATCCTTTTTTTAAAAAATGGATTGATGTTTTAATAAATTGTATTTGCTTCAAACTATATGTGACGATCAGTGGAGTCAGGGAAGTGCCCAGAGCAGAGAGAACACCCTGGAGTGGGGACATCCTAGCCCAGTGGTTTTCAAACTCTTTTTCTCGTGAAAATAATAATAATAATAATTCTCCCTGGGCTGCTTCTGTGGCCCTGCTCCCAGCACAGATCTGCTCCCTGGGTTGCTTCTCTGGTTCTCTCTGGCTCTGGCTGGTGCAGCTCTGCTCCCCAGCTCAGGCTCCTGCTCTCTCCTTAGCTCAGCCCCACTCTGTTCCAGGCAATTTCAGCTCACATGGAAAGGATCCCTGGGGCCTCCTGTCTCCCTAATTAGCCTGCCCTGCTTTGTCAATCAGATGAAGAAAATTGTCGATGCCTGTGACCCATCCTAATGATATCTTTTGACTAGAGTTTTCATAAAATCATAATATTGCAATACATTCCAGCTTAGCCCACTTTACATAACTAACACTAGACAAAGCCATTACTTCTAAACAAAACACTATAAAGGCAATCAGGTTGAGTTTCACTTACTTAATGTGACTGGTGGGCCTGTTTGTTCCTCATGATCTCATTCCAGTCAGGATCACAGGATGAAAGGGCTATCCGCATAGCAGGTCCACTGTTCAGTCAGTTTCTTCCTTTGGTTTTTAATTCTGTCATAGTTGAAAATCCCACTTCACACATGTAGGTTGTTGTGAAAGGCAGCAACAAGAGCACACTAAGGGCTTGGCTACACTTGTGAGTTAGAGCGCATTAAAGCAGCCCTGGGCGCCCTAACTCACGCCGTGTCCACACTGGCAAGGCACGTAGAGCGCCCAGACTCCATGGCTGGAGCACTCCTGGTAATCCACCTCAATGAGACGCATAATGCTTGCTGCTCCCCGGCTGGAGCGCTGCAGTGCCAGTCTGGACACCCTGGTCTATTAATGCGCTCTGATCGGCCTCCAGAAGTGTCCCACAATTCCTGTTCTAGCCACTCTGGTCATCACTTTGAACTCTACTGCCCTGCCTGCAGGTGACCAACCATCAGACCCACCCTTTAAATTCTCTGGGAATTTTGAAAATTCCCCTCCTGTTTGCTCAGCAAGACATGGAGTGCTCTCAGCGAATCTTTCCAGGTGACCATGCCTCCACACACCAGGCGAGCCCCAGTATAGAGCAATGGCGAGGTGCTGGACCTCAGCAGTGTTTGGGGGAGGAAGCTGCCCAATCCCAGCTGCGCTCCAGCTGTAGGAATTACAATACCTTCGGGCAGATATCAAGGGACATGATCGAAAGGGCCTGTGACTGGGACGCACTGCAGTGCAGGGTTAAAGTGAAGGAGCTGCGGAATGCCTACCACAAAGCCTGTGAGGCAAACCGCCGCTCCGGGGCTGCCCCCACAACCTGCTGTTTCTACAAAGAGCTGGATGCAATACTTGGGGGCGACCCCACCTCCACTGTGGACACTTCAGAGCCCAGTTCAACAAGGCAGGAGGAGGAGGAGGAAAGCGGGAGCGAGGGTGCTGAGTAGGAGGGAAACAGCCCTGCATCCCTCGAGCTGTTCTCAAGCCAGGAGGAAGGTAGCCAGTTGCAGCGGCCGGTGCTTGGGGAAGGACAAACACCAGAGGAGGTGCCCGGTAAGCGGCTTTTATTTTGGGAAGGAAGTTATTCGGTGCAGGCTCTTGGGGCAAGGAGGGTTTGGGCTGCATGCATGCCTAGATGTGGAATAGGGCCTTGATGTGCTCTCTCACATCGCAGAAATCGGCCTCAGTGATCTCTTCAAAGGTCTCATCCAGAACCTGGGCAATGCGCTTGCGCAAGTTCCTTGGCAGAGCTACTGTGCTCCTTGTCCCAGTCAGGCTAACATGTCTGTGCCACTGTGCCGTCAGGGGCAGGGGGATCATTGCTGCACAGCGGCAAGCTGCATATGGGCCAGGGCAGAAGCACATTGTAGTAGAAGACCCTCCCTTGCTTCCCAGGTCACCCTCAGCAGCGAGATATCTTCCAGGATGAACTCCTGTGGAAAATGTGGGGACAGTGTTCGGTATAGGGGCCCCCTGCAGCTGTTAGCTTTCCCCAAGGCACTGAACCCCAGAGGACAGTATGGCCGTGAATCAATCAGTCCCCCTTGCCCCTGTGCTTACTCACCATTTTGGGGCTCCTGTGGGTTATGTGCACTCACTTTGGGATGGGAAAATTCTGCTATTGTGTAGACTGTGCTTATCTTTAAGTACGGACAAATCATTGCTCTGTCTGGTGTGAACAATGCTACCTTTGTTAAGTGTTCCATTTTGGCTTTACAGATGCAACCTTGAGATCTCAGCCATCCTTGTTATCACTGGACGAAAGACTCCAAAGAATTAAGAAGCGGCCACGTAGAAGAAAAGAGGACATGCTGCATGAAGTAATGCAGCAGTCCCTTAATGAGAATCAAAAAGCGCAAGGAGTAGCAGGAGAGTGAAAGGAGGGTCTGCCAGCAGAATGCGGATCACCGGCACCAAAGCATGGAGCAGCTGCTAAGCATCATGGAGCGCCAAGCCACGCAGCAACGCAGGCAGAGCACTTCTGCACCTGCCCCCCCCCCGCAACCTTTGTCCCAAAACTCTTTCCCTTGTGCCCCCATGTCACCTCCAACCCACTTTGCCCCACATCCGGGTTCTTATTGCCATCAACTGCCTCCAACACCTGTAGCTTCACGACCCAGCCCTGCAAACTACAACCCTTACCCATTGCACTCAACCCCCATCACTATGCATTTTAGCCAGCCTGAAGTGCAGCACTCATTGCATGGCCCTCCAGACAGGAAGGCTGAGTATGATAACAGGACTTATGCAAATATGTGATTGAACCCCACGACACCCCCTTGCCCTTTCTGTTTCCCAAGCAGTTGTGTTTCTTGTCAATAAATGAATTTTCTTTTCAATAAATGGATTTTTTTGGCTTTGAAAACATTCTTTATTATTGCATTAAGTAAAAGATACCTTAGTCAAGGAAAGCAACAGGCACTGCAAGTCAGTGTAGCAAACACAGATTCCTACTAATATTGGAACCACTGCTCTTCATTCCCATGCAGGGCACCAAACATTACTGGTGGCTTTCAGCCTCAAATTGGTCCCTCAAGGCATCCCTAATCCTTGCAGCCCTGTGCTAAGCCCCTCTAATAGCCCTGCTCTCTGGCTGTTCAAATTCAGCCTCCAGGTATTGAACCTCCAAGTTCCATGCCTGAGTGAATCTTTCACCCTTCTCTTCACAAATGTTATAGAGGGTACAGCACGTGGATATACCTGTGGGGATGTTGTCATGGGCCAGGTCCAGCTTCCCAAACAGACAGCGCCAGCAGCCCTTTAAATGGCCAAAAGTCACACTCCACAGTCATTCTGCACCAATTCATCCTGTTGTTGAACCACTCCTTGCTGCTGTCAAGGCTCCCTGTGTAGGGTTTCATGAGCCACGGCATTAAAGGGTAAGTGGGGTCTCCAAGGATCATAATGGGCATTTCGACTTCCCCTACAGTGTTCTTCTGGTCCGGGAAGAAAGTCCCAGCTTGCAGCTTCCTGAACAGGCCTGTGTTCCAAAAGATGCGTGTGTCATGCACCTTTCCAGGCCAGTCTGCGTTAATGTCAATGAAATGCCCACTGTGATCCACAAGCGCCTTGAGAACCATAAAGAAATACCCCTTCCGATTAACGTTCTCAGAGGCTAGGTGGGCTGGTGCCAGAATTGGAATATGTGTCCCATCTATCACCCCTCCACATTTAGGGAAACCCATTTGTGCAAAGCCAGCCACAATGTCATGCATGTTACCTAAAGTCACGGTTCTTCTGAGCTGGATGCAATTAATGGCCCTGCAAACTTGCATAAACACAATTCCCACAGTCGAATTCCCCACACCAAACTGGTTAGTGACCGACTGGTAGCTGTCTGGAATTGCCAGCTTCCAGACTGTATAGAATCATAGAATATCAGGGTTGGAAGGGACCTCAGGAGGTCATCGAGTCCAACCTCCTACTCAAAGCAGGACCAATCCCAAACTGCAATAGCTACCCACTTCTCCACCGGCAGGGCAGCTCTCAATCTCGTGTCCTTGCGCCGCAGAGTGTGGGGCGAGCTCCTCATACAGTCCCATGAAAGTGGTGTTTCTCATCCAAAATTTCTGCACCCACTGCTTGTCATCCCAGACTTGCATGACGATGTGATCCCACCACTCAGTGCTTGTTTCCCGAGCCCAAAAGTGGCTTTCCACAGTGGTGAGCATGTCTGTGAATGCCACAAGCAAACTCATGTCGTATGCGTTATGTGAGTTGACATCATCATCGGACTCCTCACTGTCAGTTTGTAGCTTAAGGAGTAACTCAACTGCCAAACGTGACATGCTGGCGAGACCCATCAGCATATTCCTCAGCACTTTGGGCTCCATTCCTACAGACCGAAAGGAAGACAGAGCGCACAGTGCAAAAAACTTCGAAAGATGGCGCCAAATGTGGACGGAAGCGCAGGGATTACTGAGATGCGAAGCGATGCATCACAGGGCATTGGGACAGGACCCAGAATCCCCTGCACCCCTCCCCTGCCACCTTCCCACAAGCCACAGGACCAGAATGGGAAGAGGTGCTCTGTGGGATAGCTGCCCATTCTGCACCACTCCCAGTGCCGCTGCAAGTGCCACAAATGTGGCCCCGCCCATGTGCTGTCAGCTGACAGTGTGAACACAGGGCAGCGCTTTCCCTGCTGCGGTCTCCGAGGGCGGGTTTAACTCACAGTCCTCTACAGCTGCAAGTGTAGCCATACCCTCACTTTACTGAGCAGTGGATAGTCTTTGGAAACACCGATCCAAAATGATGACAAGTTTACTGACTTGTGCCGTGTTTTCAGAGTGTTATCACAGGTGAGATGCAGCAATTCATTCTCTTGCTCAGGCATCAGATTTAGCTCCATTGTTGCCTCGGGGTTTTCGAAGGCAAAAGGATCTTTCACACAGCGTTTTTCATTCAAATATTCAAACTTGTTTATTGGGAAATAGCGACTAAAATTGTCAGACAGAGCAGTGAGATGTAACTGTATGATAGTTTTCATTTCATTCACTTTTTCCTCACTGGTGTTGTTCTCCTCAATGTGTTGTAACAGTGTTGGGAACATGTCGTAGCTGGGCTGATTACTGTTCTGATGTGCTGGCCACAGTGCCAATGGCTATCACTTGTATCTCTTCACAATGTCGAAACAAATCATTGCATCTTCTTTGTAACTTAAGTTTGGTTCATTTAAATCAAGAAAATGTCAGCAAGGGATGACAACTTTATTAACCAACTGTCATCGTCAAACAAAGTTGCCAAGTTAGACTCTTTCACCACCAAAAAAACATGAATCTCATTCCTGAGTACATACACCCTGGTAAGCACTCTGCCCCATGACAGCCACCTTACTTCAGTGTGAAACAGTAAATGGATGTGTTCTGCTCCCATGTCTGAGCATAGCACTTCTAAAAGCCTGCGATTAAGTGAGCTCCCTTTAATGAAGTTTACGATTTTGACTGCTTCCTTCAGTATTGCCATAAGATCAGGAGGAATACCCCTGGATGCCAAAGCTTCTCGGTGAATGAAACAATGATTCCAAACAATGTCATTGCCAGCTGCCTCAAAGATTTTTTTCATTACTCCACTGTTCTTTCTGGTCATATTTGCTGCACCATCACTTGTTATTCCTTTGCACTTTCCAACTACACAGTCATTTGGTGCATCAAATATCTGTGCCCCTGTTGCATTTGTTGGTAGGGTCAGACAAGATAGCAAATCCTCCTTAAAAGTCATCTTGCCACATGTACCTTGCATAAACTAACAGTGTTGCACAATCTGGAATATCAGTACTTTCATCAAGTTGTATAGCAAAATCCCCAACTGACTGTAACCACGCTACAAGTTGAGCTTCCAAATTCTCTGCAATATCATGTATTCGCCAAGACACTGTGTTATCACCGAGAGGAATACTTTTCCATTTTTCAGCAGACTTCTCATCAAAAATTGTCCACACCATATCTACAGATGCTGGAAGAATAATTTTTTCAGCAACTGTATGGGCTATTTTCGCTTTTGCCACATGATATGCGACCAAATACGATGCCAGTTGTGCTTTATTGTTCAAGGTGGTTGAGCGGCTGAGAACCTGACCTGATAAGTTAAGTTCCTGTTGCTTCCTTTGAAAATAGTCCAATGGTTTATCCATGAGTCCTGTACGTTTTGTTTCTAAATGTCTGCTCAACTTTGATGGCTTTAAATTCGCAAGCACTTCAGTGCAAATAACACATCGGGGCTTTGGTTTCTTGATTTGCTTTAGCACAATTGATGAAGCCATATTACAAGAAATCAGCACTGTACACAATGCAGGGATTAATGCCCCGACCCCGTAGTTACAGTGACCCTCACACCGTGCTGTCAAAACAGTCAGGTTTATTAGTCACCTGGAACTCAGCACGGGAAGTCCTTAGGTCAGCACAGAGCAGTGACGGTTAAAGCACAGACCATTCTGGTTAGCCCAGATCCCAGCCAAGCTGGAGTGAACCCCATTGTTCATGCTCTATGTCTCGCTCTCAGTCTGTCCTCTTTTCCTCATATCTCTTCCCCCTGTGAGACTGAGCTGAGCAGGGTCCCGTTTACCAGTGCCCTGGGGAAGTGTGGCTTCACAAACGTTCTCCATAGGCACCACAGCATCTTTCCCAGCCCCCTGGTAGCTGTCCTGCCAGGCACGTCCAAGATTCCTACAGCAGTTTCTAATCAATCAAATGTACAGTTTCCAATACACAGGTCAGAGCAGTTTCACTTCCTCCCTTTGGTTTGGTCTGTTAGATGGCACCAGCAGGGCGCACGTCAGGAGTTTTCATGCAGCCCTCTGCCCTTTTGCCACCCTGAAACCTTTGGTGTGAAACTGGAATGGGTCCTGCCACTACCTCCTCCCACCTCCTATGCCAGGGTGCATGGAGTGGAGTGCACCCACATTCCTCCACGTGTCAGCCAGCGTGGCTGCAGCCGGGGGTATCCTGATGCCTAGGTTAGGTTATTGAGTGACCCCTTGAGCATTTGGGAGGCTCAGTGTAGGTTTGTCCCCTGCAAGGTTGGGCTTAATCCAGCCACATCTCTGGGGCTCTGATGTCCCAGAGGCTGGTGAGGCAGGGATGCAGGGTGCTTCCGTGCACTGACAGCACCCCTCTGGAGCTGTGTCCCAACCCCAGGGCTGTGCATATGCAAGGAGACCATCTCCCCTCACACACACACTTCGGGGCTCTCTGGGTTAAAAGAACCTACCCCGGCCATGTCCAGACTCTGACCAGGGGTCTCTGTTACCAGCAGTGGCTTTCTAGTTGCTTTACCTTTCTCTGGGGCTTCTTGCTTCCCTGAACAGGGGAAACACATTTAGCGGCCCCCTTTCCCTGCCTGTGTCTCCCCCATTCAGCTGGGGTCTCAGCTACCACAAGGCTCAGCCCAGCCTTTACTTTCCCAGTAAGGACATACTATGAGCTAGCTCCCAGGATCACAGCATCAGGTTTCAGGGAAGTTACTCCTGAGCCAGGGTGACTCACATCTCCACTGGGTGGGGGCCCCTCCTGTGCCCCACTCAGATCCAGGTGTCTGGTTACAGACAGGAAGGTGTCCTGAACTTAGCAGCTTTTCCCCAGTGTTGCAAGCAAGGGGAAAAAACCCTCCTCGTCCCTGCTAGCAAAGCTATTTGCATTTTCATTCACAACTCTAAGCCTTTTCATGTACTCTAAGCCTTCTGGATTAGGTTCAACTCCTGGGCTGGTACAGACACAAGGACTGTATTTTGTCTTACAGTGATACAGTCATTCCCCAAAGGGTGTCCAAGCTGATATCCTGGGAGAACCCCAACTACCAGTCCACCCCTCTCCCCCAGCTCCTTCCTGTGTCTGCACAGGAACCTGAGCCACAGGCAGGGCAAATGGCTTCACGTTTGGGACCTTCACGCAGGTTACAAAGCCTTTCAGCAGCTGATGGGGTTGCACCATACATGGTTTGACACGGATTCTCTCTGACCCAGAATCTCTCCACCCCATGAATGTCTTCCCATTAGCCAGGACCTTCTGCTCCCACTGGGGTTCAGATGTCTGAGCCCAGGAGAAGACAGCAGGACATGTGTACCTATGCCTGGAGTGGGAGTCCATCTCTCACCACCCCCCGGGCCCCCGAGGAGCTGTCTGTCTGATGGCTTTCCTCCAAACATACAGGCACACTCCTGGAACCCGAGCTCAGGCTACCTTCTTGGCTGCACAGATGGATGAGTTGCTAGCCCCTCTGCCCTGGGCAAGCCTGATTTCATCAGTCCTCAGGCATTTTGCCCACTTATGCCATGTTTTCCTGCAAACCTGATCCCCCTTGGAGGAGCTCTACCTGCATCCACCGTTCCCCCCACTTCGGGTTTACCTGAGTCCCACTTCTGAGGAGCCTCCATTGGTTTCCTTTCCCTGGACCCATGCTTAGGCCAGTCCCTTTGGGTCTCTTTTCACAGCTGGACCTGCTATTCCCAAACTCACCTGCCAAGCAGCCTGCACTGCACAGATCTTGAGGCTTCCTGGCCACTAACCACACTTCAAGCTTTTGAGGGCAGATCTCATAGAGTTGTTCCAACACAACCAGGTTGTACAAATCCTCCAGCGTGGTGACGCCCGCACCCATACACCATTTGTGGAGATATTCTCCCCTCAGGGTGGGGGCTTCCATTTAGGTCACACCCTGGGTCTTTTGCACACTTTAAAACCTTTTCCTATAAGCCCCAGGTGTCCATTCGAACTTAAGCAGCACAGCATTTTGAACTGTTCATAGTCCCCAGTATCAGCTCCATCCACCTGGCTGTCTGTGTATTGCTTTGGGACAGAGTAAGGGGGTGAGATAGCAAAGCCCATCCACAGGGTGAGTCTGGTTCAAACCACAACCCTTTGCCAAGGCAGTGAGGTAGGTATCTATATTCCCCCCCTCCCCACACTTCTTAAGCTGGGGCAACAATTTGGTATTTAGGTTCCCTGCAGAATTGGCATCCCCACTTTCCCCACTTACCGCTTGGTGGGTCCCCTTGCCCCTCCATCTCTCCATCTCCAGTTCATGCGTTCTCTGCTTTTCCTCATGTTTTTGCTGTTCTTCATCATGTTTTCACTGCTTCTCACGGTCAGCTCGTTCCCTCTCATGGTCTGCTAGCCCCTTCACTTTCAGCTCCAACTCTCACCACTTCAAATCCATCGATGGGGACCTGATCATGAAGACACCATGCTCGATGAGGAACCAGATCTCAAGGACACCCTGCTGCTGCCTCTGTCACTGTTGGACCGTCTTGTAACCCCTCCTGGGCCTGGAATCTGCTTCTCGGACTGACCATCCTTCTCCAGCCATTCAACTCAGCTGCTCCTTGTTGAGCTTCCCAACACTTAACCCTCTCTCCTTGCACAGGTTTGTGATATCCGTCTTAGAGAGATGTTTGTATGTAATTTCCTTGATGTTTCTATTGACTGCCCTTTTTTTTCTGCTGCAAGTCACTTATTGCAAAATACTCGTGGTGCATTCAGTATCCCACCACTGCCACCAACTGTCACAGATCCACAGGATTGGTGCTACACCCCCAGCTTTGGAACAGTCTTGTGGAGGAACCCCTCTGATGTGCCACACCCCCAAGGGGTCTCAGTCTTCCTTTAGGGCAGGCCATGCAGCCTCACCACCTTCTGAGGCTGAACTTCTGGGTTTCAGTCCTCCTGCTTCATCCCATGAGCTCTGCTCAGTGAGTCCAACTGAGACAGCCCCTGATAGAGACCAGTCCGTTCCGCAGGGATTAATGCACCTCACCCAGCATTTGCAGTGACAATCTCACACAACGTTGTCAAAACAGCTGGGTTTATTAGCCGACTGGAACACTGCATGGGAAGCCCTTAGGTCAGCACAGAGAACTGAAGGCTAAAACATAGGCTATTCTTGTGAGATCAGCATCCAGCCAAGCATGACTGAACCCCATTTTCAGGCTGTGTCTGTCTCTCAGTCTGACCTCCTTAGTCAGTTCCCAAGTGAGAGAGCCCCAGCGCTTCTTCCAGAGTTCACACTTACCCCACACCTCACACCTTCCAATCATTTGCTCTCAAGCTGGAGTCTTTGCTCAGCTTCCCTGATGAGAGGAAAGGAACTTCATGAGTCATTGGAGCTGGTATTGTCTGTCTGGCCCCCTTGTTGATGTGGGTCAGTTTCAGCCAGTTCCATAATGATTCTTCATTCCATCCAGTCAGGAAGGCGACACACACACCTATAGCTCTTTTTCGGCCCTGAGAGCAAATGTAGCCCTTCCCCACCCCACCAGGTAGCCATGCAAAATATAAGGGAAACTGAGGTACCAATAGGACTCATAAAAATATTACAGAAAATTCCCACTTTGTTACCAACCAGGGCCTTTGCTGGAGGTGGGGGAAAGGGATCTCTGATGCAGATTCGGAGCCTGCTGGGGGCCTGGAGACGAGAGACCCAGCTAGATGGCCAATGGGTGTGTGTGTGTGTGCATCTGCATTAGGAAAGAGATGTGGCCTTCACTTGCATTAGTCAACCCCCAGTGACGTACTCCGGTCGCATCCTAGAGTGGCCCAGGCAGCTGCAGCTTCCACAGTTCCTCCGGGCGAGGTGACACTCTGGGGAAGCCTGGGCTCAGCTCAGCTCATGACCTGGTGTGGAAACTGTATCTGGCTGTGCCACACTAGGATTTACCCTGCAGGCTCTGAACACCCCTATTCCCCAAAGGATGACGGACATCAGGTTAAAGCCCTCTATTCTCTGATGCCAGGCCCCAGAAACAGGTGCTGGCAGAAGGGGCTCTTGGTCATGGGGAAGACACACCGGCTTGCAGCTTGCTCAGAGAGCGGCATAATGGCAGGATTCCACCTGAGACAGGTGAAGACAAAAAGTCTGAGATGGGGCAGCGATGCAGCTCGCCCTGAACCAGCAAACCCCCAGTACACAGACACGTACACACACCTACATGTGTGTGCATGCCTATACACGCCTGCAGGTGCACACACACACCTACACACCCCTGCATGTGACCACACACCTACACACACCTGAATGTGTGCACATGTAACACCGACAGACCCCAATCATCGTTGGGTGGGATTGAACCTGGGACCGCTGGAGCTTAGTGCATGAGCCTCTACCACATGAGCTAAAAGCCAACTGGCTCTTAGCTAAAACTGTAGAGCAAACTTATTAATCTCTCTCTTTAAGTGGTCTCAGTGCCATTTGATGGGACAGAACACCACAACCAGGAGGTGTGTGGGTTACACACACACCTACACACCTCTGCATGTGAACACACACCCGCATACATTCATGCTCATACGCACATGCTTGTACAGACAGTTGCCTGTGGGTGACTACAGATGCATGCACGCACAGGGGCACACGCTGCTCTCACTTTAACTCGCTCCGCTGGAACAAACCAGCCAAGCAAAACCAGCTCTCTCCAGAGCCCCGTGTGTGTCTGATGCTTCCTGCCTGGCCCTGGGCCTTTCATGGCCACAGGGAGAAGTGCCAGCCCCACATCCAGGGCTGAGCTGATCGTCATTCCATAGGAGCATGGCCAAGAGGGTTCCTACTACAGAGAGCAGCTCGAGTGCCCAGGGGAATTCCTGCGGAGTGGGGCTAGTGGGTGCAAGGGAGCTTCCTGGGCAGGTCAGGGAGGGCAGCAGGTCAGCAGGTCAGCAGGTCAGGAATCCCTGGGGAAGTCCCGACTGGGGCAGGGAGCTGGCTGAGATGACATTAGCTGTGCAGTGAATGGGCGACGTGCCGCTGCAGTGAAGTCATTGCAGATTTCTCATGCAATCCTGGCTAATCACAGGATATATAAGAGCCACTGGAGCCTCCTACTGCCCAGGAACACCAGGGGCAGCTGAGCGGAGAGAGTCCGGCTGTGAGGAAAAGCGGCCCGCAGGAGCTCAGCACCAGGTAAGTGCTATTCATCAGAAGGGGTTGATGAAGGCTGGATCAAGTCTCCTTTCTTCTCCTGCCCAGCTCAGACTCTTTTCTGGGACCAAGCGGAGCTGGAGCAGTGATCCCTCCTGGAGGCTGGGCACCCAGGCCTGGGCAAAGTGCCACACACATGGCTTGGTACAATTCCTGGTACAATGCCAGAACCTACCTATGCCCCTAACACCTCGTTCACCACTGGACAGAGTGCTCCCCTCCCCACAGCACAGTTCGGTTGGAATGGGCGCCTGCTGCAGTCCTGAGCTTTCAGTTTTTCTCTGTCACGGTGACCTGGGGTGACCCACTCCCCCATGTTTACCTCAGCTCCCCCGTCTGGGCAATGCACAGTGACGCAGGAACTCAGACCAACGAGGAGGATCCTCTCCTCGGGGCCGTGTGGATTCCTTGGCTAATCTCCACATGGTGCCGTGGCCATGCCAGGAGCTATGTGGACACTAAGAATCGTCACTGCCCAGGAGACCTGAGCTCCATTCCTGGCTCTGCCACCAACTCCTTGGGCAGCCTGGACTGAGTCATTTCCCCTGTCTGGGCTTGGCTGCCCCCCACCCCGATCTGTTACTGGTAGGTGCCGGTACTGACCCAGCCCGCCGAGCACCATGGAGTGAAGAGGCCAATTTTATCAGTAAGTCAGACCCCCTGCTGCCTGGGTCACCTCTTCCCCCAGGTAATGCGAGTCGCCCTCCAGAGGCATTGCTGGGCCTGCGGGGCAGCCACAGGAGCCATGGGGATGGGCAGTGCCCAGGAATCCCCAGGCTGGGGGGTTTTCCCCTAGCACCTGCTCCACGCTTAGGGTCCATCTACACAGCAGCTTCCGCCCAAGTTAGTGCACTAACAGCAGCTGTGTGGCTGTGGCCACGGCCACGGCCATGGCCACACCCACACACACCCCTTCCTCCCTCCCTGGCAAGTCATTGGTTTATCTTCCCCAGGCAGGGAGGATGAACCCGTCTGACCAGGCTGGGTTGATCCGGGGCTAAGGGTGCTGGGTGACAGAGATGGGCGTTGGCTCTGGGGTGGGACTGTCACTGCCCCCTCTGCCCATCCAACAGGATCACAGCAAACAAAACCAGCTCAGCCCGCAGGGGAAGAGTTCAGTCCAGGGCCTGGTGCATTCTGGGAGCAGGGACGGAACAGAGAAAGGGCAGATACAGGGCAGCTCCAAGCACTCTACGCACGACAGCCTGCCCTGACCTGAAACCTCTGCTATCCCATCCCTGAGCACCCCAGTCATCCCGCTGCCGGTGCCCCTCACTCCTGACCTGCAGCCCCTGCTATCCCAGCCCTACACCGCCCCAGCTCTGCCAGTGCCCCTCAATCCCGGCCCGCAGCCCCTGCTATCCCAGCCCTGCCCCCACAGCTCTGCTGGTGCCCCTCAATCCCGGCCCGCAGCCCCTGCTATCCCAGCCCTACACCGCCCCCAGCTCTTCCAGTGCCCCTCAATCCCACCCACAGCCCCTGCTATCCCAGCCCTGCCCCCCCAGCTCTGCCAGTGCCCCTCAATCCCACCCACAGCCCCTGCTATCCCAGCCCTGCCCCCACAGCTCTGCCGGTGCCCCTCAATCCCACCCACAGCCCCTGCTATCCCAGCCCTGCCCCCACAGCTCTGCCGGTGCCCCTCAATCCCACCCACAGCCCCTGCTATCCCAGTCCTGCCCCCCCAGCTCTGTCGGTGCCCCTCATCCCACCCACAACCCCTGCTATCCCAGCTCTACACTGCCCCCACAGCTCTGCCGGTGCCCCTCAATCTCACCCACAGCCCCTGCTATCCCAGCCCTACACTGCCCCCACAGCTCTGCCAGTGCCCCTCAATCCCACCCACAGCCCCTGCTATCCCAGCTCTACACTGCCCCCACAGCTCTACCGGTGCCCCTCCATCAGGACCCTCAGCCCCCTATTATCCCAGCCCTGGGCTCCCACCACAGCTCTGCCAGCTCTCCTCAATCCCAACCCACAGCCCCTGCTATCCCAGCCCTGCCCCCACAGCTCCTCCAGTACCCCTAAGTCCCGACCCGCAGCCCCTGCTAGCTCAATCCTGCCCTCCAGCACAGCTCTGCTGGTGCCCCTCAATCCCACCCACAGCCCCAGCTATCCCAGCCCTGCCCCCCAGCACAGCTTTGCTGGTGCCCGTCACTCCCACCTGCAGCCCCTGATATCCCAGCCCTGGCCCCCAGCACAGCTCTGCCGGCACCCCTCACTCCCAACCTGCAGCCCCCAGCTCTCTCATCTCTGTCCTATTTTGCCCCTTCCCACCTCTGCCCCTGCTGTGCTAAGGCTCCAAAGGCACAGTCTGGCCCTGCTCATTTCCTTCCAGGAGCTGCCATACCACCACACCGAGCCTGGCACGTGGTGAATGGGAAAGTGCCCACCCAGCCCACAGGAAACTCAGCATGTCCTTCCAGCACAGAGAAGAGCTGCAGGGGCAAGGGTGGAGGGGAAAAAACCAAGGCAAGGTTCCTCCTGGGTGGGGCCTGCTGCCCCCACCTGAGGCCCCCTAGGCAAATGTTACCTCTTGCCCTCCCCTGACACCGAGTGCTCAGAGCAGGAAATCGGGGTGAGCTCAGGACAAGGACGATGTGATTTTCCCAGGCCAGGAGATTCAGCTGGAGTTCAAGGTACAAGCTGGACAGGCTGACGATGTTCAGTCAGGGCCTCAAAGACCCTCAGCTCGCCCCCTCCACCCCATGGCGTCATGAGCCAGGAATGTGGGAGAACTGCGGTGTCCTTAGAAGCCAGGCCAGTCTGGGGGTCCCTGGAAAGCCCAGTCCTAGTGGCATAGCAGGGTCAGACCCATGCACCAGGACAGGGAGCAGAGCCCTGCTGAATGGCCACTAATTCAGCGGCACGGTTCAGGGGAGCCTGGCAGAGGTAGCTCCGCAGGCAGCCTGAGGGCTGGCCAGGGCAGGGCTGTTTGCGGGCCCGGCTGCATTTCCAGACCCGAGGGTGTGGGGTGGTGATCAGTCTGTACGCACCCACCTGGGCAGCAGCGATTTATCCCTGGGCCCTTCAGTCCTGCCGAGAGGTGTCAAACAGCAGCCAGAGGCTGGGTTTGGAAGCCAAACAGACCCAGACTGGAAATAAGGTGCAAATTACTAATTTTGGCACAGCCTAGCCGGCTGGGCCACAGGGACTCCCCAGCACCCGGGATTTTCAATCCAGCCTGGCTGGTTTCCAAAGATCTGCTCTAGTCCCAGCCAGAATTGGGACCTGCCCCCCCTCCCCGCCATGGCTACTTGGTGGCCAGGGGTAGATATTTCCTGAAGCCCCAGGTAAAATGCCCCATCTGGCTCTGGCTTGCCTCCATTCCTTGCTCTGCAGAGAGTAAGGGTCACCACCCTGAGGTGACACGCAGGCTCAGCTGGGTACTGCCCCCTCTGGTCTCCTGCCTGGTCTCCAGTGCGGGCTCACTGCACCCCATGGTGCCCTCCTGCCTCCTCTGAGTTACTCCGGGTGTGCAGGCAGCAGGACTGGGGCCTCCAGAGCAACAGGAAGTGATGGCATGGGAGGGGCAGGGAACCCCATGGAAGAGGGACAGGAAAGGCTATGGCAGAGGGACAGGAGGGGGCAGGGAAACAGGAGGGGGCAGGGAGGGATGGGGCAGAGGGACAGGAGGGGGCAGGGAGCCAGGGGGCAGGGGGACAGGAGGGGGCAGGGAGGGATGGGGCGGAGGGACAGGAGGGGGCAGGGAACCAGGGGGCAGGGGGACAGGAGGGGGCAGGGAGGGATGGGGCGGAGGGACAGGAGGGGGCAGGGGGCAGGGAGGGATGGACTGGGGGGCTGCGCGGGAGACGGGGGGGCAATGCACTCTGGACAGGCCTGATTGGCAGCGAGTTCTATGGGCCCGGGGAGCCCGGGCACCAGGAATATTCCTGTCCCAGGGGCCCGGCTCCAGCAAAGTTTCCCACCGCCCCCCGGCCCCACCTGCCGCCCCCGGGCGATTTAAACCAGCCCGGGGCTCCCGCCGCCACCCAGCGGCGCAGCGGGGCTCAGCGGCTTCCCGCGCGCTCGCGCCACGTGGCCGCCGGCGGGTCCTTGCAGCCCGTGCCGCCGCCGCGCGCTGCCCCCGCCCCCAAACGCCCCTGCGGCCAATGGGAAGCTGCAGGGGCGGAGCCTGGAGACAGCCGCGTGAGGAGACCCGCTGCTGCCGGAGGGGGGTGCCCCAGGTCAGCATCCATCCCTCCCATCCACTTCCAGAGCCTGCACCCCCACCCCCTCCGCAAGCACCCCCTCCGGCCCCCAGATTTCCTCCTGCACCCCCACCCCCTCCTGCACCCAAACTCCCTCCCAGAGCCCGACCTCTCACCCCTTCTGCACCCAGATTCCCTTCCAGAGCCTGCACCCTGCACCCCAATCCCCTGCCCAGCCCAGAGCCTGCACCCCAGACCCTGTCCCCCACCAAACTCCTTCTCAGAGCCTGACCCCTCACACCCCCTGCACCCAAACTCCCTCTCAGAGCCTGCACCCCCACCCCCTCCTGCACCCCAATCGCCTGAACCTCAGACTCCCTCCCCGACCCAAACTCCCTCCCAGAGCCTTCGGCAGGTGTGTGTGGGGAGGTTGCCAGGGAGGGAGGTGGGGAGGTGTTCTGGGCACCACCAAAAATTCTACAAACCTGTCGCCCCTGCAGCTCCAAGGTGAAGGGGCAAAGTCTGGGAGTACACAGTGCTGCCCTTCGCCCTCCCCTGGGCGCAGCAGCCCTGGGGATGGAGACTTTGACACCTGTCTATTGATTTTTGCTGTGTCCCTGTAGGGAGCCGTGTGGCTCGCTCCGTCCTAAGATCAGGAGACTGGCGCTGCCCTTGGAGAAGATGTGCCAGACAAAGCTGAGGTTCCTCGCTGTGCTGCTGGGTCTCTGCACCTGGCTGGAGCCTGGCAAAGGTAGGAGCATAGCTGGAGCTGCTCTGCAGTGGGGAGACCTGTGTGGTTGCTCTGTGGGGCCTCACCGTGGGGCCAGCCCTGGGCTAGCCGAGCAGCTCAGGTGAGGTGAGAGGCTGAAAGGGACGGGAGTAAAACCACAGCTTTCCTTTTGGATACCAGCCCAGGTCACAGGGAAGAGGTGGGGAATCTCACCCTGGTGGCTCTTTGCCTGTGCGTTTCATTCAGCTCCTGCACTGGAGCCAGAGGGGTTGGTTTCATGCTAGCTTAGAGCTGCCCTGATGAATGCCACCAGCCACAGGGAGTGTTTATGTGACTGGGGAGTGAAATCGCATCTGTCCTTTCCTGATCGTCCCTTGGGGCTCAGGGCGAGCGAGAGGGCTGGGGGCCAGGAGGTCAGGACCTGGGCCAGGCTTCTGACAGGTTCACTTTGCTTCTAATCCACTTCTAGTCAATTTATCTCCTAGGCTCTCATGTACCCCCAGATGCAATGTCTGGACTGGGAAGGCTGCAGGAGAATCACACAGCCACCCCCACACGGTCAGAAATCATGAGTCTGACCACCCCCCCCCCCCCCAAATCATGAGATTAGAAGAAACAATACATTCTGAAAAAAAGAAAAGGAATACTTGTGGCACCTTAGAGACTAACAAATAAATTTTGCCACAAGTACTCCTTTTCTTTTTGCGAATACAGACTAACACAGCTGCTACTCTGAAACAAAACATTCTGAGTGCTCATTCTTTGTGTTCTGGTTTTGGAGCCATTGGGGTCATGCTGGGGGTCACCTCTGTTGGCAGGAGAGCTAGAAACTCATCTTTTTTTATAATGTCAGCTGAGATTCGGGCCTAATCCCAGGACTGCTGAAGTTAGGTCTTTAAGTAAAAGTTCCGCTCTCAGCAGGCTCTGGGCAGGACCCCAAGCATGGGAACGCTCGCTGGGGAGTGTTTGAATGGCCCCTATCAACATGAAATATAATCAATTTAAGCCCAATTTGTGAAGATCTAGCTACCTCGCTCGCTGAGGCACTTCTGGCGGCCCCGTTACTGGGGTGTCTGAGCACCTCTCCATCTTTAACACCTGAACGCTTACGCACCATGGGGCCGGGCAGAGCTATTGCCCAGTTTGAGAGATGGAAACTGAGACTAAGGGTATGCCTACACTGGGGCTGGACGAGCAGACCTCCTGTTCCGCCCCCCCCCAAAAAAATACCCAACCAACTAGCAAGGGGAAAGTGACCCTACGGGGCACAGAGTGAAAGTGATTCGCTGCAACCTGCTGCCTAAAGATCAAAGGAGCCAGTTGGGAAAGAGAGGAAGTCTGGTGGGAGTGGCTGGGGTGGGATTTATTCCCTCCAGTCTCTCTCAGTGAGTGGGATCTCAGGGGTCACCTGGGACAATAGCAGGGGATGCCAGGCGTACAGGAGTGGGGGGCTCACATTGTCCCGTCTCTCTTAAGTTTTACGTTTCTTCAAACTATTTTACAAAACAACCCTAAATCTTCAACCTCAGAGTTGGGCAGCGACAGTGTCTGCACTCTCTACACAGCATTAGCAATACAGGGACCCCACACTGGCAGAGCAGGATCCCAAACGGGCATGTGTGTTAATGGTGTACGAACATATGTGCCGGGCTGCTTGGGCAGGGGTCTGGCTGGCTTCTGCAACCTAAAGACAGGGATGCCACTAGAGGGCTCCAAACTATTAAAGGGGCATTACTCAATTCCTGTACACTGCATACAGTATATAATGTCTTTTGTCTGGCGAAAAAAATTCCCTGGAACCTAAGCCCCACCCCCAATTTACATTAATTCTTATGGGGAAATTGGTTTCGCTTAACATCGTTTTGCATAAAGTCACATTTTTCAGGAACATAACTACAACGTTAAGTGAGGCGTTTACTGTACTCTTCCTCCTTTAGTGTGAAAGGGCAGGCCAGAAAGAATTATCAGTGTATTACTATCAATAATACACTCCATGCTACCAATTCCTGCCACCTGCAAAGGAATCCAAATAACACTTCAGGTCTTGTCTTCTAAGCCCCAGGGGAGGTACTCCAGCATCCTCAGTGCACTCCACATTGCCATCAGCAAGCTGAATCGGAAATCACCTGATGCTGCCCTTGCCACTGGGGGCAGCATGTTTTGCCCTGACCAGCCCATCTTCTGTGTGTGCCCCAATTTTCTTGCAATTCCAGCAAAGTGTGTCCTTGAGCCAATCACTTGTATGGCAAGACAGTTTGTGACAGCGAAAGCAAACATCTTTTCAGTGGGCTCTGAGTTGTGCTCTCTGCTTGACCCCCTGCTTGGCACAGATCACATGATGCTGTTGAAACTCTGTGGCATTTTTAGTAGCCGCCTCCATTGACGCAGCAATTTCTTGTGCACATCCTACAGCCAAATCAGTCTGTGAATATCCGGGTTTGGTTTGCTTCATTTTGCAGACCACACACTGATCAGTCCCGTGTTGCCTCATTTCAACTGCCTCCAAACTGGCAGAACTCTGTTAATTTCCTTAACCCAGCCACACAGTCAGGAACGGTTTCATTTGCTTTTGGATTCCATCTCAAAACGTGGAGATGCCCTGGCTGCAGCCACCACCAGCCTGGGGGAGAGCTGGTTTGGTAGGATTCCCACAATCTCTGCCTGGGGTGTCTGATGGTTTGTAGGGGCTGTTGGGCTGCACAGCGCATTATCAGCTTGAACCCCCATTATACCCAGGGCTTGTTTTCACGGTGCTGCAGTCCGGACTCCAGGGGTGTAACCTGCAGAGGACTCTGCTGTGTAGTGCTCTCAATGCCTGTGTAGACGCTGCTGGCATGAACAAAAGGGTATCAAGCGCACATTAATGTAGCCCTGTTTAAATGGGCCTAGGTCAGCATGAGCTTTACCTTAGAGCATGCCAGCAGGTCACATGGGACAGCTGGAGCACAACACGTTAGAGCAGATCACACCCCTCAGTCCGGACCCCAGCGCCATGTGGACAAGCCCTCAGTAAACTGCCATGTCCTCCTCACCGATAGCACCAGTTGTTCTGTACTGGTCCAGTCCCTCAGCCCGGGTGGCCCAGAGCGTGACTGAGCACTTAGATTTTCCCGTTTTCCCCAATAGCACCCGTCCCTGGGAGTGCAGAACTTGCCAACTTGGGCTGCCCTTGCTCAACCCGGTGAGCAGTGCAAGGGGTGGGCAGACAGGCAGGGATCTGATAGTATCTCCTGCTCCTCCCCTCCCAGGCTCCCTCCCGTTTCACATGAACTCCGTGATCCAAGTCGTAGAAGTGCTGGAATCTTACCACCTGGACGGACGCCTCAACCTGACCGTGACGGAGCTCGCCCGGGGCCTGGGATGCTGTGATAGCGAGTTCTACCAGCTTCTGCTGGGGGCGGCGCCCGTCGTGCCCCCAGACCTGCCCTTCCTGAGCCAGGAGCAGAGATCCTTCCTCATGCGTGTCTTGAAGCACAAAGTCCAGGCCTCCTCTACTGAGCAGGGGGTGGTGCTGCTCCCTGATGGCACCACAGTGGCTGTAAGCCCCTTGGTGGCTGGGATTGAAGCAGGGCTGAAGGGGAGGCGGGAGATGCCGCTGCCCCCCGAGGCTTTGGAGCCTTCGCTAGTTACAACTGAGCCCTCGAACCAGACACATCCGGGCCCGCCCCTGACTATAGATGCCCTCTACGCAGTGACCATTGCCAAGGCACTGGGCATGGCCTTTCTCCTGGCCCAGGCCAACGAGAGCCAGGTGCCCATGGGGCCGAATGGCTGCTGGGACAGCGTGTCCGAGCCCCAAAACTTCACCCTCCTGGGCCGCCCCTCACACCTCACTGATGCCTTCGTCAATGGGGCGCTGGACGGGGCGATACTGGGGGCACACCTGGCAGGGCAAGGCATGTCCGCGGCCCCGATGAGCACCCTGCTGAGAGAGTACTACACTGGGGATGGCCTGGCCGGGGATGGCCAGACCAGGAGCAACTTCAGGCGCCAGAACTTTGTGCAGCTCACCAAGGCCAGGCAGCTAGAGGAGCAGGTGATGCGCTCCCTCCAGCTGCTGCGGGTGCTGCCCCGGATGGTGCCACTGCTTAGCGGGGTTGGGGATGAGGAGCTGCGGGCCACTGCGAGCCGGGCGGTGCAGGAGTTCACGGAGGCCTACCTGGGTAGGTGCTTATTTCTCTCCCCTCACCAGCCAGGGCCATGCTACACTAACAGGGCTACATGGTTCTAGAAATGAGCCCGGAGCAAACACCACCCCCTGGCCCACATGGGGCTTACAGCACCACCTGCTGAATCCCAGCTCCCGGGCTGTGGGGAGTTCCCATTCAGATCCAGACTCTGGAACCCCAGATCTGCACTTCAGGGTCTGCCCATCGCAGGAGACTGTGCAGCTCTGGGCCTCCGGTCCAGTTCTGCCCATTCAGGGAGACTGTGCAGCTCTGGGCCTCGGGTCCGGTTCTGCCCATTGCAGGTCATGGTGCGGCTCTGGGCCTCGGGTCCGGTTCTGCCCGTTGCAGGGAGACAGTGCGGCTCGGGTCCGGTTCTGTGTTTGGGCCCCTCTTTCATTCAAAACAGACCCCTTTGGGGGTGGGTTCCCCCCATTGTTCCCTTCTCCTGAAGGGGGAGGGGAACCTGCCAATAAACGTTTGTTTCAAATCATTTTGTTGAAAACTTGTGGAGGAAAAAACCCCAAACTGCTGGAAGGGACTGAATGTTTCTCTGCTAGGGGGACACATGTTCCGAGCAGCCCGGCGAGGCCTCCCCTCCTGGCAGCATGTTCCCTACCTTGGCCCCACAGTATCCTGGGGTTGGCAGGGGGCAGCATTACACAACTGTATCATGGGGGAAACTGAGGCACATGGGGTTGGGGACTTGTGGAATACAGCGAGAACTGTGGTCAGACCCAGAGTTCCCAGCACTCAGCCATTCCCCTTGGTCTGGCACGTAGACTGCAATGCCAGGCAACTGTGTTGACAGCATGAGGGGCTTGGGTTCAAGGGGCTCGTGTCTCACCCTGCTGTGTGCATTTGCCTCCAGAATGCCCGGCCATCATCCCCCGCTGCATGTGGGGGGCCAAGCCCTACAAGGGGACCCCCACGCAGCTCAAGCTGCCCCTGGGCTTCGTGTATATCCACCATACCAGCTCACCCAGCCAGCCCTGCCGGACCTTCCCTGAATGCGCTGCTGACATGAGGGCCATGCAGCACTTCCACCAGGTCGACCGTGGCTGGGACGACATCGGCTACAGGTGAGCAGGGGCATGGCCTACCCAGAATGCACTGGGCTCAGCTAGTGCCCATCAGGTGGTTTGGGACTGGGCAGCCCATGAGAAAGCCTGGGGGGAGGGGCCTTGCCGTCTGGAGCCTTGAATCCCTGAAATATAGTACTGATGGTGTGCAGCGTCTGCTGTGTCCTGGCTCAGCTCCAGGCCTCCCACCCAGCCCTGCAGCAGATCCTGGGCCAGCTTGAGCCTTTACAGTCCTGGCTACAATGCACACTGTGATCATGGGGGGCCTCAGTCCCGGGAAGTGTGGGCTCTGACTCCTTGACATAAAGGCAACTCTCCTTTGCCTGCTGGAGGAATAGGGGCTATGACACATAGGTGAGCCACTTTCATTCCACCCTGACAAGGGCAGTGAGTGCCATCCTCCCCAACTCACTTCTCCCTTCCCATCCCCTCCCTAGTCTGGATGCCTGTCCCCACCTTAGAGCCACTCTCTGCTCCACAAAGGCCACTAACCTCCTATGGCTCAAACACAGCCCCCAACATGAGAGTACAGGACAGGCCCTGAGGCAGGATTCTGACCCCAGGAGCTGGCCCTACATACACTGCAATATACAATCTTGGTGCTTCGACAGGTCTAGCTTCCCCAAACTGAGGGAGAGGATGAGCCAAACTGATGGGGAGGAAACATTTGGACAGAAAAAAAGTGAATGAAAATTGGGAGTTTTTTAAGAATCATTTATTAGGTGGCCAAAACACCATGAATCCACAATCCAGAAAGAGAGTGACTGTGGCTAAAAGCCCAACCTAGCAACAATTAGAAATAAAAAAGCAACATATAACAAACAGAAAAAAGAGAAATGGATGGCAATCAATATAAATGAGAAGTTATGAATGGTAGGAAATTGATAGGGGAAGCTTAAGACACCAGAGAAAAATCCATGGCTGGCAGGGCTAAGGACAATAAGAAGTTTTTAAAGTATATTAGGAATAAAAATAATCCCAACAATAACATAGGCCCATCACTAGACAGATGTAAGAGGAAGACTGGTCTAGGCATTAGCATAGCCCCTGAGAGATGGGGGTTCAATTCCCTGCTCTATTGCATGCTTCCTGAGTGGTTTTGGGCAAATCACTTAGGACCAGATTTTTTGGGGGGGAGGGATAGCTCAAGTGGTTTGAGCATTGGCCTGCTAAACCCAGGGTCCTTGAGGGGGCCATTTAGGGATCTGGGGCAAAAATTGGGGATTGGTCCTGCTTTGAGCAGGGGGTTAGCATAATAGAATATCAGGGTTTGGAAGGGACCTCAGGAGGTCATCTAGTCCAACCCCCTGCTCCAAGCAGGACCAATCCCCAATTTTTGCCCCCAGTCCCTAAATGGCCCCCTCAAGGATTGAACTCACAACCCTGGGTTTAAGCAGGCCAATGCTCAAACCACTAACTATCCCTCCCCCTAAGTGACTAGATGACCTCCTGAGGTCCCTTCCAACCCTGATATTCTATGATTCTATGAAATGGTAAAATAGTTCATAATGATGCAAATAAGGCAGAAGTATTAAACATTAAAGATTTCTGTTCTGTATTTGGAAAGAAGCAGGATGATCTTGAATCACATGAGGATGATGAAGAAGGATTTTAGGCAACAGCTACTAGGGTAAACATTTTAACTTAGCAGACCCTGATAATTTGCATCCAAGAATCCTAAAAGAGTTGGCTGAGGAGATCTCCAGCCCAATGATGTTCATTTTTAATAAATTATGGGGTATTGAGGAAATTCCAGAAGACTGGAAGAGTGCTAATGTGCCAATATTCAAAAATGGTAAGCAGGCTGATCTGGGTATCTATGGGCCAGTTAGCCCAACATCATCCTCAGGCAAACTAAGGAAAAACCTGATACAGGATTCATTTGATAAGAATTTAACAATAGGAATATAATTAATGCCAGTTAACGTGGTTATATCGAAAATAGGTCTTGTCAAACAAACCAGATTTTATCCTTTGAGAATATTACAAGTTCAGTTGACAAAGGTAGCTATGTAGACGTAATAGATTTTTGAAAGACATTTTACTTAGTACCACATGGCATTCTGATTACAAAATCAGCACTATACCATATTAATAAAGCACATGTTAAATGGATCAGGCACTGGCTAAATGACAGAGCTCAAAAATGAGTTGTCAATGGGGAATCATCATTAAATAGAAATGTTTCGAAGGGGGCTTCACAGGAATTGGTTCTGGGCCTGACGCTATTCAACGTTTTCATCAATCCGGATCGGAAGTAAATAAAAAATCACTGCTAATAAAAGATTAGCAGGGTGAGAAATAATGATGAGGACAGAGCAGTCATACAGAACAATCTGGTTTGCTTGGAAACCTGGGTCCATTCAAACAAAATGCATTGTAATGCAGTCACATGCAAAGGTCTCCAGTCTAGTACCAAGGTCAAAACTACAGAGTGGGGGCCTGTATCCTGGAGAGCAGGGGCCAAAAAGCATTTTGCGGTCATAACAGACAAACAACTTAACATGAGCTTCCCAGTGGAATGTTGTGGCACAAAAAAAGGGGTGACTGCGACCCTTGGATGTGTAAACAGGGGAATTGAGAGCAGGTGTAGGGGACGATTTTCCCTCTGTCTACGGCACTGGGGAGACCGACACTGGCATGCAGCGCCCCCTTCAGGTGTCCATGGTTTTAAAAGGATGTGGGAAAATAGGAGAAGGTGCAGGAAAGAGCCACAGAAATGACATGTGGGATGGAGAATGTGCCTGACAGCGAGACACTTGAAGAGCTCAATCGGTTTAATTTATCACAAAGAAGTTAGAGCAGGGCCTTGTTGACAGTATATAAGAGAACACTGGGTACTGCCGGGCTGTTGCGGAGAATGGCGCAACGAGACCGTGTCTGGAAGCTAAAGCCAGACAAATTCAAATGAGAAATCAGGCACAAGTATTTCCCAGGGAGGGGGATGAACCACTGGCACAAACTCCCAGGGGAAGTGGTGGATTCTCCATCTCTTGATGGCTCCAAAGCCAGGCTGGGCGCCTGGCTGGTGGATGCTTTAGCCAAACACAAGTTACTGGGCTCCAGGCGGGGGTAAGTGGTGAAATTCTCTGGCCTGGCTTATACAGAATGATTGAATGGTCCCCTATGGTCTTAAATGCTATGAATCCTGATGTCCCGAGGGCAGGGACATGCCCAGTACAGGGCTCTGTCCCCAGGCTCTGCCAAGCTTGTGCAGACAGCCAGACTTGCTCTGGTCTCATGAGCACGACCCCATTCAGTCCCAAGTGCTGGGAGAGCCCTGCTGAAGGGAGTGTTGTAGGACTTGTAGGTGACATATGCAGGGCAGCAGGCCAGTGCCACCCAAAAAAGGGCCAGGAGGGGGCAAATGAATTTGTGCAAACCCCTTATAAAGGCCTGGCTGCAAATTAAAGCTGCCTTCCCCCAGCCCTGTGGGCACCCAGGAGGGCATGGGGAATCCCATCCACCCTCCCTGGGTTGGACTGGCACCCCTGTTTGGCAGCCAACCCACGTCTCTCTAGTGGGCTGAAAGCCCAGATCCAAACTGCAAGGGAAACAGGATCTGTCTCCTCAGCTTCTGTCTGCTCTTGCCCTGCTGTAGCTTCGTGGTCGGATCAGATGGGTACATGTACCAGGGCCGGGGTTGGCACTGGGTTGGCGCTCACACCCGTGGCTACAACAGTAAAGGCTACGGCGTGGGTTTCATCGGGGACTACATGGACACGCTGCCGGAGGCATTTGCCCTCACACTGGTGCGTGACAACTTCCTGCTGTGCGCAGTGAAGGGCGCCAAGATCTGGGCCAACTACACAGTGCATGGTCACCGGCAGATGGTGCACACCGCGTGCCCGGGGAACACACTCTACCGGGAGATCCAAACATGGCAGGGCTTCAAGGTGAGACCTCTCCCACATGCTCCGCAGCACTCCCTCTCCACTAGGGGACACTCTGCTAATGGGGCTGTGGGAGTGTGAAGAAGCTTTGAAGGCTTCCAAGCCAGTCTTGTGCTCCCTCCGCCCCAGCAGCAAGGGCTTCCATCAGGGATTGCCCACCGCAGTCTCCAGGGGAGTCCAGCCCCCAAAGTCATGAGGCTGGCTCAGACAGCACAAGATGTCTCCAGCTGATCAGTGCTGGGTTCTGGCTCCTCACCTTATGGTTCCTGAGCTGTTTGGGGTCACGGTTTCCCGCTTTTCTCTCCAGCCCCCAGGGCTTTCTAACTGGAAGCCGAGATTTGCTCATTGCCACCTGATGCTGGGGATGGTGAAATGGTGTGATCCAGTTGCCCTGGGCAGTTCCGGGGAGCTGGCTCTTCTGGCCTTGCTCATGCCCTGGGCAGGCTCTCCGGAGCTCAGTGTGTTGGGGTGGGGGAGGCTAGAAGGAATTGGGCATTTCCTGGACACTCTGGATCAAACCCGTGTTTTCTTTCTTTGCTTTTGCAGTGAGAACTCCCGACCCTGGGTCATGATCCAGGAAATGACCCAGTTCACGACACATCCCACCAGGACCCAGGACCAGGCCCTCAGACTGCCCAGGGAGCAGGCTGCAGCGGCTTGTGCCCAGGAGGGTGGCTCAGCAGAGACCATTCTGTCGGGGGGGTGGCTCGCTAGCCCCCGTAGTTACAATGTGCTGCTCTGCTCCTGTACGGAAAATCCCCCTCCAATAAAGCTGGTCATGGGAACGTGATTCAGTGTCACTGCAGCCTGGCTCCCCTTTGAGTGTCCCACCGCCATCACCCGGCTGAGCAGAGCAAAGTGCTTCTCAAGGGCCCCCTCATTACCCTCCCATCCCCACTTTGACTGAGGTGCGGAAACTGAGGCACAGAGCAGGGGTGTGACTTGCCTATGGTCACCCAGCAGGGTAGGGGTGGATTAAATAAAGAACTGAATCCAGGAGTCCTTGCTCAGACTCTTGTCCCCAGCCCTTCATGATTGCAACCCTCAGACAGGGGACTGGATAGTCTCTGGGTCACTGGCTTGAATGTGACCCCAGCTCAGCAGGCACCAGGAACCATGACAATCTGATGCGAAGTCACTGGCTGGGATGACGTGTGCCATCCCCTGTCAGGATCGTTAAGTGCTCATCTCCCCGACCAGCTTTTCCCCCTTATATGTAAATGTATTTCCAGTGTTTGCAGCACTGCGGTTCCCAGGACTGCAAGGTTGGGGAGGTGGCACGTCACAAAGAGAACAAGAAGGGGCCCTCCTCTGGCAAGGAGCAGTGGGCGTGCAACGTGTATGCATGTGCATGTGTGCAGTGTGTGTGCCTGTGCACACAGGTTTTCAGTGTGTTGTGTGTGTGCGCACGTGTGTAAGTATGTGTGCTTGTGTGACATCTTGCTCAGGTCACCCAGAGTTGCAAGCCACTGTGATATCGCTCTGCCTCAGCAAGGGTGAGCGCTGCAGCTGCTAAGCTGTGGGTCATACCAGCCCATCAGCCTTGCCAGCAAACTCTCCAGGACTCTGCCAGTCCAAGCCTTGCCTTGCAGGTACCAGTCATTGAGCCCCAACTCCCGCGTTCCCCAGAGATGGCTCCCTGCAGTGTGCAGTGTCTCTCACTGTGACGCTCACAGAAGTTGTTACGTTCACTGCCTCCAGAGAGCCCACGCCAGCCAGTCAGGTTAGCTGAGGACTCACACTTCGCTTTAATGCACAGCACTGAGATGGTTTGTAATAAAGCAGAAATTAGATTATTACCAAAGAACAGAGGCTTAAGTGATTTCAAGTCAGAGTGAAAGCGACAGGAAAGGTTACAAACCAAACATGAATGCATCCGATGAAGTGAGCTGTAGCTCACGAAAGCTTATGCTCAAATAAATTGGTTAGTCTCTAAGGTGCCACAAGTCCTCCTTTTCTTTTTGCGAATACAGACTAACACGGCTGCTACTCTGAAGCCAAACATGCTGTCTAGTGCCTAAAACTTAACTTCAGCAAGTTATGCTCTGTCTAAGCAGCTTTCTCACCTCAAGTCAGTTCTAAGAGACATCAGCCCCTCGTTCGAAGGATCCACCTGTCTCAGATTTCAAGAGTTCTGGCCTCTTGTGGCCTCCGCATGCTGGATGCCCACCCGCCTCCTGATGAAGCTCTCCAAGCTCCTGTACTGGCTGGCTGTGTGTAGTGCCTCCTACCTGGCGGGGGCTGCCTACTGCCTGAGGATGCCGTGGCTGGTGCTGACCCAGGAGGCCGTGTCGGGCCTTCCGCTGGAGGGTGCGGGAGATGCCACCACCATGCCTTACCAATGCCTCCTATCGGGAGCTCCGGTACCTGCAGGTTAAGGTGCTTTGGGGTGTGGGGGAGGGGGGACAGTGGGGCTGGGTCAATCCCTGGACAGAGCCTCCTGCAGCTCAGAGTCTTTGGGGGGAAATGGCCTGCGGAGACCAGTCTCCAGGCTGCAGCTCTTACCCCCGTGATGGTTCTTGGGGTGTCCAGGTCTGAGTCACTTTGGAACCCCCCGGCCTCCAGCCAGAAGAAGTTTTGTGCTTAACTGGGTGTCAACTCCGTGCCACCTACATTCGGTTAGCCCCCAGACAGCCAGGGCTGGATTAAAGTTCTGAGGGGCCTAAGTCTAATGGGAGGGAAGGGCCTAAGTATGAATTACATATTGCAAAAAAATTATGATGTCATCAAACATTTATCTACATACATATTTACATATTATTTATTTATGTAAAATTAACAAGCTCATTGCCACCTGATGCTGGGGATGGTGAAATGGTGTGATCCAGTTGCCCTGGGCAGTTCCGGGGAGCTGGCTCTTCTGGCCTTGCTCATGCCCTGGGCAGGCTCTCCGGAGCTCAGTGTGTTGGGGTGGGGGAGGCTAGAAGGAATTATACTCTCACTACGCTCAATTCTTCAAATAAACACATTTTTCCCCGTAGCTTTAGCTGTGGCAAAGTAATGAATGATGTCATCATAATTCAAAGACCTGATGATTTCATGCTCAGTGCTCACGAGGGACAAAGCACTGAGATGCTCTTGAGTCATGGTGGATCGAGGACATTTTTGACCCGTGTTAGAAGAGAGCAGGAACATTCTCCATTACAGTTCGTGATCATTATTGACAAATACAGCTCCAAGGCAGTTTCAACATTCGGGAAACATTCAATCACATTGGGTTCAGTGATAACTCGGTACATCCAAATAGATTTGCTTTCGTCATCTTTTCTCTCTATATCTGAGGGTGATGTGAATTCAACAAATTGAAGAAATTCTTTAATAAAATCTATTGGGAGATTGTCTGGGTACTTCTGACACAGACGTCTGATACCTTCACTGACTTCAGAACTTGAAATGTTAGGCGAAAAATTTGTCAGGACACTAAAGATTTTGTCAATATTTTCATAACCCTCAATCCGATGTTCTAATGAACTCTTCAGTTTGTTGTTGATTGTGATGAAGGTATTAACTGTGAAGGCCTCCTTGTCACTGAAGGAGTGGGCAATTGCATTGTCGCATGTCTTCTGTCTTTTGCAGCCTTTGGCTGACTTATACTCATGGTTAGCAGTCCTTGCAGACCCGTGAATTTCATAGTCATCAAAACTATCCCTCATTTGTTGAAGAACAGTTCCAAGACTCCTCATTAGGTTTACAGAAATGGAAAGGTCAATTTGAGCATTTTGCAAGCTCAGACTGCACCTGCTGAATGGCTGAAGTAAAGGGACTTTTCAGCTTGGAAAAGAGACAGCTATGGGGAGATATGATTGAGGTCTATAAAATCATGACTGGTGTAGAGAAAGTAGATAAGGAAGTGTTGTTTACTACTTCTCATAACACAAGAACTAGGGGTCACCAAATGAAACTAATAGGCAGCAGGCTTAAAACAAATAAAAGGAAGTATTTCTTCACACAGCGCTCAGTCAACCTGTGGAACTCCTTGCCGGAGGATGTTGTGAAGGCCAAGACCATAACAGGGTTCAAAAAATAACTAGATAAGTTCATGGAAGACAGGTCCATCAATGGCTATTAGCCAGGATGGGCAGGAATGGTGTCCCTAGCCTCTATTTGCCAGAAGCTAGGAATGAGCTACAGGGAATGGATCACTTGATGATTGCCTGTTCTGTTCCTTCCCTCTGGGGCACCTGGCACTGGCCACTGTTGGAAGACAGGGTACTGGGCTAGAAGGAGCCTTGGTCTGACCCAGTAGGGCCATTCTTGTGTTCTTATCATTCCAGACCTCACACAAAATACCAGTTTCCAAAGTGCGCATTGCATCACTCAGGATCTTCTCATCTTTTCTTGTTGCTGATTTTTGAGATTCATCATTCTCTATGCTCTCCAGTGCTTCAATTATGTTGGGGTATCCCAGAACAACTGCATTCACAGCTTCTGCGTTGGCACTCCGTCCTGTCCCTGAGAGTGATTTGAGCACTGGGCATCCCTTTGGTAGTGAATCTCTAAGGGTATGTCTACACTACGAAATTAGGTCGAATTTATAGAAGTCGGTTTTTTAGAAAGCGATTTTATACAGTCAATTGTGTGTGTCCCCACTTAAGACCATTAAGACCATTAAGTCGGGAGAGTGTGTCCATAGTACTGAGGCTAGTGTCGACTTCCAGAGCGTTGCATTGTGGGTAGCTATCCCAGAGTTCCCGCAGTCTCCGCTGCCCATTGGAATTCTGGGTTGAGATCCCAGTGCCTGATGGGGCAAAAAACATTGTCACTGGTGGTTCTGGGTACGTGTCATCAGGCCCCTCCCTCCCTCCGTGAAAGCAATGGCAGACAATCGTTTCACACCTTTTTTCCTGGGTTACCCGTGCAGATGCCATACAGCTCACCGTCACCGTACGTCTCCTGGGTGCTGGCAGACGCGGGACTGCATTGCTACACAACAGCAGCTCATTGCCTTGTGGCAGCAGATGGTGCATTATGACTGGTAGCCGTCCTCGTCATCTCCTGGGTGCTTTTGGCCCGCCTCGGGGAGGTCTGTCAGGGGTGCCTGGGCAGACATGGGTGCTCCTGGCAGATCTCGGTGAGGTCTGTCAGGGGCACCTGGACATAAATGGGAGTGACTCAGGTCATTCTCTTCTTAGAGTTTTGTCTAATGGAAATTCAGTCCTGCCTGGAATATTGGCAGAGGGATAGCTCAGTGGTTTGAGCATTGGCCTGCTAAACCCAGGGTTGTGAGCTCAATCCTTGAGGGGGCCATTCTGCCTCAGGCTGCTCTCCCAGCCAGCAGCACCGCGAGCACCCAGGAGACGATGACAGCTAGCAGTCATACTGCACTGTCTGCTGGCGAGCACCCAGGAGACGACGACGGCTAGCAGTCGTACTGCACCGTCTGCTGCCAGCCTACCCCTTGCTCCTCCCTTCATGAAAGCAATGGCCAACAATAGTTTCGTGCCTTTTTCCATGCGGGCGCCATATTGCTGTCAGCATCATCATCCACCCGCCACTTCCACTACCACTCTGCTCTCCTGCTCACGCCATACCACGGCAAGCATGGAGCCCGCTCAGATTGCTGCGGCAGTTGTGACCACTCTAAACACCACGCACATTATCCAGCAGTATATGCAGAACCAGAACCAGAACCTGCAAAAGCAGGCAAGTAGGCGACGGCAGCGCGGTGAGGAGAGTGATGAGGAAGGACATGGACACAGACTTCTCTCAAAGTACCGGGCCCGGCAATTTGATCATCCTGGTGGCAGTGGGGCAGGCTTATGCCATGGAATGCCGATTCTGGGCCCGGGAAACAAGCACAGACTGGTGGGACTGCATAGTGTTGCAGGTCTGGGATGATTCCCAATGGCTGTGAAACTTTCGCATGCATAAGGCCACTTTCCTTGAACTTTGTCACTTGCTGTCCCCTGCCCTGAAGCGCAAGAATACCAAGATGAGAACAGCCCTCACAGTTCACAAGCGAGTGGTGATAGCCCTCTGGAAGCTTGCAATGCCAGACAGCTACCGGTCAGTCGGGAATCAGTTTGGAGTGGGCAAATCTACTGTGGGGGCTGCTGTGATCCAAGTAGCCAATGCGATCACTGAGCTGCTGCTATCAAGGGTAGTGACTCTGGGAAATGTGCAGGTCATAGTGGATGGTTTTGCTGCAATGGGATTCCCTAACTGTGGTGGGGCGATAGACGGAACCCATATCCCTATCTTGGCACCGGACCAACAAGGCAGCCAATACATAAACCGCAAGGGGTACTTTTCAATAGTGCTGCAAGCACTGGTGGATCACAAGGGACATTTCACTAACATCAGCGTGGGATGGCCGGGAAAGGTACACGACGCTTGCATCTTCAGGAACTCTGGTCTGTGGGAACGGCTGCAGCAAGGGACTTACTTTCCAGACCAAAAAATAACTGTTGGGGATGTTGAAATGCCTATAGCTATCCTCAGGGACCCAGCCTACCCCTTAATGCCATGGCTCATGAAGCCGTACACAGGCAGCCTGGACAGTAGTCAGGAGCTGTTCAACTACAGGCTGAGCAAGTGCAGAATGGTGGTAGAATGTGCATTTGGACGTTTAAAGGCGCGCTGGCGCAGTTTACTGACTCGGTTAGACCTCAGCAAAACCAATATTCCCATCGTTATTACTGCTTGCTGTGCGCTCCACAATATCTGTGAGAGTAAGGGGGAGACGTTTATGGCAGGGTGGGAGGTTGAGGCAAATCGCCTGGCTGCTGCGCTGCGCATCAGAGAAGCTTTGAAAACCAGTTTCATGACTGGCCAGACTACGGTGTGACAGTTCTGTTTGTTTCTCCTTGATGAAAACCTGCCCCCTTGGTTCACTCTACTTCCCTGTAAGCCAACCGCCCTTCCCTCCCCCCTTTGATCACCACTTGCAGAGGCAATAAAATCATTGTTGTTTCAAATTCATGCATTCTTTATTAATTCGTCACACAAATGGGGTAGCCCGGGAGGGGTGGTGGAGGAGGGAAGGATGGAAGGACAAGGCCACACTGCACTTCAAAACTTATTGAATGACAGCTTTCTGTTGCTTGGGCAGTAGTCTGGGGTGGAGTGGTTGGGTGCCTGGAGGCCCCCCCCCACCCCCACGTCCTTGGGCATCTGGGTGAGGAGGCTATGGAACTTGGGGAGGAGGGCGGTTGGTTACACAGGGGCTGCAGCGGTGGTCTGTGCTCCTGCTGCCTTTCCTGCAGCTCAACCATACGCCGGAGCATATCAGTTTGATCCTCCAGTAGCCTCAGCATTGCCTCCTGCCTCCTCTCATCACACTGACGCCACCTCTCCTCTCGCTCGTCCTGCCTCTCCTCGCATTCATTTTGTGCTTTCCTGGACTCTGACATTGTCTCCCTCCACGCATTGTGCTGGGCTGTTTCAGTGTGGGAGGCCTGCATGAGCTCAGAGAACATTTCATTGCGAGTGTGTTTTTTTCGGCTTCTAATCTTTGATAGCCTCTGGGACGGAGATGATACATGGAGTGATGAAACATTTGCAGCTGCGGGAGGGAAAAAATGGAGAGTAGTCTTTAAAAAGAGACATTTTAGGGAACAATGGGTAGACTCTTTCACGGTGAACCAAGCTGTTAACATTACATAGCACATGTGCTTTCTTTACAAAGTCGCATTTTGCCTCTTATATCGAGGGCCTGCCAGTATGGTGTGAGAGATCACACACACAGGGCTGGCGGGCAACAGAATTCGGCTTGCAGGCAGACATGGTAAGCCACAGTCTTTTGGCTTCTTTAACCTTCCTAACATGTGGGAATGGTTTCAAACAGCAGTGCCCTCATTTCACATACCAAGCACCCGTTGGGTTGGCCCTTTAAAATGGGTTGGCCATTTAAAAGGAGGGACTGCAGTTTTCGGGTTAACGTGCAGCACAAACCCAACTAAGCCCCCCTTCCCCCCACACACACATGCATCCAATTCTCTGGGATGATCACTTCACCCCTCCCCCCACTGCGTGGTTAACTGCGGGGATGATTTCTGTTCAACCACAGGCAAACAGCCCAGCAGGAACAGACACCTCTGAATGTCCCCTTAATACAATTCCCCTATTTCAACCAGGTGACCATGAATGATATCACTCTCCTGAGGATAACACAGAGAGATAAAGAACGGATGTTGCTTGAATGCCAGCAAACACCGGGACCATACGCTGCCATGTGTTGTTATGCAATGATTCCAGATTACGTGCTACTGGCCTGCCATGGTAAAGTGTCCTACCATTGAGGTCGGAATAAGGCTGCCCTGCCCAGAAACCTTTTGCAAAGGCTTTGGAAGTACAACCAGGAGAGCTTCATTGAGATGTCCCTGGAGGATTTCCGCTCCATCCCCAGACACGTTAACAGGCTTTTCCAGTAGCTGTACTGGCCACGAATGCATCCCAAGTCTTCAGGGCAAATTAATCATTAAACATGCTTGCTTTTAAACCGTGTATTATATTTACAAAGGTACACTCACCAGAGGTCCCTTCTCGGCCTTCTAGGTCCAGGAGCCCGCCTTTGGTGGGTTGGGGGGATACTAGATCCAGGGTGAAAAACAGTTCCTGGCTGTCGGGGAATACGGTTTCCCCACTTGCTTGCTGTGCTTCAACCTTCTCCTCCTCCTCATCTTCCTCGTCCCCAAAATCCGCATCCCTGTTGCGTGAGAGTTCATTGACGGAGTCCACGCACAGGGCTGGGGTAGTTGTAGGGGCACCCCTAGAATTGCATGCAGCTCATCATAGAAGCGGCATGTCTGGGGCTCTGACTTGGAGCAGCCATTTGCCTCTCTGGTTCTTTGGTAGCCTTGCCTGAGCTCCTTAAGGTTCATGTGGCACTGCTGCGGGTCCCTGTTGGAGCTTCATGCCCTTGGAGATTTTTTCAAATATTCTGGCATTTCGTCTTTTTGAACGGAGTTCTGATAGCACAGATTTGTCTCCCCATACAGCGATCAGATCCAGTACCTCTCATTTGGTCCATGCTGGAGCTCTTTTGCAATTCTGGGACTGCATGGTCACCTCTGCGGATGAGCTCTGCATGATCACCTGTGCTGATCAGCTCGCCACACTGGCCAAACAGGAATTGAAATTCAAAAGTTCACGGGGCTTTTCCCGTCTACCTGGCCAGTGCATCTGAGTTGAGAGTGCTGTCCAGAGCGGTCACAATGGAGCACTCTGGGATAGCTCCCGGAGGCCAATACCGTCAAATTGCGTCCACACTACCCCAAATTGGACCCAGCAAGGTCGATTTCAGCTCTAATCCACTCATCGGGGAGGAGTACAGAAACCAGTTTTAAGAGCCTTTAAAGTCGGAAAAAATGGCTTTGTAGTGTGGACGGATGCAGGGCTAAACCGATCTAACCCTGCCAAATCCGACCTCAACTCGTAATGTAGACCAGGGCTAAGAATCATCCAATGACTGGTTGATGCCGAGAAAAAATTGTACAATTCTTGGATGAATCCAAAAAAAGAAACTGCTTCAACACAACAATCCCCGACAGCCTGGCCAACAAGGTTGGGTGAGTGGGCAGCACACAGTATGTAATCAGCCAAAGCATTGCACTCTTTTATCTTTCCCTGCGTCCCTGAATATTTGCCACTCATATTACTTGCATTGTCATAGCTTTGGCCACGACAAAGGCTGATGTTAATCCCATCTTCGGTGAGGAAATCGAGTAGGTACAAGGCAAGTTTCTTCCCTGTGTGGCTGGTGATGTTTGTGAAGGTCACGAAATGCTCAACCGGTCTGCTGGGCAGCACATAACGCAGTATGACAGTCAGCTGATCTACCTGTGACACATCCGGTGCTGAGTCGATGGACACTGAAAAATATCCCACATCTTTGATCTAATCTAAAATGGCTGGTAGCGTCTTCTTTGCCAGCAGTGGAACGAATTCATCACAAATCGTCTTTGATAGATATTATGTATGGCCTTTTCCACGATTTGCATGTTCATTGATGTGCTAAGCTAAGGAAGGGTCCAACTTAGCCATTAGCTCTAGAATGCCAAGATAATTGCCATTGTATTTCGATTGAACAGTCTCATCTGAGCCGTAGAACGGCAGACCACGCTCAGCAAGAAAAATTATGGTTTTAACTACGCGTCTGAGATCGTTCTTCCAATAAGCACGAGCTTCCAAAAACCGGTTTTCCATTTTGGTATCAATTCTGCCACTAACTTTCTTTCAGGCATGGTAGCTGCTGACTGACAATGTGTGCGGCTCACTCATTGCATGATTGGTAATGTAGAGAGTATTCTTCCAACCACTGAAGACTTTGCAGAACATTCCCCACTTTTTGGTATCAGAAAACAGGCGGCAATAAAAACAGTTCACTTTCTTCTTAGAAGGCGAACAGATGAGCCGTTCTCGCTTGCCAATCTGTTTGCAGGCTTCACATATTCAAACATGGCTTTGGTCAGACAACGATTCTGATTGGTGTACTCTCGCTTTGTCAATGAAAAGTCAGCATCTCGATCAGTGTTTCTCAAATGCGGTCACCATGGCCACATGCGGCCACCAGGGGCTTTCCTTGTGGCCACAGCCTTCCGGGCTCTGATTGGGGAGGAGAAAAGGGCAAAGTAGCTGCCCCTCCTCCTCCCTGTTGCTCCTGGATGTACTTCCTTGGTGTTGGTTGCTCGGGCCGCCAACAGGGGTTGGGACGACAGACACCTGGGGCACAACGCTGGAGGAGCTGGCAGCCGGGGAATTCCCCACCTTTCCGGGGTGGTGGGGCTCAGGCTTTGGGCTTCAGCCCTGAGCCCTGGCTGTGTGGTGGCAGGCCCCAGCCTCCAGATGCAGGGTTTCAGGCTCTAGCCCCTCCCTGCCTTCCATCCAGGGCTTAATTTGTCCCCAGGCTTGGCAGGGCTAAGTATGTCTGTTGTGAAAAGTGATACTTGTGTGTTGGTTAATATCACTGTTCACAGCAGACTTACTAGCTAGAAATGAATAAATGACAGTGATTTGGGTGTGTCTATGTGCATATTTATTTGGTTTTCCTAAAGCTAATTAAGTACCTCAGGAAAAAGTGTGAGAGCGGCCACCAGCAAAAGTTGGTGGCCGCACTCTGAGGCCACCAAAAAAATTGTCCTGAGAACCCCTTCTAGATCCTGGCATTTCTGTGGGCCCTCCTCAGTCCAATACGCCATGAAAAGTCATGTCCCACTCGCCTGGATGGCTGGAGAAGGATGTGTTTTTGTATTACTGTCACTGGGAAAGTCTTCAGCGGAGTGGGGTGAGGCTGCAGCCAGAGAAGTCACAGGAGGCTGCTCCTTTTCATCGAGCGCAGGGGCAGCAGGTTCACAGGCTGGTCTTCGGCGGGACTTCCTCACCACCAGGCTGAGCAGGAGGAAAAAACGTTAGGAGAGAAGGAGCTCCTTTCAGCCCTACATCTTGTCTTTGCCGTCTTTCTTTGGCCTCCTTCAATTTCTGCCATCCTCCTTTCCTCGACATGGTTTCTATGGTCCACTGTAGGCCTGCTGTGTACAAAGTTCAGTGTTGCTTGAGCCCACAAACACTTACTTAGCCCACAAAGACAAAATCACCACCACCATTAATAGAATTCACAATCTTGATGGATTAATTTGTACAAAGCAATATCTAATGAGACAAAAAAATTCTGATGGCCCTGCTACCGTCGCTCAGCTGTTACTTCAATATGGAATGGAGGACTTAAATTAGGGTTTAAAGTAGGGCCTAAATATAGGAGGGCCTAAGACTATAGCCTTATTAGCCTATGGGTTAATCCCGCCCTGTAGACAGCCATTCCTTTGCCTTGCAAGTTAACAATAGGTGCACCCCAGTCCTGGAACATCTGTGAAGCGTTCCCCTGTAGTGCCTACTCCCTGTCCACTGAACACGGAGACTTGGCAGGTCAGCTGTCCAAGGGACAGCGCACACCAGCTGGGAGGGTTCAGCGTCGTGTCTAACACCACAGGGCTGAGTTCCAGTTCGGGTGAGAACAGGTATACGGGTTGTATCGAAGAGCGATAGCTAAGAGCTAGTGAGTGAGGATGATGGAAATGGGAAGGTGACACAAGACAAAAGCATAACACAATGCTTAGAGACTAAACTTCACTCGTCAGACACGTGGGCCCATCCATCTCCCCGAAACGTCCATGGCAGTGGTTCCAGCCAAGGCTGGCTGGGACCTTGTGTTCACACATGTAAACGTGCTGTGCCTTTACTTCCTGAGTGCAGGACACGGGGCATCTCTTTGCCTCTGCTTATATCCCCAAAGTTCACTCCCTTTGCTCAGTACTGGGTTTACCATGGCGCCGGGCCCATGCTCCAAAGGGGCCCCAGCCCGGCCTGCTCTTCTCCACCCCCCGCCCACTGCTCTCTCCTGTGGGGGCAGCGGGCGGAAGCTCGGTCCTGTTCTGCCGGCTCCTGCGGCTCCTGCTGCAGCAGGACAGGCTCCACTGGCAGCCAAACTTCTCCCCCGCCTCTTCCCCCAGCATGCTGCATTCCCGCCCCTCCCCCTCCCTGCCGCTGAACAGCTGTTTGCCGGCACGAGGGAGGGGGAGGAGCGGAGCCGCAGAGTGCTTGCCACTTGGGGGAGGAGGCGGAGAAGAGGCGAGGGCAGGGCCTTGGGGAAGGGGGTAGAATTGGGGCATACCCCCTCCAGCCCCCTGTCATGAGCTCCCCCCCACATTCCCAAGACCCCATCCCTGACTCCTGCACCCCCCACAACCCCAGCCCTCTGCCCTGAATCCTGTACCCCCCTCACCCTCCCCAGCCCCCTGCCCTGACCCCTGCACTCCCCCACATTCCCATCCCCACCCTGAGCACCAAATGGGAGCTCCTGCACCCCCCCCCCATTCCCACTTGCACCCCTCGCACCAAACAGGAGCTGCCCCAGGTAAGCGCTCCACACCCCAACCTCCTGCCCCAACCCTGAGCCTCCTCCCTCACCCTAACTCCTGGCCAGACCCTGCACCCCTGTCAGCCATTCTCTGTGCAGACAGCATCACACCTGCCTAGGGCTCTGCAACAATCACTCACCCTTATCCCACCACCTAGATACTTAAGAAATGCATAAGGGAAACTGAGGCACCCACACAGTCTTCAGAGAAAACACTGAAAACATTCCCACTTTGTCACACTGGAGGAGGGGCAGCTCAGTGCAGAGAGAGACGAAGAGAATGGGCTAGAACCAGGGAGAAGGTAGGTGCCTGCTTTATGTGGGCAGGGGCGGGGGGGGAGATCCTATTTACCCCCTCCCCAGCCCTGCTGCGCTTGCAGTTTACCCCTGGCCCCTCCCTTGCTCCAGGGACCAACCCTAGCTCCCGCCCCACTGTGCTTTTGTCCCTGGCCCCTGCCTTGCTCCTGTCAGCAGGGACTAATCCTCCCCCCATGCCCCACTGTGCTCTTGCCCCTGGCCCCTGCCTCGCTCCAGCTCAGGACCAATCCTTCCCCACCCACCATGCTCTGCTGCCAGGGTGGATAGAAATCAATGATTTTTTTAAAAAAATTAAAAAATCGTATTTTTTTATTTAAATCGGATTTTTTTGATGAAATGCTTTTTGAGGAAAAAACCTTTCTAAATATCATTTTAATTAAGATACATTATATCTCATCATGGAACAGGGATTATAAATTCTAATTCTATAGTATGAGACAATATATTCATGTAATGTTTAAGAAAAGTTTTGTAAATGAGTTCTAATAGTTCATGGATTAGGGACCCAATTTTATGGGGTTCCAGAGGCTTCTGTAAAGATTATTTAGGTTAATCTTTCTATCTACCCCAATGGGACTCAGTGCTCAGTCTAGAAGAAACCATCAGAGACACTTAGTTTTGCAGTTATAAACTGTGGATTTGTGTCTCCAGAGGTAACATGCTTGTTAACAGCAAAAATGTTTTAAAATAAATAAATAATATATAGAGGTGAGAAATAACAGACCTCAACTTTATTGTCCCTCTGCAAATTTGTATACACAGAGTCAATCACTTACCTCTCTCTAAAAGTGAAAAGTTTCAAAAAGTTCAATGAATAGAAGATTGTTGGGGGGTAGAATAGATCTGGACAAGGAGAAGTCGTCTGGAGATAAATGTGAGAAGTGAGGGACGTATGCTTTTTTGTTAAAATATTATGTTTGCTGTTGAAGAAAAAAATCCAGAATACTTAACGTTGTTGTTTTAGTTAAATAAAACAATTTAAATGTCTGTCTGGTGATGTTCTCCTCCTAATACAGCATGGCAAGAAAATCATCCAAATATTAATGATTAACCTGTTGAACTGGAGATTGTTCACCTCCCAGTGACTTCATAAACATCTCCTTCAGTTACCTTTGGTAAATGAAATAACCAAACAATCATTCATTTTCAGATATAGCTGTAAAACTCATTTGAAAAGTTTTCAAAATAGATCACTGATTAAAAATGTATAGTGTGTACCTTCTAAAAATGAAACCTACATCTATCTCTGAGTTGTGAAGAATCATAGAATACCATGGTAGGAAGGGACCTCAGTCTAGTCCAACCCCCTGCTCAAAGCAGGACCAAATCCCCAATTTTTACCCCAGATGGCCCCCTCAACAATTGAACTCACAACCCTGGGTTTAGTAGGCCAATGATCAAACCACTGAGCTATTCCTCACCCTAATATAGTAAGGTTATAACAACCAACAAGGATGCACTTTGATGTAGAAAACTATGATTAAATTGAATCTTCCTGACTGGTGATTTAAATCATGATTTAAATCAAATCCACCCTCCCCACTGTGCTCTTGCCCCTGGCCCCTTCATTCCCCACGGGGGCCCACAAATATGTTTGGCGCCAGGCCCATAAAAAGTTAATCCAACCCTGCTGGCACGGCACCGCCCCCCACTCCCACGGCGCATCCCTTCAGGATGTCAATACCCTCAGTGGATGCCTGGCATTCGTGCTGTCAGTGTCTGGGAGTGCTCAGTCAGGGTGGGGCAGCCCAACTGGGAAGGGGCAGAGCCTGGCCCCAGGCCCCAAAAGAGCCCGCAATGAGCCAAACCCAGAGCCTCAGCCCTTTGGATTTTTGGGAGGGGGGCGGGCTGATCCAGGTTCTGGTTCTGAGTCACACTGGAGGGATCCTTCTCCAGATTTATCCAAGGCGGCAGAAACCTCACAAGAATGGGGTGTTTCACAGACTGCACCTGCTTTCTGCAGCAATGTTTGGAAAATGGCCCACGACATCCACATCCGTCTAGTCCTAACCCAGCAACTGACCCCGCTCTCCAGCCCCACACCCCTCCTCTTTGCCACTCCATACCCCAACCCCATAGGAGCTCCAGCCTTTGCCTGCCTGGAATGTGCTCAGTGCTTTAGCTTCTTCCAGGGCAACTCAACAGCTGGGAACATGGGGGAGCTGGCACTGCAGGCAAGCCAGTGCCCCAGGCCAACCCAGCACCCTAGATACCACTTGGGGCCCTCTGCACTAAATACATCTTGTGCCAGGGTGCGGTGCCAAGCAGGGGGAGTCCTGGCTCCAGGTGCTGCTGCCATTCCAGGAGGCAAGTTCGAATTCCCTGGAAACTCACCAGGGGGCGCTGTGGTACCGCTGTCAGGAGCTCACCTGTGGTGGCTCCTCGCGCTTCCTGCAGTGAAGCGCAGTCCCTGGCCAAATGCAGTTCGGAGCTCCCCTCCCTGCCACCATGCCCCGCTGGTGCCACGCTCCACGTCCCGGTCTCCTGCTGTCTGACATGCCAGCAGTTCCAGTGGGAGCTGTGGACAGACTGACCGTGCCAGCCCCGGCCATGCCAGGGTCACTGGTGAGGGACCGCAGCAAATTCGCAGAGGTGGCGCAAATGGGCCAGCTGCCCCGGCAGTACCAGGCTGTCTGGGCCAATGGGGCACTGAAGAGCTGACGGTTTGCAAAGTCCCTCTGGTGTCTGACTCCCCGGTGGCTGCATCTTCTGCCGCAGGATCTCAACTTCCATTTAAAATAACCTAGTCTGGGTCCTTCTGACTGCAAAGATACCTTGCTAGTGTGGTGTGTGACCCAAGCTGCACTTTCCTGGAGTATGCACAGCCCCATATAGGAGCTCACAGAGACCTGGTCCTGTTAACTCTGAAACCTAACGACGATGACGCCTATTGTTAACTCCTTGGCAGGAGGAGGGGGCAGGGGGGTTGTGCCTGCAGGGGAAGGGGGGAATGGGGTTGTGCCTGCAGGGGGAGAGGGGGGCAATGGGGTTATGGGCTCTGCCGAGCCTGTCATGGGGCCAGGCATGGGTGCAGCTTGGCATAGTCCCAGCCCAGTCCATGTGCCTGAGAGCACCCAGCCTGATGGGCCTGGGCCCAGCCAGAACCATGCCCCCATCCCATCCCCAATGCCCCCTCCTATCCCCTCTCCTGCTGCCCCATCCCAGCTCCCCTGCCCACATCCCACCCCCTCTCTGCTGGGAGCGGAGATGCCATCGGACCGCTCAGCCACAGGCGGAGGTGAGGGCGAGATTAGCATCTGCTGCCTGATCACATGGGCCTCGCCACGGCTCAGCGCTGCCGGGGCAGACCAGCCGGAGAGCGAGCGAGGGACGGCAGCAGGGAGCTAAGGTACCGCTCGCGCCGCGCGGGCTGCTGCTGCTGGGTGGGAGCCGCTCGGCACGGGTGGCCGGAGGGGGGAGCAGGGCGCCTGGGAGGGGGAGAGATGCGGGAGATCAGGGATCCCGCGGGGAGGAGGAGACTGGAGGGAGGAGGGGACCTGGGGAGATGAGGGGAGCAGGAGCCCAGGGGGAGGATGGAACGGGGGGGGGTGGGAGGCGATGGAGAAGAGGGATCTGGAGGGAGGAGGGGACATGGAGAGATGGGGGGAGCAGGGGTTCTGGGGGGAGAAGAGGGAACTGGAGGGAGGAGGGGACATGGAGAGATGGGGGAGCAGGGGTTCTGGGGGGAGAAGAGGGAACTGGAGGGAGGAGGGGACATGGAGAGATAGGGGAGCAGGGGTTCTGGGGGGAGAAGAGGGCACTGGAGGGAGCAGAGGACTGGGGGGTGGGATAGAAGGGGGCTGGAGGGAGCAGGGGACATGGGCAGATGGGGGGAGAGGAGGGGAAGCAGGGGATATGGAGAGGCTGGGGGAGAAGAGGAGGGGACATGGGGGGGAGGAGGAGGAAGAGATTGGGAGGGGGGGGTCAGGGAAAGCTGTCAGCTCCATCCCCTCAGTGCTGCTGGGGAAACAGGGGAAAGTGGCTGGCACCCAGCCCCATCTGCCCGCGTGCCTGCAAACCCCCCACCCACCACCACCGGCACATATGTCAGCAGCACCTGAGGGGGCGCTGCTTCCTGCCTGCCCCAGGAACTCCAGGCAAGGGGGTCTGGTCCCCCCCGTGCCAGCTGGGTCACATACTGGGCCCATGTGGGCAGAGGGGCAGAACCACCTGTGATCTGGGGGCACGTAAGGTGTCTGGGCCCCAGAACCCTGGTGTGTGGTACTGGCCAGGCGGCCCATGTAAGGGTGCTGTGTCCCTTCCCCCACTGGTTGGTGTGGCTCACATGTGGGCCCACGGGGCTTTCAAGGGGCTGGTACCCGGTGAGGAGCCCTCGTGCTCAGGGCAGCCTGTGGGCTGTGGCCAGCCCTGTCCCTCCTTTCACTCCAGTCTGGCCCCCAGGCGCTCTGGCATTGGGGGCAAAGGCCCCCAGGGACTGCCCCCTCCCCCCTGCAGCCACAGGAACCTGGGGGCCTTTTATTTACATCAGAAACTGACTGAGCGCAGGGCCAGGTGCCGGGGAGGAAACGGCTGGGGGGGGGGGGAGGGGAAGCAGCAGCATAAGAGCCAGAGGGAGCGGAAGTGCCGCTGTCTGCACCCCATGGCAAAGGCTGCTCAGCCCAGGCCTGAGCGTCGCACCTCTCCCAGCCTGGCATCTCTGCCCAGCCTGGGAAGTGGAAGGACTGGTTCTGTGCAGGGCAGGGAGGGGCCGTGCTGCCTCCCACAGCGTGCACCTTCCCTGGTGCCAGGGGGAGACCCAGAGCACCAGGGCCCCTCCCCCAGCCAGCACTCATCCTGGCCAGGTGCCCCAGGGAGACCCCTCTAGTCTGGCTACCCTGCCCCCAGCCTTCCCGCATCCCCTGCTGTCCCCACCAGGACCCTCTCCCATTGCTGTGCTGCCAGGTTGTAGCTGGCCTAGACCCCGTGGGGGCACCCACCATCCAGAGCTACAAACCTTAGGTTTCCCACGGGCTGCAACACCAGCGCTTTCCCCACAGGCTCTTGATGCCCATGACAGGGGCAAATCCACGCACCACAAACAGCCCAACCCTGCCCGGGACTAGAGCCAGCGCCCTGCACTCCAGCATCCCAAGTCTCAGCTGCTTGGGCTTCAGGTGACCGGACAGCCAGTGTGACAAATCAGGACGCTTTTGGTTTTTTGGGCAGGGTGTGTGTGTATAGTTATGCATATGAGCTACAGGAGAGCTCCCTTCACTGCCACTAGCAGCAGGGGCCCTTCTCTTTTCTTTGGGCCCAGCCCTGAGCGGGAGCCTGATTCACACGTGCAAAGGCAGCCTGCTCGGACCTGCCTGTGGGCGCTGGTGGGTTCCTCCACTGAGACCAGCCAGGCCTGCGCCACCAAAGGAGAGGAAGGAAAGAAGCTGTCCCCAGCCACCCATTGCCGGCTGCCATGCTCCAGAGCACATGGCACAGCTGGCACAGCCCTGGGAGCCAGTGGGGCAGCCCACAGCCCAGGGAAACCAGGGGGACCATCTGCCCCCATTGTCCCTCTTGGACACCCCTATCCTTTGCTACCAGGCCCTGCACCATGCCCAGTCCAGCGCAGCCGAGCTGCACTATTGTTGCGTGAGTCACATGTGTGCCCCCAAGGGCTTGGCAGTGCAGAATAACCCCTGGCAGTCCCTCCACTCCCCTAGTACCCGGTTTGCCCTGGGAACTCATGGATACATTTGCATCAGAGGCTGGTGGGCAGTCAGAAGCACCTTGGGCACATCAGAATCTCAGAGGCTCCAATTACTAGCCCACTCCCCTGCTGACCTATGCCTTCTTCCCCATGCCACCAACCTCTTCTGCTGCCCCATCCCATCCTCAATGCCCCCTCCTGCCCCCTCTCCTGCTGCCCCATCCCATCCCCTCTGCCTCCATCCCACCCTCTCTCTGCTACTCCATGCCATCCCCAATGCGCCCTTCCCATCCCATCTCCTGCTGCCCCATCCTCTCTGCCTCCATCCCACCCTCTCTCTGCTGCCCCGTCCCATCCCCTCTGCCTCCATCCCACCCCCTCTCTGCTGCCCCATCCCATCCCCAATGCCCTCTCCCACCCACTCTCTGCTGCCCACTCTCATCCCCATCCCCTGCCGCCTCCATTCCCATGGGAAGTGGTGGCTCCAGAGCCAAGGTCCCGTTTCCAGCCCAGACCATGCGTCACTGTCACGGCACAGTCCCATGCACCTCACTCTTGCTCTGCAGATGGAGGAGACAACACCACCACCCGCACCTGAGACACCGTCTCCGCTGACGTCCTACAAATGGCGGACAGGCCCCCAGGGCGGGGAGAGGGAGCCGGAGCCTGAGCGGCGCCCCATGCCCCCTGCCAGCAGCCGCTGGGCCAAACTGCATAACTGGAAGCGCGCTCATAGCCAGCCTGAGACTGACGCCCCTGAGGTGCGCATGGCCAAGAGCAGCCCAGGCACCGAGCCCCCAGAGCCTGTGGAGAGCAAAGCGGCCGCTCGGAGGTCTGTGTTCCAGAGAGCGTTCTCTGCCCCGACCAAGGTGCCCAAGGAGCCCAAGGGCCAAGAGGGCATTAAGCTGAACCTGCGAAAATACCTGCGTTCCAAGTCCCACCGCAGGAGCCAGGAGAGTGGGCCCAAGGCAGAGCAGACACCTCAGGAGGCAGCCAAAGGTAAGAAGTGTCCAGCATGGGGCTGAACGCTCTGGCACTGGGCTGTGTCCAGCGAGGGAACGGGCATCCAGGGCAGTGGGGCAATTGGAACTAGACTGGCCAAAGCTGGGCCATGTGAGGTATGGGTGGGTCGGGGAATCCCAGCCGTGGCACATCTGGGCCGTGTGAGGTCTGTGTGGGTCAGGGATCCCAGTTGTGGCAGAGCTGGGCCATGTGAGGTGCATGTGGGCTGGGGAGCCCAGCTGTAGCGCAGCTGGGCCATGTGTGCTGGGTGTGGGTCAAGGATCCCAGTCATGGAACAGCTGGCCTGTGTGTGGGGATCGGGGATCCCAGACATGGCACAGCTGGGCTGTGTGAGGTGTGTATGGGTTGGGGATCCCAGCCATGGCATAGCTGGGCTGAGTGTGGTGTGTGTGGGTTGGGGATCCCAGTTGTGGCACACCTGGGCCGTGTGAGGTGCGTGTGTGTCAGGAATCCCAGCCATGGCACAGCTGGGCCATGTATCATGTCTGTTGGTCGGGGTTCCCAGCTGTGGCACAGCTGGGCCGTGTGAGGAACGTGTGGGTCGGGGATCCCACTTGTGGCACCGCTAGGCCATGTGAGGTGTGTCTGGGACAGGGATCCCAGCTGTAACACAGCTGGTCTGTGTGCAGTGTGTGTGGGTTGGGGATCCCAGTTGTGGCACAGTTGGGCCGTATGGCATGTGTCTGGGTCAGGGATCCTAGCCGTGGCACATCTGGGTCATGTGAGGTCTGTGTATGAGTCGGGGATCCCAGACGTGTCACAGCTGGCCAGGTGAGGTATGTGTGGGTCGGCGATCCCATCCGCAGCACAGCTGGGCCATGTGAGGGGCTTGTGGGTTGGGGGTACCAGGCGTGGTACAGCTGGTCTGTGTGCAGTGTGTGTCGGTTGGGGGTCCCAGTTGTGGCACAGGTGTGCCATGTGAAGTGCGTGGGGGTCATGGGTCCCCATGGGCCGTGTGCAGTGTCTGGGAGTTGGGGATCCCAGCCATGGCACAGTTGGGCCATATGGCGTGTGTATGAGTCGGGGATCCCAGATGTGTCACAGCTGGGCCATGTGAGGTATGGGTGGGTCGGGGATCCCAGTCGTGGCACTGATGGGCCATGTGTGGTGCGTGTGGGTCAGGGATCGCAGCCGTGACATAGCTGGTCTTATGTGGGGTGCATGTGGGTTGGGAATCCCAGTTGTGGCACAGCTTGGCCATGTGAGGTGTGTCTGGGATGGGGATCCCATCCGTAGCACTGTTGGGCCATGTGAGATGCTTGTGGGTTGGGGGTACATCTGGTCCATGTGCAGTGTGTGTCGGTTGGGGATCCCAGTCGTGACAAGCTGGGCTGTGTGCCGTGTGTGGGGGTCGGAAGTTCCAGTCATGACAAGCTGGGCTGTGTGTGATGTGTGTGGGTCAGGGATCCAAGCCATGGTGCAGCTGGACAGTATGCGGTGTGTGTGTGGGTCGGAGATCCCAGTCCTAGCACAGCTGGACTGTGTGAGGTCTATGTGGCTCGGGGATCCCAGTCGTGGCACAGATGGGCTGTGTGTGGTGCGTGTGGGTCGGAGATCCCAGTTGTGGCACAGTTGAGCCGTGTGAAGTGTGAAGTTCGGGGATCCCAGTCGTAGCACAACTGGACTGTGTACGGTGTCTGTGAATTGGGGATCCCAGCCAAGTCACAGCTGGGCTGTGTGAGGTCTGTGTGTGGGTTGGGGAACCCAGCCGTGGCACAGCTGGGCTGTTTGAGGTTTCTGTGGGTCAGGGATCCCACTTGTGCCACAGCTGGGCCGTGTGAACTGTCTCATTCAGGGATCCCAGAGGTGACACAGCTGGGCCGTGTGCGGTCAGGAATCCCAGCTGTGGGCGGTATGTTTCATTCTGGCATCCCAGTTGAGGGACAACTGGGCTGTGTGAAGTGCGTGTGGGTCATGGGCTGTGTGTGGTGTGTGTGACACAGCTGGGCTGTGTGACACAGCTGGGCCATGTGTGGTCAGGGATCCCAGTTGTGGCACAGCTCAGCCATGTGTGGTATGTTTCAGTCGGGCATCCCAGATGTGGCACAGCTGGTCTGTGTGTGATGTGTACGATCAGGAATCCCAGTCGTGGTACAGTTGGGCCGTGTAGGGTGTGTGTGGGTCAGCGATCCTAGTTGTGTCGCAGCTGGGCCGTGTGCATTGTGTGCGGGTTGGGGATCGCAGCTGTGACATAGCTGGGCTGTGTGTGGTGTGTGTGGGTCGGGGATCCCAGTCGTGGCACAGCTGGGCCATGTGCAGAGCATGGGGGGTGGAGATCCCAGTCGTGGCACAGCTGGGACATGCATGGTGTCTGTGGGTCGGGGATCCCAGCTGTGGCACACCTTGGCGGTGTGACGAATGTGTGGGTCAGGGATCCCAGTTGTGGCACAGCTGGGCCGTGTGAAATGCGTGTGGGTCAGGGGTCCAAGACTTGGCACAGCTGGTCTGTGTGTGTTGTTGGGGATCCCAGTTGTGACACAGCTTGGCTGTGTATGGTATGGGTGGGTTGGGAATCCCAACTGTGGTACAGTTGGGCCGTGTATGGTGTATGCGGGTCGGGGATCCTAATTGTGGCACAGCTGGGCTGTGTGTGGTGTGTATGGGTCGGGCATCCGATTCGTGGTGCAGCTCAGCTGTGTGCGGTGTGTGTGGGTCAGGAATCCCAGTTGTGGCACAGATGGCCCGGGTGTGGTGTGTGTCAGGGATCCCAACCGTGGTACAGTTGGGCCATGTTCGGTGTGTGTGGGTCGGGAATCCCAGTCATGGCATATCTGGGCCATATGTGGTGTCTGTGGGTTGGGATCCCAGCCGTGGTACAACTTGGCTGTGTGTGGTATGTGTGGGTCAGGGATCCCAATTGTGGCACAGCTGGGCCGTGTACGGTGTGTGTGGGTCAGGAATCCCAGTTGTCGCAGAGATGGGCTGTGTGTGTCGTGGATCCCAGCTGTGGTACAGCTGGGCTGTGTGTGGTGCGTTTGGGTCGGGAACCTCAGTCGTGTCACAGCTGGGCCATGTGAGGTCTGTGTGTGGGTCGGGGATCCCAGTTGTAGCATAGCTGCGCTGTGGGTGGTGTGTGTGGGTCGAGGATCCCATTTGTGGCATAACTGGGCCGTGCACGTTGTGTGTGGTTCAGGGATCCCAGCCGTGGCGCAGCTGGGCCATATGTGGTGTGTGTGGGTCGGGGATCTCAGCCATGGCACAGCTGGGCTGTGTGTGGTGTGTGTGGGTCGGGGATCCCAGCAGTCTCACAGTGGGGCCACGTGTGCTCAGTCGACCACTCCCTGGGTTATAGCCCCTTTGCTGTTCCGTGCCCCCTCCTGTTTCAGTCATGGCAATTTGCTCCGCAGAGTGACTGGCAACTCTCTGCACAGGGGACCTTGTTGCGAGTGATCAGCCCATTACCACATCACAGGCATTCTGGTTCTGGCTGTGCCGAGGCCTCTTCCCTCTGGTACAAGCAGCTACCTCCCAAGCCCTGATCCCACGAGCTGAGTTCTAATCTTGCAGGCTGCTGAGAGCAGTGGCCCCACCCAGAAGGTCACGGTGGCATCAGGGAGAGACTGGAAATGCCCCTGCTCCAGAGGCTCAGGGCCCTGTGGCTTGAGTAAAGAGGATTCTGTTAGCGACAGCGGGGCTGTGACACACGGTTGAAGTTCTGACTGTTTCCAGCAGAGGGCAGTGGGGCACATAGGCAGCCTCCGGGGGTCAATTACGTGCCTTGCAATCTACTTACAGCTATGGAGCTGGAGTGTGCATTGGAGCTGGATACAAATCCCAGGGAAGGTAGCCCCAGGATGGATTTGGGGCTAGGCCAGGCAGTGGGCTGTGGTGGGATGGGGCTCAGTTAAACCTTTATGAGCCCCTCTTGCTGGCAGGCTCAGCAGAGAAGCCAGAGACTGAAGAGGTGTCAGGGTCTGAACGCCCAGCGAACTCCGCAGAGCTGTCTGGTGGGGCCAGCTCTGTGCAGGCAGGACCCCATCTCCAGGGCTGGGTTAGGCCAGCGCCCGTCACCATGTTAAGCTCACCATGACAGAACAAAGCAAAGGCTCCTGCTCGAGCAGGGACTCTGCACTCATGATGTTCTCTCAGGTTTGCAGGGGGGAGATGCTACCATTGCTACCCTGACGTGGGCTGCCTGTGTTTTGAGCCGCGTTTCAACTGTGGCCCCTGGGCGCTGTTCTGAGCATTGGCCAGTGGCCAAGACAGGATCAAGCTTTCAGCCACACAGCTCAAGGGTTGGTCTCTGCTGGGTGATGGGAGCTCAGGCCTATTCTCGTTTGCTCTGCTCCAGCTCAGGGGTAGTGAGACTCAATGAGCAGAAACCATTGTGTTAAACCAGAAAGGCAATTAGGCCCAGTCCTTGTGGAGTCCATACAGGCATGCTGGCCCAGTCCCTATAGAATCCATACAGGCAGACAGGCCCAGTCCCGGTCCCTGTGTAGTCCATACAGGGGGATCAGCAGGCCCCAGCCCAGTCCCTGTGGAGTCTATATGGGCAGGTGGGCCCATTCCCGGTTCCTCTGGAGTCCATAAGGGTGGGCGAATGGGCTCCATCCCATCCCAGTGGAGTCATACGGGCGAGCAGTTCTGGTACCTATGGAGTCCATACAGGCAGCTGGGCCCAGTCCTGTTCCCTGTGGAGTCTATATCGGCAGGCAGTCCCGGACCCTGTGGAGTCAAAATGGGCAGGTGGGCCCGGTCCTGGTCCCTGTGGAGTCCATACAGGGGGATGAGTGGGCCCCAGCCCAGACCCTGTGGAGTCCATATGGGTAGGCGGACCCATTCCCGGTCCCTCTGGAGTCCACATGCGTGGGCAAGTGGGTCCCGGCCCAGTCCCAGTGGAGTCCATGTGGGTGGGCACCCCTGGTCCCTATGGAGTCCATACAGGCAGGTGGTCCCAGTTCTGGTCCCTGTGGAGTCCATATCAGCATACAGTCCCGGTCCCTGTGGAGTCTATACGGGCAGGCAGGCCCTGTGCCTGTGGATAGACTTGCAAAGTAAGATAGCTATGAGATCAGCACAGCCACCCCCCCACCCCGCAACAGTGTCTCACAAAGTACAGCCTGATGGCACAGCAGCCCCCCTACCCGCCGGGCATAGCAGTGTCACAGCAGCCCCCCTCCCACTCCCTGCCACATGTCACAGTCACCGCCTGGCGGCAGTTCCCCCTCACGTCCCCCCAGCACTCCTGGGAGCTCTTGCCCTTCCTCCCAGCCCCCCCACTGCCTGCCCAGCCCCCTCTCCTCCAGCGAGTCTCCCCTCCCACCCCTGCATCAGTGACATTGAGCTGTTCTTCCTATGGAACAAGGGTTCTGTGGAAGAGGGGCCCCCTTCATGTGTCGCTTGTGGCCTGCCCCTGCCCCCAATGAGTGAGAGCCCTTTAGGGCTGCTCCCACCTGCCCTGCTGACATCTCTTCAGGCATCCCCAGCCCCGACTCAGCCCATGAACCCGCATTCCCTGGGATCAGCCTGTGGTGTGCAGGACGTCTCGCTGCACAGCCCTCGAGGGAGGGGTGGGTCAGGTGGGCAGCATGGACTTGCAGAGAAGAGAGGATGCTGAATACTATGGGGGCTGCAGCCCCTAGAGTTGCTTTCCTGGGGCCCCTGCACAGCTCAGACAGGACTGGGGATCCACTGTCCTGGTGCCCAGTGAGGCTCAGACAGGGCTGGGGCTTTGCTCTCCTGGGGCCCGGCAAGGCTCAGACAGGGCTGTGACCTATTTGCACAGCACTTCAGGACTCTGCTGGTGCTCCAGCAAGGGCTGATCTGAAGGTTGGTGCCATGAGGAGCCATCTGTGTCTTGTGTGAGTCATCTCACAACCGAGAGGCAGCGGGGACTGACTAATCCTGAGACCTGGGCAGCTAAAAATGGCAGACACACAATTCCTTTTAGTCAGAAGCTAGATGCTGGAGGGCCTCAAAGTGCCAGACACCTCCATCCTCCGGATACACCTAGCAAGTGTTTCTAGAACACCATCTGCCAGCGCACGTCCCCAAGTGCTAAACACACCAAGAAACCTCGCTGCCCCCACCACTGAAATGCAGCCATCTCAGGGCTGGGATGCAGCAGCTGTTTAACACCACACAGACACACTGCACAAAATCTTCGGATGGGACATGGAGACGAGTCCTGGTTTTGGAACACTGGGTCAATTGAAGAGGAGACTTGGCCAGGACACCATAGCTAGGCCCCTGGGGTTGGGGGAATGGGTGGCGGGGTCTTTGGAGAGAACTGTAGCTCTGGGGCTGGACACTCAGTATGTCCTGGTCACAGAACGGCCAAGGCTGACTCTCCAGGGCTGCATGTGCACAGAGAGGGGGATGGGATGATTTAGCTGGGGTTGGTCCTGCTTTGAGCAGGGGGTGGGACTAGATACCTCCTGAGGCCCTTCCAACCCTGATAGTCTATGATTCTCTGGGAGTCCTGCCAGCTCAGCCAGCTGTACCGATGTCAGGATTCCCGGACTGGCTGGGCTGAGCTCAGGGTCTGTAGCACAAGATGGCAGGTTCCATATTGTGTTGGGGACGTTCTGCCTCGCTCTGTTGCGTCCCCTCGTATGGATGATAGTGATGGGCGTGGGCCCATGCTGTTCCCCTTTGGCCTGAGCTTCCGTTAGGGGGAGCAGTCATTGCTCCTAGTCAGTGTATTCCCAAGAAGTTCTGTCCCTGCTTCCTCTCAGAATCCTGCTCTCTCTGCCTCCCACATCCACAGGAGGGGGAGGCCGGCCAGGAGCTCACAGGGAGCATGGCCTTGGTGACTGCCCTTGGATGGGGGGGTCCTGGGGCCAGCGCTCAGTCTTGAAAATTGTGAGACTCCTTCTGCCTGAGGTCTAAGCCAGAGGCGCAGAAAGGGGCCCGGCCTGGCCAGGGCGGTGGGGAAGGGCATCTCTGCTGTGCATTGCGCTGCGATTTCTCAAGCCTGGTTCCTCTTTGTGGCCAGGCCAGGACTGAGGCGGGGGTGAAGCCTGCTCCGGCCAGTCACATGCCTCCTCGTCGGTGTGGGGAGAGGGGATCGCCTTATCAGAGGGCCTGGAAGCTGCTGGGGGCGGAGCTGGTTGGAAGTTCCGCCCCTTGCTGGGTGCCCTGCACCTTGTGGTGCTGCTGATGTGCAGGAAGGCACGCAACACGTTTGGCTCCCGTCCTGTGTGTCTTTGTTGGTGAGGCCATCTCGCTATGCACTGGGGCTCCAGGCTGGCTCTCGTGTGCAGAGAGCTGCCCCCGCACGGGAGGCATAGCACCCCCAGCTCAAAGGAAACCTTCCCTAGGACGGGATCAGGAGAGGCCCAGGTCCCAGCAAGGAGCTCCCGAGCTCTCCCCTGCCACAGGGTTCTGCGACTAAGGGCAGGCACATTGCACCTGCACTGAAGATGGACCTCACTGCTCCCTGCTGCTGTGGCAAAGCCACCATGTGCCCCACTGTACATTGGCTTGGTTGGCTATCCCCTCCCAGGCAACGGGGATAGGAATACTAATCGCTGAGATCTACAGATGAAACGCACTAGATAAGAGCTAGGTTATAGTTATTATTATTTATTCCCACCAGACAGAAATGTAGAGTTTTGTTTTTCTGTCTAACTCCTGCCCTCCCCCCACAAAAAAACCCAAAAAACTTTGGCAGGAGCCTCAGGAGGGGAAATCAGGCCTGCTCAAGTCTCAGTGAGGGCAGATCTTGCCTGGGACTGTGCTCTTTGGACCACTGCTTGCCTGTGAGAAAGTGGGAATTGTAATATTTTTTATGACGCCTGTGTGTGCCTCAGTTTCCCCTATATGTTACATGGCTACCCAGAGGCGGAAAAAGGACTTGTTTACATTAAACAGTTTTGTCAGCAAAAGGCAGCTTTTGCTGACAAAGCAGGGGAGGTGTATGAACTAGAAAGCTACTTTTGGCGGCAAAACTCTGCTGTTTTGCTGACAAAATAAAACGACCTTCACGAGAGGCACAGAGCTTATTGATGAAAAAGTGTCAGGGTAGACCAGTGGTCTCCCACCTTTTTACGCAAAAGATCACTTTTTGAATTTAAGTGCAACCCAGAATCTACCACACCCCTTCCCCTAGGCGCCGCCCCGCTCCCTCCATCCCCCGTCCCTCGGTGGCTTGCTGTTCCCCACCCTCACTCACTTTCACTGGGCTGGGGCAGGGGGTTGGGGTGTGGGAGGGGGTGTGGGCTCTGGACTAAGGCTGAGGGGTTTGGAGTGTGGGAGGGGCTCCGGGCTGAGACTGGGGCAGGGGGTTGGGGTGCAGGAGGGGGCTCCAGGCTGGGGCAGAGTGTTGGGGTGTAGGAGGGAGTACTGGGTGCTGGCTCTGGGAAGGGGCTTGGGGTGCTGGAGGGGTTGTGGAGTGCTGGCTCTGGGAGGGGGCTCAGGGCTGGGGCAGGGGATTTGGGGTGCAGGAAGGCGTACAGGTTGCTGGCTCTGGCAGGGGGCTCAGAGCTGGGGGTTGAGGTGCAGGAGGGGTGAGGGCTCCCGCTGGGTGGCACTTACCTTGGGAAGCTCCCGAGCGGTGGCGCAGCAGGGCTAAGGCAGGCTCCCTGCCTGTCCTGGAAGCAGCCAGCATGCCCCTGCGGCCCCTGGGGGGTCACATGGCTCTGCGCACTGCCCCTCCCTGCAGGCACAGCCCCTACAGCTCCCATTGGCTGCAGTTCCCCATTCCCGGCCAATGGGAGCTACGGGGGCGATGCTTGCAGGCAGGAGCAGCGCGCAGAGACCCCCTACCCCTGCCCCTCCCCCCCCGGGGCCGCAGGGGTGTGCTGGACGCTTCTGGGAGCAGCGTGGGGACAGGGCAGGCAGGGAGCCTGACTTAGCCCCTCTGTGCTGCCAGAGTTTTAGCGGCCAGAGATCGCGATCAACTGTCAGAGGCTCCAATCGACCAGTTGATCGTGATCTACAGGTTGGTGACCACTGGTGTAGATGCTGCCATTCGTTAAGTTGCTATAACTGGCCTCCCCCAGTATCCCACAATGCCTATCATGACCGCTTTGCTCACTGTTTTGATCTCGGCCACTGGGCAGGCATGCGCCCCTCCAGTTTCAAAGCTCCCAGAAGCTTTGACATTCCTCAGCCTGGAGAGCTCACAGAGCTTCTGAGGAGGCTGTGGGAGAACTCAGAGGGAATTTCAGAACCATTAATGTGGAATCAGCAGGCAGGCAGAGCTGGCCGCTGCTGCTGCTCGGAGGGAGAGAGACCTGTGCTGTACAGAGCCAGGGGTTCATAGAATCATAGAATATCAGGGTTGGAAGGGACCTCAGGAGCTCAAAGCAGGGCCAATCCCCAATTTTTGCCCCAGATCCCTAAATGGCCCCCTCAAGGATTGAACTCACAACCCTGGGTTTAGCAGGCCAATGCTCAAACTACTGAGCTATCCCTTCCCCTGTTGATGTGGGAGGGTATCCCCCTCCACCAGGGTTGGTTGCTCAGGCTGCTGTCTGAACTTAAAGAAACAGCACGCCGACACACTCTTCCCCCAATACACACACACACTCCCTATAACACATTCTCCCCTCCCCCACACATACACTTCAGTTGAAAAGCTCTGGCAATCCAGTAGGAGGCCTATGGAATGATGGGATTGAGAAACCTGCATAATGTGACACTGCACCTGCCCCATGAGGCATTGCAAACCCTTCCCAAAGCACCTTGCGGCCAGTTGGACAGTGGGATAGCTACCCACAGTGCACTGCTCTCTGTGTCAATGCAAGAGCTGCTAATGTGGATGCGCTCTGCAGGCACAAGGAGCTAGTGTGGACATGCAACAGCAGTTTAATTAAAGTGGTATAACTTTTGTCAACAAAACTTTGTAGTGTAGACATGTAGTTTGCTGTCAGGGAAGGCTAAGAGGCATAGGTGTGTGTATGTTACCTCCCTGTCTGGGTGGAATGAATAGTGTCATTAAGGAACCAGTTGAATCTGACCCAGATCAGGATGGTGTCCAGAGAGACAATGCCAGCTCCAATAACTCCTGGATCCACTCTCTCAGCAGGGAAGGTGAGCACAGACCAGACTGCCCCCCCTCCCACCCCTGAGAACAAAGGACTGGGATGGTCTGAAGTAGGGGATAAATGTTGGCTTCTGGTAGAAGCTGGACTCTCACCTGGGAACTGACCAAGGAGGTCAGACTAAGGTTATGTCTACACTGCATACCTTACAGCGGCACAAAGGTCTCCTGTGTAGCTGCTCTTTGCTGGCAGGCAAGAGCTCTCCTGCCGGCATAATAAAATCACCCCCAACAAGCAGCACTAGCTTTGTTGGCGGGAGATACTGGTGCTTTTCATCGATAAAACTTTTGTTAGTCGGGGGAATGTTTTTTCACATCCCTTAGCGATAAAAGTTTTACTGACAAAAGTGCAGTGTAGACAGCCTGAGAGACAAACAGAGGCTGAACATGAGGTTCACTTCAGTTTGGCTGGGATCTGGGCTAACCAGAATGGTCTGTGCTTTAACCGTCATTTCTCTGTGCTGACCTAAGGACTTCCCGTGCTGAGTTCCAGGTGACTAATAAACCTGACTGTTTTGACAGCGCTGTGTGTCACTGTAACTTTTATGGGGTGAGGGGCATTAATCCCTGAAGCATGTACAAATCTCTATCAGAGTCTCTCTCAGCTGGACTCACTGAGCAGAGTTCCTGGGGTGAAGAAGGAGGGCTGAAGCCCAGCGGTTCAGTCTCAGGAGTAGGTGAGGCTGCGTGGCCTGCCCTCGAGGAAGAGTGATGGAGTTCCTCTAAGAGACTGGCTCACAGCTGGGGGCCTAGCACCGACCCTGTGGATCCAGACACTGCTCTAGGCTCCACACTCAGCATTAGGGATCCCCTTAGAGCAGGGTGCAGTGGTATTTTAAATGTGCGCCGTGGCTGGTTCTGCCAGGCACCACCCCGTGTGTGTAGAAACTAGAGTGGGTGTGTTCCAGGCACTGAATTCCTGGGCACGGCAGGTGCCCAACAACCTGCAGCCGCCCGCCCCCATCCCCTGCCACCGATTCCAGTGTAACCGGCTCCATGCCCTGGCAGTCCACGCCTGAAATGCACAAGTGCAGGCAGGAACCCCGCCCCGGGGGGACAGGAGGGGCGCGGTCCCCACACCCTCTATTCCAGCCCAGCCCAGACATGGGCTGCTTGCTCCTGACGCTGCTGCTGGGAGCAAGGGCAGCCCTGCCGGCTGGGAGCATGAATTCAGGGGGAGGTGCCCAGGAAAGCTCTGACTCCCAGGCCTTGGGCAGCACCTGCCCCAGTGCCTTCCAAAGGCCCTAACTGCTGGTGAACACTGGGCCTGCCTTACCCGCCAATAACCTGGCTTGCCAATTGCCACAAGTCCCCCAGGTCCCCTGGCGCTGATCTGCGAGGCCAATCTATAGAGAGAGGGCCACTGTCAGAGCCTGCGTGCAGCCCAAAGGGGATGGGCACAGACACACAACTCACCAGGGCAGACCCAGAGTGGGGCTTGGTGTGGTGGGGTCTGTGGGCCTCTTACATCAGGGGCAGCCACCCACACATAGTGCAGCACAGTGGGGATCTGGGCCCAGAGCCTGACTGCAGCACTGATCCCACAGTGATGGGCATGGTAAAAAAAAACCTGAACAGGAGAAGGGAGGTGGAAGAGTGGGGCAGGGGAAGAGTATACAGAGAGGGGAGGGAAAGGATGGAAAGGACGGGGGAGAGGTGGACTGAGGCGGGTGTGGAAAAGCAGTCGGGAGATGTTGGGGGATCTGATCCCTGAGGCCACGTGTCACCCTCCTGACGAGCTGCCTCTCTCCCCCCAGATGGTGTGCGCCCCGTGCAGCGGATTCCACTGGCCCCATCCCCTGAGGTCCCTGTCTGGGATGTCTCGAACTTCTCCCTGGTGGATGGACAGCTGGTGCTGATGGCCAGGGACGAGGAGGTGAGCGGCCTGTGGGGAGTAGAGTGGGGGATGGGGAAAGGAGGTGTGGGGCTTGAGGGGTGGGATGAGAGGATGGGGATGAGGAAATGAAGGCCCTGGGGGTTGGGAGGAGGGGACGAGGAGGTGAGGGGCCTCGGAAGTGGGGTGGAGGGGGGAAGAGGATGAGGAGCTGAGGGGCCTGTGGTAGGGGCAGGGACATTGCTCCCAGCATTGCGCCCCATTGATCACTGTGCTCCCAACTGGACTCTGGATCTGTGGAGGGCTCCTCACACCCCTGCTTCAGCCCCAGGATTCCCTACCTGGCAGCTTTAGAGTCTGCCAGGGGCTCCCTTGGGGGCTGAACCTGCTGCCCTGGGGCTGAGCCGGTTCCTGCACCCCCTGCCGGAGGCTGGGGTACCTTCTTGGGCCTGTGTGTTGTTGTGGTGGAAGAGGCACCAGGGGTCAGGGATGGGGGAGGACCCAATACCAGAAGCTACCCCACAGCAGCCACTGCCCAGGAGGGCTGGTGGGGGGAGACTCTGCCCTGGGGAATGGAGGGGTGAGCAATGGAGGGGTGAGCAGGGCATGGGGAATAGAGAGACTGGGCAGGTGGCAGGGAGGGAGGCCGGGTGGAGGGCATGGAGGTGGCAGGGAGCGGGGGAGGCTGGGCAGAGGGGATGGAGGCGGCAGGGAGGGAGGGAGTCTGGGTGGAGGGGATGGGAGCGGTAGGGAGTGAGGCCCAGCAGAGGGGATGCGTGCTGTGGGGAGGGAGGGAGGTCCAGTGGGGGGATGGAGGCCATGGGGAGGGAGGGAGGCTGGCTGGGCAGAGGGGATGGAGGTGGCAGGGAGGGAAGGAGGCTGGGTGGAGGGGATGGGGGCCATGCGGAGGAAGGCCAGGTGCAGGGGATGGGAGCGGTAGGGAGTGAGGCCCAGCAGAGGGGATGTGGGCTGTGGTGAGGGAGGGAGGCCCAGTGGAGGGATGGAGGCCATGGGGTTGGCAGAGAAGGAGACCTGCCAGCAGAGGGATGGGGACGACAGGGAGGGAGAAAGGGAGGGAGGCCCAGTGGAGGAATGGAGGCCATGGGGAGGGAGGGAGGCTGGCTGGGCAGAGGGGATGGGGACGACAGGGAGGGAAAGAGGGAGGGAGGCCCAGTGGAGGAATGGAGGACAGCGGGGTCAGTCAGTTGCTGATGTTCTAGTCTCTGTTCCTTACTCCCAGGTTTTGTACAAGAGCCGGAACAGAACTGGCAGCTCCATTTCGGAGACCAACGCTCAGCTGTCCCTGGGCAGCCGGAGGGACACCGGTGAGTGAGCCCTGACACAGTGCTATACACACTGACACACATGTACACACACACAAGTGTATGCGTGCATTCATACACACACATGCACACTCCCATATGCACACTCAGACTCACACATGGGTACAATCACATACTCACACATGTACGCTTACACGTGCACTCTCACATACATGCACGCCCACATGCCACCTGTAGCCCCCTGCCCAGTGCTGTGTGTGAGCCATGCTGCTGTGGGCTGCGCGGATGCAGCTCTGGGGAGGAAGCGCTCTGAGCAGAGATGTCTTGGGTGTACCATGGCTTCCTCTGTGCTGCGTGTGCTGATCCTGAGAGATAGGGCCAGGCTGCTTCCTTCCCCCTCCCCACCCCCCGGGGCTCCCAGCTGCCTCGGCACTGATGGGGGAGACGCCCCAGTCCAGGGATCAGCTGGAGCGATGGGGTCGTGGTGCTGGCTGCTCTGTGCCACACGGAGAGGTGAGTCAGGGCAGCCCCACCCAGCTTGCCCTCCATGGGCACCCCAGCCACTCCCACCCCCAGGCACCTGCCCCCTTGGCGCTGGGAGCAGGGGCATTAGGAGCCATCCCCTGCCAGCCGCAGCTGCTCCTGCTGGGGCTGAGTTTGGCCTGAAGGGGAGCACGCCAGCTGGACGGGGGGTGCAGGGGCAGGGAGGGGGTCCGCTCTAGCAGTTCCGTTTGGGAATTGGTCCTTTGTCCCTCCCCTGAGCTCAGAGCAGACTGTTGGAGAGACGTCATGGGGGCAAAAGACGCTATTTGGCAGCTGCTGGGCTCCACCCCAATGGTGGCTGCATTACAGGGGCAGGGATAGCTCCACTGTATCCACAGGCAGGATGCAGTGCCAGGACACTTGGCAGGTGGGGAACTGGGGGCATGTGGAGGTTTTTATATTACTAATGGGAGCAGAGACTGGTTTTATTGATTTTGCAGCTGTGTTGATTGCACTGTGACCAGAAGGCAACATGGTCTAGGAGTCAGGGCCTGAAAGTGGGAGCAGGACTCCTGGGTTTTATCCCTGGCTTGGCCAGGCTTTCTGGGGGACCCTTGGAAAGTCACTTGACCCTCCCTGTTTCCCTGTCTGTGATGGCACCGAGCTTTGTGCACCTGCCAGATGTGGCTTGGTCTCATCTCACCCCTACTATGCTCTGGGTATGAACCCCAAATCCAGCAGTTAGTGCCTGCGTGAACCCCCTTCCCTGGAGCACATGCAACCCAAATCTTGCAGCACAGGGCTAGTACCTGAGAGCTGGGCAGTGACACCACCCACCAGTGGATGGCACTGCTGTCCAAAGGGGCCGTGTGACAGAGTGGGACCCATGGTTGTCCCCAGGGTCCTACCAAGTGCTGGGAACTCAGATGACTTTTAAATTTGGTGCTGACCCTTTAAAAAACCCCACCCCCTTGCTCTGAGAAGGGGCTGGGTACCATCTGCTCCCCACACTGTCCTGTCTTGCCTATTGGATGCCAGCTCCCCCATCCCCTGTCCTGCCCACCCCTGGGGGTCAGCTCCCCTACTCCCTGCCCTGCCCTGCCCTGCCCGAGGGGTTAGAATCATAGAATCATAGAATATCAGGGTTGGAAGGGACCCCAGAAGATCATCTAGTCCAACCCCCTGCTTGAAGCAGGACCAATTCCCAGTTAAATCATCCCAGCCAGGGCTTTGTCAAGCCTGACCTTAAAAACCTCTAAGGAAGGAGATTCTACCACCTCCCTAGGTAACGCATTCCAGTGTTTCACCACCCTCTTAGTGAAAAAGTTTTTCCTAATATCCAGTCTAAACCTCCCCCACTGCAACTTGAGACCATTACTCCTCGTTCTGTCATCTGCTACCATTGAGAACAGTCTAGATCCATCCTCTTTGGAACCCCCTTTCAGGTAGTTGAAAGCAGCTATCAAATCCCCCCTCATTCTTCTCTTCTGCAGGCTAAACAATCCCAGCTCCCTCAGCCTCTCCTCATAAGTCATGTGTTCCAGACCCCTAATCATTTTTGTTGCCCTTCGCTGGACTCTCTCCAATTTATCCACATCCTTCTTGTAGTGTGGGGCCCAAAACTGGACACAGTACTCCAGATGAGGCCTCACCAATGTCGAATAGAGGGGAACGATCACGTCCCTCGATCTGCTCGCTATGCCCCTACTTATACATCCCAAAATGCCATTGGCCTTCTTGGCAACAAGGGCACACTGCTGACTCATATCCAGCTTCTCGTCCACTGTCACCCCTAGGTCCTTTTCCGCAGAACTGCTGCCTAGCCATTTGGTCCCTAGTCTGTAGCTGTGCATTGGGTTCTTCCGTCCTAAGTGCAGGACCCTGCACTTATCCTTATTGAACCTCATCAGATTTCTTTTGGCCCAATCCTCCAATTTGTCTAGGTCCTTCTGTATCCTATCCCTCCCCTCCAGCGTATCTACCACTCCTCCCAGTTTAGTATCATCCGCAAATTTGCTGAGAGTGCAATCCACACCATCCTCCAGATCATTTATGAAGATATTGAACAAAACCAGCCCCAGGACCGACCCTTGGGGCACTCCACTTGATACCGGGTTCAGCTCCCCCACACCCTGCCCTGCCTAACACCCCCACACCCTGCCCTATACAGCCTCCAGTGGGGTCAGCTCCCGCACCCCCTGCACTGCCTAATACCCCTACCCCCTGCCCTGTCCAGCCCCCAGTGGGGTCATCTCCCCCACACCCTCCCCTGCCTAACACCCCCCACCCTGCCCTGTCCTCCCCTCCCAGGGGGCCAGCTCTCCCACAACTGGCCCTGCCCAGCCCACAGTGGGGTCAGCTCTCCCACTCCTTGCCCTGCCCAGCTCCCCCCCCCCACCCAGTGATTAACTTCCCCACACCCTTCCTTCCCCCCCTCCCCAGGCTCCTGTTCTCCCATCACACCCTCCCCATTCCAGGTGTCCGATCCCCTCCTCAGCCCTGCCCCCCGTGCCTGCTCTCCCTCTGCTCCCGTCAAGGGCATCCAGATCTGGGATGGGGCCATTTGCAGAGGGTGGCTGAGCCCCAGGTGACGCTTTCTGAGCACTCAGGCGCTGGTGCTCTGTGCTGAGCCTCTTCCTGTCGGTGCGGCTGGCTCTGCACCCCCCACTTCCTCCCAGAGCAGCTCGACTGATGCGGGGAGCGGGGCAGGAACTGGGACTGGGGGGGCTTGATCCCCTCCAGGGGCAGCGGTAACCCCATTCCTGCCCCCCACCCTGGGAGGCTCCGGCCCTGGGTCAGACATGCCTAAATGGCAGCCCCACAATCTGCCCCCCAGGATCCTCCAGACTCCCCTCGCCTAGGAGACTCCCCCAGGCAAACAAACAAGCAAGGAATCCCCTGCTCTCCCCTGCATAGCAAGGGCCTCACCATGTCCCCAAGGCAGGACCTGCACGGCCCCTAGGGGGATACAGGTCCCATTGCTGGGCTGCAGTGGGATGCATCTTGGAAAGCAGTGACTGGAAGGGACTTCGGGGGTCATGAGTGCCCAGGAGCTGCCCGTGCGATGCTGGGGCTGGGAGGGCTAATGCCAGTGTATAGACAGAGCTATCGAGGAGCAGTAGGGAGGAGTCTTACTGCTGGATCCGGCACTGGGGAGCCCATCACTGGACACTGGGGCCGGTTCCTGGCCTGCTGCTCCTCAACTCCTCTGTCTACACACCGGCATCAGCCTTCTCAGCCCCAGCATCGCACGGGCAGCTCCAGGGATCCTGGGAATCAATTCTGCATGAGAGGGGAGCGGTGCACGCCAGGGGTGATGGATGTGGAGGCTGCGGGGGAGGGGGGGGATGCCACACAGAGCAGGGGCCAGGGGAAGCTCAGAGCCAGAACAGTCACCGAGAAAGGCAGAAGGGACCAAACCTTCCTGCTTTGGTCCCTGAGCTGCCCCCTAAGGGCCGGGGTTGGGGTAAACGGCCCTTGTAGGCCAGTTATTCCAGAGGTGGCCATGAAGGGGAGCTCTGTATCTTTCTTGGGAACATCTGGTGCTGGCCAGAGTCAGTGGTGGGAGACTTCTATCCGCTCTGATTCAGCATGGCAATTGAGAGCTCAGGATTGAGGGGCACGAGAAGATCTAGGTGGGGGACGGGACGGACAGGACTGGGATAGCAGGGGGCTATGGGTTGGGGCCAAGGGGCATTAACAGAGCTGCAGGGGAAGCCCTGATCTGGGTTAGCAGGGGGCTGCAGATCAGGATTGAGGGGCACCGGCTGAGCTGTGGGGAGAGCCCACAGCTGGGATACCAGGGGGCTGCAGACCAGGACAGAGGGGCACCGGAAGAGCTGGGTGGAGTCCTGTGTGCAGTGACATCCCCAAGTCCAGTGGCCATTCAGGCTCCAGGGCCCCTCTCCCAGGTACCCAGCTGGTTTGGTTGACTCCCTCCTGCCCCTCTGACCCCCCAGCACTGTCCTGGGCTCACAGCCCTTCTCCAGTCCCCTCCCTGAGCTGACCCCCCAGGGGGCTGGGATCTTTTGCTGAGTCTGGCTGATTCTTGTAGATCTCTCCTCCGAGGGGAAGAGCTCACCCAGCCCCCGGGCCCCAGGGAGAGGCACCGAGAGCGACATGTCAACCGGCTCCCAGTTCAGTAACGTGAAGGTAAGAAAATCCCAGGTGCTGAGGTAGGACTAGAATCTTGCCCCCACCCGGGGAGCTGGGAATGGGAGAGGAGACAGGCCCCAGGTGTCACACCCCATGGACATAACTCCGGAGAGGGACACAGATCCCAGAGACGCTCACACACCTCCCTGGGGACACCCAAGGACGCTCACACACGCCCATATGGCTATGTAGGCGCACACAGAGACCTGGACCTTGAGCCCAGCGGCCATGCAGGCTCCCAGGTGCTCAGCTGGCCTGGTTGACTCCCTCCTGCCTCTCTGGCCCTCCAGCACTGTCCTGGGCTCACAGCCCTTGTCCGGTCCCCTCCTTTAGCTGTCAGGGTAGCTCTGCTCTCTGCCCCCACCCCGCAGGTGGCTATGTTTCAGCACTGGCTGAGTGGCATGAGAGCCTTGTTACTGTTGGTTATTCCTCATCCTAGGGGCTGCTATGGAAGAGGCTAAGAGAACGGAAGGGCCGGACTGCATCCAAGCCCGACTCCCCAACAGCACCCCCTATGGATGGTGACAGGTACACCACTGCTGCCCCTGGCATGAGAGCAAGATGCCTCAGCTCCCCTGTATAGGGTATAGAATAGAATAGCAGCCCCTGGTGAGCAGGGTGTTGGGGGTTCCCCCCCAGACAGGACTGAAAGTGTGGATGCCCCTGGGAGCTGCCACCACCCTGCAGCCTCCTCCCTTCCCAGGCCTAGGGCAGGTCATCCCCATGTCCGCCAGGGGCCCTGCTGCGAGTGTGTCCCCCCCCCCGCCCCGAGGCCGGGGTGTGGGCAGATGGGTGGAATCACTCTGCACAGTGAGAAACTGGGTACAGCACTGCCAAAGGATCCTGTGCAACATTTATCCACGGCAGCAGAACCCCCCTGCCCCAGGCCACCCCAGTGCTCTGGGCACCAGGGGAGGGGGCGGGCATGGGCAAGTGCTGATCACTGCTCCAGGAGAGGCTCTGAACTAGGCCCCCTTGCTGTGAGCAGAGATTGGGTAGGGACCGGCAGGAGGGCTGGGCGGGACGTGACCGGCTCCTTCTCCTCCCCAGGCTGCCGAGCCGGCATGGCTCCCGTGAGTCCCTGCTGCCTGCACCAAGTGCAGCTGAGCTGGATCTGAGTGGGGAGGACGTAGTGATCCGCCCGCTGCACAGCAGCATCCTGGGCGAGAAGTTCTGCTTCCAGGTAATGCTGCTGCTGGGCCAGGGACTCGGGGTAGGTCTCCCTGCCTCCCCCATGCTCCCAGGGCACCTCCCAGTGCACAGCACCCTAGGGACCAGACCCTCCAGGGCCAAAGAGCATTGTTGCCCTGGGGCACCAAGGGCAAGGACTGAATACAGGTCACCTATGGAGCAGCACAGGCCCTAGCTCCGAGGCACCGGCCCCAACCCATGAGCACCAGCCCTGTCCTTGGAGCGCAGGACAAGCCTGAGCAGATTCCCCCTCTTCCCCCATGGCAATGCTGGCCACTGACCCAGCATGTCCCAGCACCAGGTCCCCGCGCTTTACAGCAGCTGTGCTCCCCTGTCACGGAGTCCCCAGGTGATGCTTTGGAACTGCTCCCTACAAAGGCAGGCAGGACTCTGGGGAAGTCTCCTTTCTGTGAGCAGCCTGTCTTCAGGACACACAGCTCACACGGCTTCCACCTTCCTGGGTCTGACCTTGGAGCATTCCGCATCCTCTGCCCCTCCATGCGCTTCCCACAGCGAGTCCGCCCAGGCGGGCTCCTGGGGAAGCCAGAGGGTCCTGCCCCCCAACTTCGCAGTCAGATGTGACTCTCAGCCAGCCAGTAAAACAGAGGTTTATTAGATGACAGTAACATGGTCTAAAACAGAGCTTGTAGGTGTAGAGAACAGGACCCCTCAGCTGGGTCCATTTTGGGGGGCAGTGAGCCAGACAACCCTGTCTGCGCTTCACTCCATGTCCCCAGCCAGCCCCAAACTGAAACTCTCTCCAGCCCCTCCTCCTCTGGGCTTTGTCCCTTTCCCGGGCCAGGAGGTCACCGGATTCCTTTGTTCTCCAATCCTTTAGCTCTCACCTTGCAGGGGGGAAGGGCCAGGCCATCAGTTTCCAGGAAACAGGGTCTTGGCCATTCTTTGTGTCCAGACCCCTGCACACACCTGCCCTGTAGGGCGCTGCAATGATCATACACCTTTATCCCACCACCTAGACACTTAAGAACTGCATAGGGGAAACTGAGGCACCCCACACTATTCAGAGGAAACATTAAGAACAGTCCCGCTTCCTCACATCCCCCCACTGACAACCTCCCCATCCCCATCCCGCAGATAATCAACGCTGAGGGGAGCCGCTGTTTCGGCTGCACGTCGGTGGCTGAGCGGGACCGGTGGATTGAGAACTTACGCAGAACTGTGCAGCCCAACAAGGTGAGATGGCATCAAAATGCCAGCTGTGGACCGACTACATCCCCCGAAAACACCAGCTGGGGAGTGGCTGCGTCCCCCCTGAAACACCAGCTGGGAAATGGCTATGTCCCCCCAAAATGCCAGCTGGGAAATGGCTTCCCCCCTCACATCAGCTGGGGAGCGGCTGTGTCCCTCCCACACGTCAGCTGCCCTCCCATCTGCACCGGGCACAAGGAATTCACGCTCTGCCAGTTGCCCTTCACATCATCTGGTCCCTCAGCGCCCCCCTACCATTGCCCTGCCCCACAGCACCCCAGCTTTCTCCCTCCCCGCGAGCTGCTCCCCCTCCATATGAGCAGGGAAGCTGTCCCTTCGCCTGCATTGCCGAAGCATGTCTGCACCCCTCACACTGTGCCGTTTCCCCAGGACAACTGCGAGCGTGTGGAGAACACCCTGAGTCTCTGGGTGTATGAGGCCCGAGACCTGCCCCCCAAGAGGCGCTACTTCTGCCAGCTGCACCTGGATGGCGCCCTGTACGCCCGCACTACAGCCAAGCCAGCAGGTGCGGGCGGGGCCCTCTTCTGGGGCGAGCTCTTCGAGCTGGCCACGCTGCCCGCGGTGCGGGAGCTGCGCATCAGTGTGCTGCGGGAGGAGGAGGGGCGGCGGCGGGAGACCAGCCCCCTGGGCACCGTGACCATCCCACTGGGGGAGCTGGCTGCCTCACGCCAGCCCTTGGAGAAATGGTACCTGCTGGGTGGAGCTGCCCCCAGCCGGGCACCTTCTCTGCGGCTGCGCGGACGCTACCAGGAGATCCAGGTGCTGCCCATCGTGAGCTACAAGGAGTTCGCCGAGTACATCACCTTCCACTACCGAGAGCTGTGCGCCGGGCTGGAGCCTGCCATCGCCGTGCGCCACAAGGAGGAGCTTGCCAGTGCCCTGGTGCATGTGCTGCAGAGCACGGGCAAAGCCAAGGTATGGCCGAGCCACTGGGGGCTCTCTCAGCCCCAGGACATCTGAACCGTACAGGAGAGCCTGAGCCAGAGCCGGCTCAGCAGCCCCCATGTGGGCCAGCGAGCCCTGCTGTGCTCCGAGGGGCAGGAGCCCGGGAACAACCTGCTGCAGGGGGGCAGGGAGCTGTTCTGCAGGGCTCTGGGGGGGAATTCCCCCTGCTGCCCCAGGATGTGGGTGGTGGGCTGCCCAGCATCACCTCCAGGGGTATAACTTGGGGGCTCAGCCCAGAGAGGAAGGGCTGTCCTGCCTGGGGGGGAGGACTGGGGGTGGCACTGTGATGGGGCATGTGCTGGGCAGTGAGTCACTCACAGGCCCCGGGGGGAGGGGAGGTAGGGTCCTTCCCCAGCTGCACAGTGGGTGGCTGCTGCCCTCGGTGCCTGGAGGGGCAAATGGCCATTAGCAGCACCCCCTCCTTCACCCCACAGCCAAACACAACCCGGCGATGCTGCAGCACTCCAGGCTGAGTGTGTGCTGCAGGGATGGGGCATGGTTGAGCCCAGGGCTGGGGTCAGGGGTGGAAAGTCTGGATCCCAATGACCCCAACCCCTCTGGCCCCACAGGCATTTCTCATCGACCTGGGGGTGGCGGAGCTGAACCGCTTCGACGACAGAGAGGCACTGATCTTCCGTGAGAACACGCTGGCGACCAAGGCCATCGACGAGTACATGAAGCTGGTTGGGGGGCAGTACCTGCTGGACATGCTGGGTACGGGCCAGCCAGCAAACACACTGCGGGGGATGGTAACGGTTGGCTAATGCGCTTGGTAGTGCGGGACCTACGGGCTGATGGGCTAACGTGTGTGTGTCTGTGTCTGTGTGTGTGTGTGTGTGAGAGAGAGAGAGATGGGTCAGCTGGCTAACGGGCTGGGGGGGAAATGGGTTGGCGGCTAGCCCACGGGGTGTGTGTGTGTAATGGGCCAGTTGGCTAACACATGGGGAGGGGGGGTAATGGGCCAGCTAATGCACTGGTGAGTTTGTAGTGGCAGGCAATACGCATTGCAGGGGGGCATGCAGAGAGAGGATGCTGGCTTTGGAGCGAGATGGGCCTCCAGGCCCTGTTCCTTGCAGCACTTAGCTTTCTCTCTTCTGCCATTGACGTCCCCCTCCTGATCCCTCAGCCCCCATGGCCAAGTGCATTTGCATCAGGCTGAGCTTTGGCCCTTCAGCTCTGATCAGAGAGTCCCGGCTCTGGCCACGCATGGGGCAGGGGCAGCCAATGTCATTCTTAGCCAGGCTCAGACCTCACCCAGCAGAAGGCAGCAATAGAGTGCAGCTGTTAACACACGTACACACTCATGCATGTACATGTGCATGCACGCACACCTTTGTACACATCCACACATGCACACTTGTACACGTGTGCATACACACATGCTTACACACATGTACACTCTTGCATGTGCACATAGAATCATAGAATCATAGAATATCAGGGTTGGAAGGGACCCCAGAAGGTCATCTAGTCCAACCCCCTGCTCGAAGCAGGACCAATTCCCAGTTAAATCATCCCAGCCAGGGCTTTGTCAAGCCTGACCTTACAAACCTCTAAGGAAGGAGATTCTACCACCTCCCTAGGTAACGCATTCCAGTGTTTCACCACCCTCATAGTGAAAAAGTTTTTCCTAATATCCAATCTAAACCTCCCCCACTGCAACTTGAGACCATTACTCCTCGTTCTGTCATCTGCTACCATTGAGAACAGTCTAGAGCCATCCTCTTTGGAACCCCCTTTCAGGTAGTTGAAAGCAGCTATCAAATCCCCCCTCATTCTTCTCTTCTGCAGGCTAAACAATCCCACTCATGCACATACATGCACACACAGACACTTGTACAAACACACACACACGGACTTGTGCACACACATACTTGTAGATGTACAAACGCACACACTTGTACACATGCACACACATGAGCCCACTTGTACATGTATGTTCATACACGTGCATGTGGACTCTCATATATTCACACACAAGGGGGCACATTCTTTGGGGGTCTCCAAATGGCCAGCTGGATAGTACTATGCCTGTTGTATCCTGCCCGGCCGCAGTCCTGGCACTGCATCTCTGGACCTCCCCCTCACCCTCCAGGCTCCATGTCATTCTGGGCTCTTCCATGTGTGTTGCAGGGGAGGCTATTGCCCAGTTCTACGAGTCGGAGGACAGCTGTGAGGTTGACCCCAGCAAGTGTGCAGCCAATGATCTGTCTGACAACCAGAACAACCTGCGGCAGGCATGCGAGGAGGTCTTCCAGAGAATCACCAGCTCCTGCGAGTGAGGGAGAGCCCTCGGGGGACGTGGGGCTGGGCTTGCTCGAGGGAGAAGGGATGGGACTTGGCTTGCAGAGAGGGAGGGGCAAAAGCAGGGCCAGTCTTGCCTGGGGGGCAACGCAGGGCTGGGCTTGCCTGGCTGGGGGAAAGGAAAGGGGTAAGCAGAGGCTCAGTGTCCTCCCACATGGACAAGTCCCAGCAGCCCTGTGATGCTTTCTTGCCACCCTGTTGCCTCCAGTGTAAAGGAGTCTTTCTTATGGTAGCTGGGAGTCAGCTCCCTGGCACCACCAGCCTTCCAGCCACTCGCACCGTCTCCTCAGGACTTTGCCAGTCCTATTGTGCTTGTAGGCTAACAGTCAGGGCCCCCCATCCCTGAGCTCCCTTTGAAGAGCGTAGTCCTGTAATATCCAGCCCCTGTCACTGGGCACTCGCCGGCATTACTAGGCTCGCTGTCCCTCAAAGGGAACAGTGCACACACCAGCTGGTTTGGTTCAGCTGAGGATTCACACTGCCGAATACCACAGCACTGAGGTATGTTTATGATAAAACAAAAATACGTTTATTTACAAAGATTCAAAGACTCGGATGAGTCGTGAGAATATTGGAGGCAGAACTGGGTACACAGATGAAACAAAACATGAACTGCAATCCCAGGCCCACACTCACGCATGGTGGCCTTTCTTGTTTAATAAAGTAGATTCTCTCCCACGGATACAGTCTTTGACAGAGCTGCTAGTTTTCAGTCACAACCAGGATCCAGGGTTTCATGACTCCCCACCCCCTTCAAGGGGTTTCCTCAGCAAATGAGTACTCAGATGTCCTTTTGCTTCTCTTTAGCTTTCCCCAAACTCACTGTTTTGTCCCCCGAATCCAGGCTGACCCATGTGGTTCCCTTCCTGGGGTTCTGGTCCCAGGGAATGTTCCCACACTCCTGTTTGTTGCATAGCCCCCTGTCAACCTGTTTTTCGTGTTGACTTTCACACTTAAATGGGGTCCCCATTGTGTTGGCTTTACAATGCATCATCTACATCAGAGGTAGGAGAAGAAACATACTGTGTCTGGCAGAAAACCTGTGCGTCAGCTCTGCCTGGTTCCATAGTTTAGAACGTACTGTAGTAGATACACATAATTTCTTACGCACTGACTGTACGTACATCTCCCAGTGCTTACAATGACCAATGTGCTATAAGCTTTCATTTGACATCCCACATGACACTCTCTGCCGATAAATACTATGACAACAATGTATTAGGTGCAGTGAGTTTGTCAGGCCTGGTAGGCGTTTCTGTTACAGACCAGGGAACCCTTTGCCAGTTGACACTGAGGTGTAGTTAGGGACCCAAGCCCGCACTGTGGGTTCCCCAAAACTCCCGCTGACCTAATGTCTCTCCTTTCCTGACCCCAGTAGCTGGGCTGGGCCACAGGAAGGATTTCCCCCGCCTCAGCTCCTGTGGGCTCTGTGGGGTGTCCTGGTGGGTGGCCATGGGGCCTGTTTCTCCCCAGCTAAGGCCACTGCAGGGGCAGCAGAACCCCAAACAGCCTCCCTCAGGGCTGCCCGTTCACAGGGAGCCTGTGTTCCGTGGGGCAGCCCCAAGGGGAGGGAGCCACTATTGGACAGGTTTTGCCAAGAGCCACGTCCCTAGAGTTGGGGGGGGGGGTCTGGAGGATTGCCCACTAAGCTCCCATCACCCTGAATCTGGGTGGGAGCTGGGCCAACACAGTAATGGGCTGCCATGCCTGACCTCAGGGGGAACAAGGGACATGGGAGCATGAGCAGAACATTGGGGTGAGGTCCGGCTCTGAGACCCCAGGGGCAGCACTGGCCCCTGTGGACATGGGGAGGTTAACCCCTTCTTCCCCAGGCTGTTTCTCAGGGAGGCACCGCGAGGACCTCTGGTCCTATTGGCTGCCAGGGATTGTCTGAGAGATGCTGGTGTTTAGCTGGCACTGTCCCCCTCCCCCTCACCGTCTGTGCCTGTCTCCTCAGTGCCTTCCCAGCTGAGCTCAGCGAGATCTTTGCAGCATGGCAGGGGGAGTGCCTGGAGCGGGACAAGGAGGACATTGGGCAGCGGCTCATCTCGGCCTCACTCTTCCTGCGCTTCCTGTGCCCGGCCATCATGTCCCCCAGCCTGTTTGGCCTCACCCAGGAGTACCCAGATGATGCCACCTCCCGCACCCTCACCCTGGTGGCAAAAGTCATCCAGAACCTGGCCAATTTTGCTGCGTACGTATCATGGCTTGGCTCTGCCCAGGGCCCTGCCCCTCTGCAGGGTGATCCTGTCTGTATCACAACTCAGCTCTGCCCATAGCCCTGCCCCTCTGTGGGATGATCCCATCTATATCACAGCTTGGCCCTGCCCAGGACTCTGCCCTTCTGTGGGGTGATCCCATCTGGATCAGAGCTCAGCTCTGCGCACGGCCCTGTCCCTCTGCGGGGTGATCTTGTCTGTATCACAGTTCGGCTCTGCCCCTCTGTGGGGCGGTCCTGTCTGTATCTTGCAAGCAGCTCTGCCCTGTGTGGTGTGGACCCAGCTCTGGGTGAGTGATCTAGGCTGTGCCCCGTGTTACTCCAAGTCCCTTACCTCAGTTTGCCTGGGTCTTCCCCTTCCTACTAGCAATTCAAGGGCCTCTGTCAAGGAAAGGAATTGGGGAAAGGTGCTGGGTTTGCATCTCCCTGGGGGATGAAGAAACTTTGGGGGGTTTCTGTAGAAATGTCGGGTGATCCCAGCTGGATCCTACCCCTGGGCTTGGTGCTTGGCCTGAGCCACTGGGAGATGTGGGCTGGGAGGTTCCTAGCAGGCAGGGGCTGAATCCAGGTCACTCTGAGCTCTGGCCCAAGTTGAAGAGCTGTAACCCAAGCCCCAAAGAGCTTTAAGAGCCTGAACAACCCCCAACCCCAATCTCCATCACTCAGGCCTTCAAGTTGTGGTGCTGGGCTCCGGCCCTGGGGCCCATGGTGCCAGGATCCGCTTATTTGCCAGGGGCCCAAAGTCACATTATTAAAAGAAGCAGGAAAAACCCTTCCAGCCTCCTCAACTAGCAAAGGCCGCGCAGGAACCCCAGGTGGGTCACCTCGAAATGCAGGTGCACTCCAGAGCAATTCAAAAGGCCAGTGCTGTGTAACCCCTGGGCTTCCCCCTCACACACATTTGCCCCCCATTATCATAGTCCCTGAGCACCTCACAGTCACCAGTGCCCTTCTCCTCCCTCATCTCCCTGGGACAGGGCTACTGTCTCCATGGGGCTGAGGGGACCTGAGGCACAGAGTGACTTGGCCACACAATGAGTCTGTGTCAGATCAGGAGCTTGATCCCAGGTCTCCTAACTCCTACACAAACCACAGGGCCATCCTTCAGCTACCAGCGGCTTCTTGGCTATGGTTCCCAGTAGCCCTGACAGCCCAAGTGCTAGCCAGGGCACATCACTTTGGCAGCGTGGGGGGTGGGCTCAGTTTCCCTTGCAGAGTCAGCTTCTCACTTTCTCCTATGGTTTGTTTGGACCATTCACCCAGCAGCTGGGCAGAGACACTGGGCAGAAGGCAGGGAGATGTGGCTGTAATGCCCCCATGGGCAGGGGCACTTGGGCAGCGTGATTACCTGTATCTGTGGTTCCTCCACCAAGAGAGGGCAGCATAAGGCTGTGGCATTCCCATGTCCAGCAATGCTAGTCACAACCCCACACCAGCTGCGTGCTGTCCCCTGCAGATCAGCTGATCAGTGTGGGACTGTTCAGCACGGGCCAGCTCACCTGACCCTGGCTCCTCGAGCTCACCTGTGTGGATGTGTGGGAATGTGCTTGCCCCGCCCTGTGCATGACACCCGTGCCGTGTGCGTGACGCCCACACTGTGTGCGTGACACCCACGCTGTGCGCATGATGCCCCTGCTGTGTGTGTGATGCCCGGGCCACGTGCGTGATGCCCACGCAGCACCCCCATGTGCGTGACATCTGTGCCGTGTGCGTGATGCCTGCACAGTACCACCGTGTGAGTGACGCCCGGGCCGTGTGCGTGACGCCTGCGCCCTTTGTGATGCCCTCTGTGCGATGCCCGCGCAGCACCACCGTGTGCGTGACGCCCGGGCCGTGTGCGTGACGCCTGTGCCCTTTGTGATGCCCTCTGTGCGATGCCCGCGCAGCACCACCGTGTGCGTGACGCCCGGGCCGTGTGCGTGACGCCCGGGCCGTGTGCGGGACGCCCAGGCCGTGTGCGTGACGCCCGGGCCGTGTGCAGGACGCCCGGGCCGTGTGCGGGACGCCCGGGCCGTGTGCGGGACACCCGGGCTGTGTGCGTGACGCCTGGGCCGTGTGCGGGACACCCGGGCCGTGTGCGTGACACCCGGGCCGTGTGCGGGACGCCCGGGCCGTGTGCGGGACGCCCGGGCCGTGTGCGGGACACCCGGGCCGTGTGCGTGACGCCCACGTGGCACTGTGACTCCCGCAGGTTCGGCGAAAAGGAGGCGTACATGGGGTTCATGAACGAATTCCTGGAGCACAACTGGAGCCGCATGAAGTTGTTCCTACAGAGCGTGGCCAACCCGGACAGCAGCGCCCACCTGGTGGCTTACGACGGCTACGTGGACCTGGCGCTGGAGCTCTCCACCCTGCACTCGCTGCTCTGCGACATATTCACCAGCCTGGACCAGGTACTGCAGGCTGGGGGTGGGATGCAAAAGCGCCAGTTAGGTAGGGCAGAGGGGGGCTGCCCCCTGCCCCCCAGTTTCATACAGGAGGGGGGCTCCCAGGCGGCGCTCTTAGCTGCTCAGCATTAGTGTGAAATGTGAGTTCTGCAGAGGTGCTTCTCCCAGCTTGTGTCCCTGTGGCAGGGAGTCAGTGTTTTGTTTACGGACAGAGGCAGGGTGATTAAGACAAGAAAAGGCTGGTAATTAAATTAAGGATCTGGAAGTCGTCAGATGAACAAAATCCAGGGGGTGGGGGGGATTGAAGAGAGAATGCAGGGGACTCAGAAGACATACAGCCAAGCCTTCTGAGCCAAGGTTACATTCAGAAAAGAGGAAGATGTGAGGGGGATAAGTGAAAAGAAGGGGCCAAAGCCCAGGGAAGGGATAGCAGTGGTATAGAGAAGTTCCCCCTCTACTTGTGGTACTTATGTGGCCTCAATACCGTAGTATCTGAGTGTCTCACATGACAGCCCCTCGGTGAGGTCGAGCCGTGCTGTTATCCCCATTGTACAGATGGGGCACTGAGGCTCACACAGACTAACAGCCAGATTTTGAAAGGTATTTAGGCACCTAGTGGGATTTTTAAAGGCTCCTGGAAGAAGAGTGAGGGGGGATTTGATAGCTGCTTTCAACCTTCACTAACAAGGTCAGCTCCCAGACTGCTGTGCTGGGCATCACAACATGGGGAATAGATGGCCAGCCCTCTGTGGAGAAAGAAGTGGTTCGGGACTATTTAGAAAAGCTGGACGTGCACAAGTCCATGGGGCCAGAAGAGTTGCATCCGAGAGTGCTGAAGGAATTGGCGGCTGTGATTGCAGAGCCATTGGCCATTATCTTTGAAAACTTGTGGCGAACGGGGGAAGTCCCAGATGACTGGAAAAAGGCTAATGTAGTGCCAATCTTTAAAAAAGGGAAGGAGGAGGATCCTGGGAACTACAGGCCAGTCAGCCTCACCTCAGTCCCCGGAAAAATCATGGAGCAGGTCCTCAAGGAATCAATTCTGAAGTACTTAGAGGAGAGGAAAGTGATCAGGAACAGCCAGCATGGATTCACCAAGGGAAGGTCATGCCTGACTAATCTAATCGCCTTCTATGATGAGATTACTGGTTCTGTGGATGAAGGGAAAGCAGTGGATGTATTGTTTCTTGACTTTAGCAAAGCTTTTGACACGGTCTCCCACAGTATTCTTGTCAGCAAGTTAAAGAAGTATGGGCTGGATGAATGCACTATAAGGTGGGTAGAAAGTTGGCTGGATTGTCGGGCTCAACGGGTAGTGATCAATGGCTCCATGTCTAGTTGGCAGCCGGTGTCAAGTGGAGTGCCCCAGGGGTTGGTCCTGGGGCCGGTTTTGTTCAATATCTTCATAAATGATCTGGAGGATGGTGTGGATTGCACTCTCAGCAAATTTGCGGATGATACTAAACTGGGAGGAGTGGTAGATACACTGGAGGGCAGGGATAGGATACAGAGGGACCTAGACAAATTGGAGGATTGGGCCAAAAGAAATCTGATGAGGTTCAATAAGGATAAGTGCAGGGTCCTGCACTTAGGACGGAAGAACCCAATGCACAGCTACAGACTAGGGACCGAATGGCTAGGCAGCAGTTCTGCGGAAAAGGACCTAGGGGTGACAGTGGACGAGAAGCTGGATATGAGTCAGCAGTGTGCCCTTGTTGCCAAGAAGGCCAGTGGCATTTTGGGATGTATAAGTAGGGTCATAGCGAGCAGATCGAGGGACGTGATCGTTCCCCTCTATTCGACATTGGTGAGGCCTCATCTGGAGTACTGTGTCCAGTTTTGGGCCCCACACTACAAGAAGGATGTGGATAAATTGGAGAGAGTCCAGCGAAGGGCAACAAAAATGATTAGGGATCTGGAACACATGACTTATCAGGAGAGGCTGATGGAACTGGGATTGTTTAGTCTGCAGAAGAGAAGAATAAGGGGGGATTTGATAGCTGCTTTCAACTACCTGAGAGGTGGTTCCAGAGAGGATGGTTCTAGGCTGGGCTCGTGCGGATGCCCTGACTCACCTGCCAGCTTAAATAGCACCTGGGCGGGATCAGCTCTGACCCACCAGGTGGACCCCTGCAGCCACTGGTTTGTCCCCCCTCCGCGGGCAGCAAGTGTATCATGACTGGGGAGGAGAGCGATAAGGGGGCAATTTCCTCTTCCGCCCAGGAAGAGAAACATTCAGTGGGGATGTGAGACTGGGCTGCCCCTCCCCCAAAAGAAAAACCAACACCTCCCTCCCCAACCTGTGTCTCTGCAGAGCAGGATATTGGCCCAAAACAGCTGTGGGGGTCCCTGGCAGAGCCCTCCCAGAGCTGGGTATTGAATCCAGGGGTCCTGGCTCCCCGCTCCTACTCTAACTACTAGCCCCCACTCCATTCCAGAAGCTGGGGATAGGACCCATGAGTCCTGACTCATGAATCACAGCTGACTGGAGCTTCAGTTCCTGAACTCCTGCCAGGGCAGAACTTGAATGAAATTAATTTTGTAAAATTCAGTCTGAGTCTGACTGGCTTCTGCCCCAGATCACTGCCCCTACCAGTCTTTGACCCAGGCAGAGCTCCCCCTGGTGGACACCTCAGTGTGACACACCATGTGCCCCATACCCAAAGCCAGGAGCCCACTGGTGGGCTGGCACAGGGTGCCTGTGGGTTGCTGCTCAGCCATCTCCTCTGGGGCCAGGTGATGCTGAGCTGGCACCTGTGGGCTCAGGTGTGGGAGGAAATGAGGGGCATATATGATCTTGTGTGCGGTCTCTCTCACAGCGGTTCCCCGGTGTTCAGCTTCCTACACCTGTTCCTGCCAGGCGGGCAGGCGCAGTGTCAGTGGTAGAAGAGGACAGGACAAGGAGTAATGGTTTCAAGTTGCAGTGGGGGAGGTTTAGGTTGGATATTAGGAAAAACTTTTTCACTAGGAGGGTGGTGAAACACTGGAATGCGTTACCTAGGGAGGTGGTAGAATCTCCTTCCTTAGAAGTTTTTAAGGTCAGGCTTGACAAAGCCCTGGCTGGGATGATTTAATTGGGGTTTGGTCCTGCTTTGAGCAGGGGGTTGGACTAGTTGACCTTCAGGGGTCCCTTCCAACCCTGATATTCTATGATTCTATGAACTACCTGAAAGGGGGTTCCAAAGAGGATGGATCTCGACTGTTCTCCATGGTACCAGATGATAGAACAAGGAGTAATGGTCTCAAGTTGCAGTGGGGGAGGTTTAAGGTTAGATATTAGGAAAACCTTTTTTCACCAGGAGGGTGGTGAAGCACTGGAATGCGTTACCTAGGGAGATGGTGGAATCTCTATCCTTAGAGGTTTTTAAGGTCATGCTTGACAAAGCCCTGGCTGGGATGATTTAGCTGGGGTTGGTCCTGCTTTGAGCAAGGGGTTGGACTAGATACCTCCTGAGGTCCCTTCCAGCCCTGATATTCTATGATTCTATGGTTTGGTGTTTTGTAAATTCCACTAGATGCCTAGCTGCATCTTTGGGTGCCTAAAAACCTTTGAAACTCTGTCCCTAAGGCACTGACCTGAGGTCACACGGAAGTCCAAGGGGTTGGGGGGGAGTAGAACCCAGGTCTCTCAGGGCTAGGTCCCTATCCACTGGACCAGCGTTTCTCTCTGCTGCATGCTGCAAAAAAGAGGCCTCTGATGGATGGGAGCAAAACCAAGAAGGCCAGTTCTCTGAGATTCCAGCAATTGGTCCCAGGTGATTGGGAAGAGTGTCATGGTTGACAGTATCAAAAGCAGCACAGAGGTCAGGAAGGATGAAGAAAGAAAGAGAATGAGATTCAGGTGAGAGGAGAACACTTAACCCCGAGGGGTGGCAGGTTCTGTGCTGTGCTGGGTTGTAGAGCAATAGCTGCTATGCAATTTTATATTTTAACTGAAAACCATTTGTTTTGTCATGTTTTGTCCTGAGTTTGAGAAAAGGAAGGAATGAGAAAGTGTCATATGAATATCAGATGTGATTATATATCAAATTCTTAAGGTTTCAGCTGTATTCAGGCCAATTCCAGAACAAAGAACAGAAATTTGTCCACAGAGTCCATAAAATCAACCATTATTGTCATGATTTGTGTTATTCACTGGGCACAATCTGTATGCTCAGCACTGTTCAGAATATCCCAGAAAATGTAGTCCCTGAGCCAGTGCATATCAGATGTGTAACTCTGGATAGATGGCTCAGATATTTAAGTATGAAGTGTGTAGTTATTGACCCCACATGTTATCACATGGTCACTGTGATGTTTATAACTAGGAGTGGAGGCGCTGATGACAATAGAAGTTGTACTTGATTAAGGACTAGAAGATTTGATCCTCCAACTTTCTGTCAAGAGGAAGAGCTGCCCAGAGATCCAGTGCCTCTTTATTTTCTTTTCCTACCTGCAATGGCCCTGATAGACCTCAGAAGTCTCAATTTTCCCTCGGACTTTAAAATGTGGAATTTTCTTGGTGTTTGATTTAAAATACTCTCCTGTGAAAACTGCAATTCAGTTGCTGGAGTGTTGTGTTTCAGAGCCTTCTGGAAAGTCACTTGCCTTTAAACAGAAGTGCAGTGTTGCCAGCTCTCATGATTTCGTCATGAGTCTCATGATAATTATTGTTTTCCTTAAAGCCCCAGCTCCTGGAGTCAAGTGATATGTGATGATTTCAGCCTTCATTCTTAAAGAAAAATGAAGTTTCTTGCCCTTGTGGCTGTGGAGAAAGCTTCAAAATGTGACCCCAGTGCACCCTAAAGGCTCAAAAAGCAGAATGTGAATAAAAAGAACTCCACATCTATTATTTTACATAATCTCATTATTTTAAAGCCAATCTCATGATTTTTGGTGAGCCTAATTCTTGATTTTTGAACATTTGGGGTTGACAATACTATGAAAGTGACTTGAAAGTGTCAGTTTCACTCCTGTTTAAAGTCATTTTCTACTCTATTATTTGTAGTGGGGTAACTCTTCTAGAGCCCCAGGCAGGTGCAGTATAAACTCACAGGGCCTTGCCCTAATAGGATGTTTCCAAAAGTTAAATGATCTATTCCAAGCTTGATGAACTGGAAAAAAGTGATAGAAAGTCATCTAGGTTTTTCTACAATTGTTTCAATTGTTGTAAACAAAAGTTAGTAACAAAGTAAGCATATACATTAATTTTTTAAACCTGACCAGTGTCCCTTAAGTCAGTGGTTCCCAAACTGGGGTTCGTGAACCCCTGGGGGTTAACAAAATGTTACAGGGGGTTCTCGAGAAAAAATTCCTTAATGGCGGACAGAGCTGTCCCTAGGGACCCCAGGCAGCACAGGGCCAGCAGCCCAGAACCTTGGGGACTTCCATGAGTGAAGCAGATCAAAGCAAGCATATCTATCACACTGAGGAGATTTAAACTTCAAGACTCCTTTTGCGAAATAGAAAGGGAGGTGGATATTTTTTGCTGTTTTTAAAATTAAATAGGCTGCTAGTCTTGTTTTTAAATTATTATGAAGAACAAGTTTAAACTTTGTTCTAGCGTGCATTGTTTGCCTGGACTGCTGAAGACCTGAATGCTTGTGTAGGAAGAACTCTTCGAGTTGGCTTCTTAAATACCTTCATGCTGTTTCACATCTGATACTCCTTGATGAAACATAGGAGCCAGAGGTGCCAGTATGGGGGGCAATGAGGGTCACCTGCGGCCCCCGCGTTAGCGCCCCCCCACAGGTCCCTCCCCTTTTTTCCCTCGGCCCCTGTGCCCCCCCACTTTTTCAGCAGTGCCCCCCCAGGCCCCACACCCCTTTTTTCTGTTGGCGCCTCTGATAGGAGCCTTGTCTTATAACAGGCTTAATCAAAAGTGAGATCTTGGAAGCTACAAAAGTGAGATCTTGGAAGAGTTGCCATTTTCATAATGTAATAAAAATACTGTGATGATAAATCATAATTAATAAATAGTGTGTAATAAGCATGTCATAAAAACAAATATCCAAGATCACTGCTTTTATAATTTATGCTGAGGTAAGGGAGAAAATCCCTGGAAATATTCATTTTTAGGAGGGGGTTCATGAGACTAGACATTTTAGTGAAGGGTTCATGGGTTGTTAAAGTTTGGGAACCACTGCCTTAAGTGAATTGACACAAGATGTCAAAACAAGTATTAGAGCTGAGCGGGTCTAATATTTATTAAATTTTCTTTCTTTATATAGGAATTAGATATTATTATCTGATGGGAGAGGGATAGCTCAGTGGTTTGAGTATTGGCCTGCTAAACCCAGGGTTTTGAGTTCAATCCTTGAGGGGGCCATTTAGGGATCTGGGGTAAAAATTGGGAATTGGCCCTGCTTTGAGCAGGGGGTTGGACTAGATGACCTCCTGAGGTCCCTTCCAACCCTGACCTTTTATGATTCTATGTCAGGAGCACTGTATCTAATTTTCAGAGTAACAGCCGTGTTAGTCTGTATTCGCAAAAAGAAAAGGAGTACTTGTGGCACCTTAGAGACTAACCAATTTATTTGAGCATAAGCTTTCGTGAGCTACAGCTCACTTCATCGGATGCATACTGTGGAAAGTGTAGAAGATCTTTTCATACACACAAAGCATGAAAAAATACCTCCTCCCACCCCACTCTCCTGCTGGTAATAGCTTATCTAAAGTGATCACTCTCCTTACAAGAGTAATCACTTTAGATAAGCTATTACCAGCAGGAGAGTGGGGTGGGAGGGAGGGAGGTATTTTTTCATGCTTTGTGTGTATGAAAAGATCTTCTACACTTTCCACAGTATGCATCTGATGAAGTGAGCTGTAGCTCACGAAAGCTTATGCTCAAATAAATTGGTTAGTCTCTAAGGTGCCACAAGTACTCCTTTTCTTTTTGTATCTAAGTTATTATCTGCAAAAAAACAATAAAGTTTTCAGGTGCCCAAGTAGCCTTTGGAATCACGGTTAAAGTTTCCCCCGTGCCCCTACCAAAATCTGAAATGGCGCCCCTGGTGGGATGGGAGTGCATTAACAGAGCACATCTGCCCCCTTGTGGCCAAAAGGTAGAAAGGGCTTATCCATGGCAGGGTCCCACAGCCAGCGGCCGGTGTCACTGTGTATGTCTGGAACCCGCCAGCATCCTTGAGGGGTCTACCCAGCAGCTCCATCAGCGGAGACCGTAGGACCTGCATGGGCTGCACTGGGTTGGTCTGAGCTGGGAACTGTCTCCCCGTGGCTGTTCCAGTTGGAACCATGCTCAACTGGACCCAGCTGGGCATCGCCACCTTGATGTGCTGATGGAAGCTGCGCTGAGCCGACCCAGCTGGGCATTGCCCCTGTGACACTTTACACCGGTACCCAGAGTTGGGTGGCATCTTGCCGGGTTCAGCTCCCTGACTCCATCAGCCATTGGCAACACAAGCACTGCCCTCTAGGCCTCTGAAGACCCTGCTCTCTCTGCCGGTTAGCGATTGGGACACCCCAGCCCTCAAAGCCCCTGAGTGTGTCCCTGGAGTGTCCAGCCCCTGGTCCACTGGAAACTGCAGTATTCAGATTGACTGCTTCCAAAGGAACAATCCACCCCTGCTTACCAGTCCCACCTCAGATCAGTGCTCTGTTTAACACACAGCACAGATATAGCTAGAGTGAAATCCACAATAGTTTCACTTAACAAAGCACAGATTTGAGTAATAGCAAGGAGAAGGATTGGAAACTAATGGCCTCATATCAAATACAATCATAACACATTCTAGGGCCTAGACTTAGTTAGCAAGCTACTCTCCTGGCTAATCAAGTATTGCTCACTAGAGCTTGACAGCCAGGCTGGTTGTGACCTTTTTTCATGAAGCAAACCACATTGCCACCTCAGTGAAGGATCCAGGGCATCTCTTGGTACCCCTAGATACATCAGAGCAGTCCTTCATCCTTATTCCTAAACAGAACAGCCTTGCTGATTGACTCTTCTATGGCTTTCCTCTCACCTTGATTTTGCAATCTTGATTAGCATCCAGTTAAATGTGAAAATAGACCTCTGGGAAGCAGACAATACGCCAGACGCTTGCAACCAGACAGGGAGATAAGCATCTGTTACCTCTGTCCCCTGGGTGTGCCAGTCAGAGCCATGCTGAGTCGGTTCCGGCTGGGCATCGTCCTCTGGCCATGTGTTGTAGCAACCAGGCAAAGTACTAACAAACTTCAACTTTATTTTTAAAGTGGAAACCTCTTTTCCAGGCTGCTGCTGCACCCTCAGTAGCTCTCACGCTGCCTCCTCAACTTCCCCCCTCCTTCCAGTTTCCTGTCCTTTCAAACTCCCAACAGCCAGTGCTCCCAATTCTAATAGTTACAAGCAACATCTAAACACCACATTCCCTCCTCTCTTAAGAAACTCTCCCAGTTAAAATAAACATTGTTGATCTAACCACAGGAACAAATATGAAACAAGACACTGTACTGTTGGCAGAAATATTACACTGAAAACACTGTAGACACTACATAACATAGTCCCTAGTCCAGACAGGTGGTCGTCTGGGTCTGACAGGCCGTCTCTCAAGCCCCGGTTCCAGTGCAATGTCTTGTTGTGTTGATACTACGGTGAAGTCATCCAGTGCAGGCTTGGCGTTGGCGTAATCTCCTCTTGGTGCATAGGCAGGTGCAAGATAAGAAGCATTCCATACCTGCCCATCAGAAAGTCGATAGGTGTAAGGTCCCTTCTTCTCTATGATTTTAAGAGGAGCTGTGAATTGATGGTCTCCTTTGCGTAAAATTCCAGGTTTTCGTATTCTAATGAAGGAACCACACTCAAACTTTGGTTCCTTAGCACCCCGCCACTTGTCTGTGAAAGCCTTAGACTTTGCTTGGTTCTGTTCAACTGTTTTTCTCACATCATCCTCGGCTGGGGTCTCAGGTTGTGCCTTTAACAATCCAGCAATGTTCAGTTTAGTATTCATCTGTTTCCCATGCAGTAACTCTGTGGGTGATCTTTGCGTTGTGGCGTGTCGTGTAGCCTGGTATGTTTGCAAGAAATCAGTAGTGAAGGTTATCGACAATCGCCCTTCCAGTTTAGCCGTTTGCAAACTCTCTTTCAAACTTCTGTTAAACCGTTCGATTTCCCCATTGGCTTGAGGGTAATATAAGGATGACTTTCTGTGTAAAATGTTCCTCTCTGCTAGAAAAGTTTCAAACTCCAGGGAAGTAAATTGACTAACATTATCTGAAACCAGTTCTTTGGGGTTACCTTCCCTGCTAAAAACTGAAGAGAGGAACTTAATTACTGTAGCAGAAGAGATTTGTGATGTAAACGCTACCTCAGGCCATTTACTGAAATAGTCTATTAAGGTGATGGCATAACGGCAGTCACTTGGAGCAGTATCAAAGGGTCCTACAATGTCAATTGCCACTTTTTCCCATGCAGATTCAGGAAGAGGAACAGGCTGTAATGGAGGGGTACATGTCACTGCTGTCTTATCATGCATTTGGCAAGTGACACAGGATTTTATGAGTGCTTCAGTTTGAGAGTCCATCCCTGGCCACTAATACAGATTCCATAGTCGTCGTTTGGTTCTGACAATTCCTTGATGAGTATCGTGTGCCAGGTGTATGAGTTTTGGCTGTAATTCTTCTGGCACAAGTAGCGGGTGTGTACCTCATAGCACACAGCCATCAAGCAAAGAAAGTTCATCCTGAACTCTAAAATAAGGCAGCAAAACTGAGTCAAGGTTTTTAGGGTTACTGGGCCATCTCTTTGTCAGAAATTCCCATAGTTTTTGTTGAATTGGACACGCTGAACAAGCAGCTTGAAATTGTTCTCTTGTGACTGCAGTAAGAGTGCTTGTAATAAGTTCAACTACTACATCCTCATCCTCCTGTGGACCATCTGGTGAAGGCAAAGGCAGGCGAGAAAGGCCATCAGCTACCACATTTTGGTTTCCAGGCTTATATTCCAGCTCATAATTGAAAGAGAGTAGTCTTGCAGACCATCTAGCAAAACAATATCCTGTTCTTCCCTGTCCTTTTGTGGTGAGCAACGTCGTCAAAGGGCTGTGGTCCGTGCGCAACTTGAACGTGTGGCCCCACAGGTAAGTTCTCCATTTTTCAGTAGCCCAGACACAAGCACGTGCTTCTTTTTCGACTGTAGAATATTTCCTCTCAGCATTACTTAGTGTCCTTGAAGCAAATGCAACAGTCCTCTCTGTGTTGTCCTCATGAAGTTGTGTGAGGACAGCCCCAAGTCCATAATCAGAAGCATCAGTAGTTACAATTGTGGGCAAAGCAGGAGTGAATAGTGCAAGTACTGGACTATGTACAATCAAGTCTTTCACTGTTTCGAAACTAGCTTGTGCATCCGTTGTCCACACTAAGGTTGAACTTCCCCGTAGTAATTCTCGTAACGGTTCAATGACCGAAGCATAATTGGGAATGAATTTTGCATACCAGGAGGTAAGACCCAAGAAGGAACGTAAGGTTTGCAAATCTGGTGGAGGAGGAGCATTTGAAATTGCCAGGATATGATCTGGATCAGGTTTTAGTCCAGCCTGTGAAATTGTATGCCCCAGAAAGGAGAGTTCAGTTTGTCTAAATTTGCATTTGGACCTATTGAGCTTGAGGCCTGCTTTGCTGATGCAGTTTAGTACAGACTGCAGGTTATTGTCATGCTCCTCCAGTATTTCCAAACATGATAATATCATCCAGATAGCACTGAACTCCATGCTGATTCTTCAGAATCAATTAAATCATTTTTGGAAGGCACTTGGGGCAGATGCGAGACCGTATGGAACACGTTTAAAATGAAATAGTCCTTCGTGTAATAAATGCTGTGAGGTCTCTGCTATCTTCATGCAACATAATCTGGTCGTATGCAGTCTGCAAATCAAGAGTAGAAAACATCTTTGCTCCACGGAGTTCTGCAAATACTTCTTCTATGTGAGGAAGAGGATGGCTGTCAATCACAATAGCTTTATTTAGCTCCCTTAAGTCCACACAAAGGCAAATGCCTCCACCCTTCTTCTACATCACTACTATAGGTGAAACCCATTCCGAGGGGTTAATCTCTTCAATAATGTCCTTTTGAACAAGTTTTCTAAGTTCCTCTGAAACAGCTTCCCTGACTGAAAATGGTAAGCGCTGTAATTTCTGTCGTACAGGCATCACATTATTCTGCATTTTAACTTTATGCGGAAACCCATAAGCACAGCCGAGTTTCTCCTCAACCTGGTGTTGGGTCCCAGCTGAAACTGGTGTGTGTACCACAAGAGTGCTTTGCTGAGGAAGATCAATTCGTCCATTAACTACCCTGAGATTTAAAGCAGCCAATAAATCTCTGCCAAGGATAGGAGTGCCTTTGTGGACAATGTAGAACTCTGCAGTTATACAGCAATCACCAAAAGTAACTATTGCTGGCAGGCAGCCATGTACTGGAATATGGTTTTTCAAATAGCACACCAAGTGAAGATTGGGTTCAGTAAAAGGCACATCTTTAAAGTAATGCAAATAGATGGAATCAGGTAGTATAAATACTGCTGAGCCAGAGTCCAACATTAGCTGAACAGAGTGTGATTTGCCTAAGGGTATGACGGAAACGTTTACAGTGCACTTTATTTGTTCTGGAATATGTGCAGTAGTGATTTTGTCCACGCTCAGCACAGTAACATCTGGTATTGTAACTGCATGCACCTGTTGATTGAACTGGTTGCTGCGACATACTTTAGCAAAATGCCCAATCTTTTTGCAATGATTTCACTGAGCTACTTTTGCCGGACATCCTGTGTAGCTTGCAAGGTGTTGTGGGGATCCACAGTGAAAGCATACTTTTACTGTATTTTGAATTTGCTGATTTGGTGGTTTTCCATTAGTTTTCCTCTTGTAATTGTTTGTCTGCAGCGATAGTGAACTTTTCTGCAAAGGAGTCACAGCCTGGATTGTGCCTCCTGTATCCATGCTCATTATTTTGGCTTCAGCTGTAGCTGACTCAATCTGGGTAGCAATGGTTATTGCTTTTTCTAGTGTAAATTGTGGTTCTAGAAGTAAGCGTTCTCTTACACGAAGCATGGTTGTTTTCTCAATGACCTGGTCTCTAATCATCTCATCTGCCGTATTCCCAAAGTCACAAGTTACAATCAGACTCCTCAGGGAAGCAATATACTGCATTATAGTCTCCCTTGTTTTCTGCTCATGCTGGCAAAATCTGTAGCGATTAGCTACTACATTCACTTTTGGCACAAAAAAGTTCTTTAATGCAGTGAGTGCAATCTCATATTTATCGTCTGCAAGGGGAAAAGTGTGAAACATACATTGCCCTTCTGCTCCAAGGCAGTGGATTAGCAGAGAACGCTTTCTTACTTCAGATATCTCTGTAGCAGTGATTGCAAGTAGATAAGTCTCAGACATATGGATCCAGGCAGTAAAAGCAATTGGAGGCTCACCTGGGCCTTGCAAAAAGGGTGCAGGTGGGTTCAGAGGCAGAAGATCCATCCTTGTCACCAAAATGTTGTAGCAACCAGGCAAGGTACTAACAAACTTCAACTTTATTTTTAAAGTGGAAACCTCTTTACCAAGCTGCTGCTGCACCCTCAGTAGCTCTCACTCTGCCTCCTCAACTTCCCCCCATCCCCCGTTCCTGTTCCCTGTCTTTTCAGACTCCCAACAGCCAATGCTCCCAGCTCTAATACTTACAAGCAGCATCTAAACACCACACCATGCTGGTCAGAGCTGTGCTGAGCCAGTCCTAGCTGGGCATCACTCCTTGACCATGCCGGTCAGAGCCATGCTGAGCCGGTCCCAGCTGGGTGTCACCCCTTGGCCATGCCGGTCAGAGCCGTGCTGAGCTGGTCCCAGCGGGGCATCACCCCTTGGCCATGCCAGTCAGAGCTGTGCTGAGTTGGTCCCAGCTGGGCATCACCCCTTGCCGTGCCGGTCAGAGCTGCTCTGAATCAGTCCCAGCTGGGCATTGGCCCCTTGGCGTGCCAGTCAGAGCCATGCTGAACCGGTCCTTGCTGGGCATCGCCTCCTGGTCTTCCCGGTCAGAGCCGTGCTGAGCTGGTCCCAGCTGGGCATCGCCCCCTGGCCATGCCAGTCACAGCTGCACTGAGCCGGTCCCAGATAGGCATCGCCCCCTGGCCATGCCAGTCAGAGCTGCACTGAGCTGGTCCCAGATAGGCATCACCCCCTTGACGTGCCGGTCACAGCTGCACTGAGCCAGTCCCAGCTGTGCATCGCCCCCTGGCTGTGCCAGTCAGAGCTGCACTGAGCCAGTCCCAGCTGGGCATCGCCCCCTGCCTTTGCCGGTCAGAGCTGTGCTGAGCAGAGCTCCTCCAACAGACCTGGCAGGGCCAAGCTGGGTTTGTCTCACACGAGACTGAGGGACACTGCTGTTGGCAAACCCCTAGTGGTGAATTTTCTCCCTTTGTGTTTCCCGGCAGCGAACGAGGGAGCAGCTAGAGCCCCTGCCAACCATCCTCAATGCCATCAAAGAGGGGACGCCAGTGCCCGTCTCCATCAGACTTGGCCCCGGCATGGACAGGTACCTCCTCTCCCCATGAGCGGTGGTCCAGGCAGTGCAGGGCTCCATGGGCCTGGGGGGTTCTGTCGTTGACAGCAGCAGGAGCAGGACAGGGTTGTTGGAGCTGCCAGAAGGGCTTAGCATTGTGGGGTAATGTTGGGAGATGGGTCTTGGGAAATCCACTCCCTGCGAGATGTGCTCCAGAGTGGCCTGATCCTGCAAGTGGGGATCAGACAAGTGATGGTGCTCTGGCTCATGGGGGTGGGGCCTGGCCATCATAAGGCCCAGGGGAGGGTTTGAGCTTATGTGGGGTGCTAGGAGGCAGCTCAGGTGTCGGGCCTGGAGAGGGTTTGGGTCTGCAGTCTCAGGACCAAAGCTGGGCTGTGGCTTTGGGTTTCTGGGCCAGGTGGACAGGTAAGAAGGACAGCAGGGAGCGCAGACTCAGGCGACAGGCTGGGTTGGAGATTCAGGAGATGGCTCCAGTCCAGGGGTTTGCTTGAAGAGCTGGTGACAGGCCGGGTGTGAATTTGGGGTGAGTGTAGCTGGTAGACTGGCTCTAGTTCAGGCTGGGTTCAGGGGATGGCTCCGGTTCAGTTTGAGGTTTGGGCTTGGGTGATGGTTTGGGTTCAGGGAATGGTTCTGATTGCATTCGGCTGACGGTTCTGGTTCCAATTTGGGGAATGGTTCTGGTTCTGGTGATGACTCCAGTTCGGTTTGGGTGTCGTTGATGGTTTTTGCAAAGAGAAAAGGAGTACTAGTGGCACCTTAGAGACTAACCAATTTATTATCGGATGCATCCGATGAAGTGAGCTGTAGCTCACGAAAGCTCATGCTCAAATAAATTGGTTAGTCTCTAAGGTGCCACACGTCCTCCTTTTCTTTTTGCGAATACAGACTAACACCGCTGCTACTCTGAAACCTGTTGATGGTTTTGGTTCAGGTGAGGATTGCGGTTCTGGTTCGGTTTGGGGTTCAGGGGATAGTTCAGTTTGGGTTTGGGGGATGGTTCTGGTTCGGCTTGGGCGTCGGGATAGTTCTGGTTCTGGTTCAGGGATGGTTCCGGTTCTAGGTTCCGGTTCAGGGGATGGTTCTGCTTTGGATTGACGTTCAGGAGACAGTTCCGATTCTAGGTTCTGGTTCAGGGGATGGTTGTGAAATCTGGTCCAGGCTGTGGGCCCCGAGCAGCACAGTGCTCCAAGCTCTGTCCAGTGGTGCTCAGCCCCAACCGTTGTGTTTCAGCCCCAGTGAGAAGCCAGGTTTCCTGCCGCCGAGGGAGTTGAGCAAGCACAGCCCGCTGATCAAGAGCCACTCCATGACCAACATCCAGAAGGGCCGGGGGAAGGAGGACGAGCAGCACCTACAGCAGCTGCCCTCCTCCCCACTCCAGGCCTGGGAGAGGAAGAAGGTGCAGCGCACCCAGAGCGTGCCAGCCCAGAGCAAGGCAGGACGGAGGCTGCAGAAGCAGAGCAGCATGGAGCATCTGGTTGAGTCCCAGGGAGAAGAGAGTCATGATGGGAGCCCTCGCCCCTCTACCTCCCGCCCACGGGATGGCCGAGCCCACCCGGTAAGAGGGTCCGAGCCCACCCGGTAAGGGGGTCTGGGCAGCGCCCACCCAGTAAGGGGGTCCGAGCCCACCCGGTAAGCGGTACTGGGCAGCCCCCACCCCGGGGGGACAGCCGAGCCTGCCCAGTAAGGGGGTCCCAGCAGCCCCCACCCCAGGGGACCATTGAGCCCACCCGGTAAGGGGATCCAAGCCCACCTGGTAAGGGGGTCTGGGCAGCTCCCACTCCGGGGGATGGCCGAGCTCTCCCGATAAGGGGGTCCCAGCAGCCCCCAGTCTGGGGGACTGTTGAGCCCACCCGGTAAGGGGGTACAAGTCCACCTGGAAAGGGGATCCTGGCACCCAGCTGCCTGCACTTTCTCCAATCCATGCAGGCTGCTCAAGCTGCAAAGTGATCACTGCCAGAGCCACCCCCAAAGAGGCCGCGCTCTGCCTGATGCCTGCTGGGGACTGAGGACAGGGGGAATGGAGCTGAGCACACTCGCCCCTCGTGCCCCCCCCCACCCCCCCAGAGGCCAGCCACAGCTTGCTCTCCGGAGCACAAGGGCTGCCCTTCCTGGGGCACTGTCAGTGCCAGGGCCCCACCCCAGCCCCGGAGAGCCAGCACCGGAGCCCATTCTGTGCAGAGAGGGGCAGGGCAGGGCTGGGCCTGGAGCCATCATTGTCCCCATTCCCTTGCCACTGGGTAGGGTCTGGTGATGGGCTCCAGCGGGAATCACCAGTTGTTCCAGCCTATCTGGAGAGGAACCGGGAGGTATCTGGCCCCATGTCACTGATAGGCAGAGCCATGGCCTCCTGCCAGCCCGTGCTGCCCGCAGCGCCCTGAAGGGCTCTGTGCTTTGTGTTCTAGGGGCGATCCAATCTCCGCCAATCTGCCTCGCTGCCCCGGAAATCCACGGTGCCCTGGCAGCGCCATGCTGAGGAAGCGGGCAAGGTGCAGACTGAGCTGTACGCCATGCGGCCGCTGGAGAAGGTAACACTCTGCACCCCCAGGCAATACAGGCTCCAGAATAGGCTCCAGAGCAGTTCAAGTATAGGGCCATGCCAGGGTCCCTCTCCCCACCTCAATGCCCAGTCTCTGCCAGGGTGCTGGTGCATCACTGCTACCCACCCCGGCCCACAGAACCAGCCTCCATGCTTGCAATGGGGAGGGCAGTGCCATCCCCCCAACCTCACCACATTAGCCTGGTAGGGGGCGGTGAATGCGTCACCATCCTTTCCTCAGCCCTATGGCCTCCAGGCCAGGATCCTAGAGCGCCTCACACACACAACCAGGAGTCCTGACTCCCAGCCCCCACGGCTCTAACCACTAGGCCCCTCTCCTGCTGCCAGCCTGTGCTGGACTCTCCGCCTTTGTGCAGCTGGGTAAGGAGCTCAGGTGGCAGAGCGGTGCCCACTCTGTGCCAGCAGAGTGCTGCATGCCCCATAATGAGCTGACCTTGTCTTGGGCTCCCCTAGCATGGGAAGCAAATTGAGGAGCTGAGGAAGGAGCTGGTGGAAGCCAAGAAGAAGCAGAGGCTCTTTGAGAGCCAGCTGGAAATGCTGGTCACCCAGAACCAGACACTGCTGGAGGAGCAGGCCAAGAGCCAGGGGCAGGAGGAGAGACTCCAGAGGCAGCTGGAGCAGCTGGAAACCCACCTGGCAAACCTCAGCACCAGGTAAGGGAGCCCGTCGGGGAGAAAGGAAGTGCAGTGGCACCATGGCCCTGCTGAGCCTCTGGGTGACGCTGGGTGCTGGCTCAGCAGAGAGCCCTGGGTGCCCCTCCGTGGCCCAGGCATATGCTGGGCAGCCAGGCCGCGAGGAGAGCAGAGTGAATCTCCACGCACTGCACTAGCTTCTAGTGGGTCCCCAGGAGCAGCTCAGGCCCCTCCCTAGCTTGGGTCCTGGCTGATTCAGGACGGGCTGGGCACTTGCTGATGGCTCTCAGGGGACTCTGGAACATGCTGCCCAGGTGGGTCTGGCCGAGCCGAGGGCCATGGCAGCTGGCCCACATGTTCCCACCAGGGCGGGGCTAGCTCTCTCCTGATGCTGACAGTGGCCGGGAAGGGGCAGGATGGCTGTCACCTGCCCCAGGATGGTTGCTCCCGCCCCTGCACAATTCGGGGCGGGTTCTGGAGCTGTCAGGGCCCTCGGACACTCTGATTCCATTTGGTGCAGTGAGGTGGGGGGAGGTGCCCCATGATGGAATGGGGGCAGGTTACCAGGGGATATAGGGAGGTACCCCAGGAACAGTGCGGAGTGAGGTGGGGTGAGGTTTTCCAGGAGCAGGATTTCCACCACCCAGGGGCGGTGTGTTCAGGTGCTCGGGGGTATGGCAGGACGAGGTGGCCATGGGCAGGATGACGAGGTGCCCATGGGTGGGGCAGTGAGGTGCTCAGGGGTGTGGCAGGGGGAGGTGCCCAGGGGCAAGACCGTAATGGGTCAGTGGGCGGGGCAGTGAGGTGCTTGGGGCCAGGACAGGGGAGGTGCATGGGGCAGGGCAGGGTGAGGGGGCCAGGGGTAGATTCACACAGGTGTGGCAGTGAGGTGCCTAGGGGTGGGGTGGTGAGGTGCCCAGGGGCAGGGTGGGGTGAGGAAGTGTCCGGGTATGGGGCAGTGAGGTGTCCAAGGGCGGGGCAGTGAGGTTCCCGGGGGAAGGGCAATGAGGTGCCAGGGGGTGGGGCGGTGAGGTGCCCGGAGACAGGGTGGGGCAATGCGGTGCCTGGGGGTGGGGCAGTGAGGTCCCCCGGAGTGGTGAGGTGCCCTGGGGTTGGGCAATGAGGTGCTTGGGGCCATGGTAGGGGGAGGGGGCAGGGCGGTGAGGTGTCCAGAGGCGGTCAGGTGCCCGGGGATGTGGTGGTTGGGGGGCAGGTCAGTGGGAGGTGCCGGGGGCAGGGCAGTGAGGTGTCCAGAGGGGGTGAGGTGCCTGGGGGCAGGGTTGGGTGATGAGGTGCCCGGGGGTGGGGCAATGAGGTGCTTTGGGGCAGGGCAGAGAGAGGTGCCGGGGGCAGGGCGGTGAGGTATCAAGGTGGTGAGGTGCCCAGGGGCAGGGTGATTGGGTGCTTGGGGGCAGGGCAGTGGGAGGTGCCCAAGAGCAAGGCAGGGGGAGGTTCTGGGGGGCAGGGCAGTGAGGTGCCCAGGGTAGGGCGATGAGGTGTCCGAGGGTAGGGCGATGAGGTGTTTGGGGGCAGGGCAAGGGGAGGTGCCAGAAGGCAGGGCAGTGAGGTGCCCGGCGGTGGCCCGATTAGCTGCTTAGAGGCAGGGCAAGGTACAGTGAGGTGTCCAGGGGTGGTGAGGTGCCCAGGGTGGGGAGTTTCCTGGGGGCGGGGCAGTGAGGTGTCATGGGGCGGGGAGGTGCCAGGTGCTGGGGCAGGGAGGTGCCCGGGGTGGGGAAGTTCCTGGGGGCAGGGCAGTGAGGTGTCATGGGGCGGGGAGGTGCCAGGTGCTGGGGCAGTGAGGTGCCCGGGGCGGGGAGGTTCCTGCGGGCGGGGCAATGAGGTGTCATGGGGCGGGGAGGTGCCAGGTGCTGGGGCAGTGAGGTGCCCGGGGTGGGGAGGTTCCCGGGGGTGGGGCATTGAGGTGTCATGGGGCGGGGAGGTGCGAGGTGCTGGGGCAGTGAGGTGCTCAGGGCGGGGAGGTTCCTGGGGGTGGGGCAGTGAGGTGTCATGGGGCGGGGAGGTGCCAGGTGCTGGGGCAGTGAGGTGCCCGGGGCGGGGAGGTTCCCGGGGATGGGGCAGTGAGGTGTCCAGGGGCGGTGAAGTGCGTGTGGCCAGGGCAGAGGGAGGTGCCCAGTGCTGCGGGCTCATTGACACCCTCCCTCCTGCAGGGTGGCGGCGGCAGAGGGTGGCCGGAGGAAGGACCAGGAGAAGCTGAAGGCCAGCGAGGAGAGGGCTAAGCGTCTGGTAAGGTCCACAGCCCCCTGGGGCTGACGAGCCCAGCAGCTCCGCCCCATTGGTCTATCAGGGAGTAACCGAGGGGATTCTGGGAGCCACTATGCACAATGTATTATGGGGCACGCTGGATCCCAGCTCCAGCCTGTGCAGCCCCATTGCTTTCACTGCGTGGGGAGGAGGAGGGGAGGCAGGGGGAGTTAGCCCCAAGAGTGTGTGATGTCCATCCCCCCGCTCCCAGTCAGACAGGGCCCAAGGCTGCCCATGGGTGACCCTCAGCACCTGAGCTCCTCCTACACCCACAGTAAGTCAGACAAGAGGAACCAGTGTCCTCCACCCTTATGGCCAATCCCTGCTCAGCGCTCAGAGAGCAGGAAAATACCTAGAGCCATTGAGCTGGGAGGGCAGATATTAGTGGGGTGAAGTAGTCCTTGCTGTGCCCACCAGCCCCCACTTCTCTACCAGCGTTGGGAATAGAACCCAGGAGTCCTGACTCCCAGCACCTCCACTCTGACCCACCTGATACTCTTTTCAGAGTAGCAGCCGTGTTAGTCTGTATCCGCAAAAAGAACAGGACTTGTGGCACCTTAGAGACTAAAAATTTATTTGAGCCCACAAAAGCTTATGCTCAAATAAATTTGTTAGTCTCTAAGGTGCCTCAAGTCCTCCTGTTCTTTTTGCTGATACTCTTTGTCTCCTAGACCTCATGGGAGTGGGGTAAGTCCGGCCACAGCTCCTGCAGGGCAGAGTGGAAGGATGGCTAAGAAGGCAGCACTAAAGGGGATAGGGGAGGTTGGGGTGGGTCCCTTAGGGCAGTCTCTCCTGGGGTGGAGTGTGGAAGACCCTGGGAATGAAGGGAGCTGCCCCAGACCTTGCCCAGGAGTGGAGGGCGATGGTGCTAGATGCCTTTGGCATCAGAGCCCTGTGCAGTGTGGGGTGTGCTGCTGGCTTTGGGCACCTGGCTAGGGGAGCAGGGCAGCAGGCTGGGGTGACTGAGCCCTTTGTCCCTGTAGGAGCGCCGCCTGTCGGCCCTGGAGCGGGAACACGCTGAGCTGCTCTGTGCCATCAGCCAGCGCCGGGGACTCCAGGACAAGCCACCCAACTCAATGCTGAGGCCAGGGCCACAGGACGGGGCCGAGGACTGGCAGGAGGTTTAGCCAGCTTGGTGGGCCCAGACGGCCAGCCCCGGGCCCTGCGTGGGACGCACCCCGCCCCAGCAGCTGCCATCCACTTCGGACACCCTGCCAGCCAGACCTTATCTCTAGAAATTTGTCACAGACCCGAGCCCAGCAGCCCTTTCCTGCTACGAATCCAGCCCAGGAGGGTCCTGAGTCTGCCAGGGATGTTGTTCCAGATAATGGAGCCCCAAGGAGCTGCCGTCTGCCTCTGTGAATCCCCTGCAGCTCTCCACTCCCCAGGAGGGTGGAGAGTGATTGGATTTGTGAGAGGCCCATTCAGTCCCTCTCTCAGCCCGGCTGGGGTTCCCCTCCCTAACCCTGCATCCAAAGGTCACTGTCCCTGGGTGCTTCCTTCTGAACCCACCCCCCACACTCCTGATTCCTTGCTGCCCCCTCCATCATTCCCATGCTGCCATCCCAGCAGTGGAACATTGCCCCAACATGCCCAGGCTTCCCTGGGGCTCTGGCTGCTGCGTAGCACCAGCTGCCCAGGGCCACTGCCCAGTGACTGCTGGCAAGCCCAGCCCTGGGCCAGGGGGCTGAGTAGAAGGGATGCCCCCGGACCAGTATTCAGGCCTCATTTGGCTTTTGGGGGATTTGGGGCTGGGCTGTCACAGCGAGCTTGTCTCCAGGTCCATGCTTGGCCACGACTCCCTGCAGAGCCAGAAATGCAGCAGCTGTTTTGTCAAAACCTTCCTCATCTCTGAGGGTCCCCTGCAGCCTGGCAGTAAACATGGTGTCTTTGTGACGAGCATGTGGGTCGGAGCCTGGGGCACTCGTCGCATGGGACCAGACAGGCCAAAGCCCACGGGTTCAGAGGGAACCACGGCAGGCACCAAGCGCCGAGAGCCTCTTGCCACAGGGCCGTGTTTCAGAAAAGCCCAGCTCCTATTGAGAACAATGGAGAACCTCCGAGCCCCGCTGTCCATGCATACACACATACACACGTGCACAAGCACAGGAACAACACACATTCATGGGTGCGCACACTCATGGCACAACCTGTGCGCACACATGTGCGGCTCACATTGTTCTCAGCGGGTGCTGCTGGGGGCCAAGCACTTCTGCAAGTCTCTCCCTGCGCCCCAGGGTGCTCGCACAGACACCTTCCAAGGCATGCAGGGCTGAGGCCCCGTCACAGCTGGCACCCAGTGTGTGGGCAGTGCACACCTGGGAGTGTTCACACTGGTGCTCTTTGTCGGTAAAACTTGTGTCGTTCGGGGTGGGAGAGTGTTTTTTTCACACCCCCTGAAAGACAAAAGTTTTACTGATGAAAGTCCTGTGTAGACAAAAACCTTAGAGTGGAAACCATGCCGTCCCCGAGCTACAGATGGCTTCTGTTCCCATGACAGTGCAGCAATGCACGGAGCCAGCTCGCCCCTCAGCCCCTAGGAGCCAGCCTGTCTGCAGAGGCTGGCCTGTGCATTTGCAGTGGGATGATAGTCAGGGTCTTGGGGTGACTCCTGCTGCAGCCTGTCACCCCGCTGTTTCCTAGCATCTGTAGGAGTTGCCTTCCTGAGGACAGGTGCATTCCCATCCTGGAGGGGCCCCTGCCGGGGCTTGTGGCTGCAGGGAGGGGAAGCCGCAGCATGGAGCCAGGTGGGGGAAGGAGGGGTGAGCAGTTGGGAGGGAGGATCTAAGCCGGAGGGAGCCTGTCCCCACTGCTCTGAAGGCAAGTGACGTGGACCCAGCTTAGTAGTGTAGATCAGGGCTCACTACCATTCGCTTCAACAGGAGCTAGGTGCCTGCATCACACTGAGGAGCTGGGCCTAGATGCTTCTGGGCTTTTGGATTAACAGAGGGAGCTGGAGCAGCACCACTTAGGGACACCGCCCCCCACAGGATTCAGTTCGGCTGCTGTGACACCAACACAAACTCTTGTGAGATCGCAGCAGCTGTCTCCTTGCAGGGAAGGGCCGTGGCACAACAGATGTGACAACACCCCCCACCACCCCCCCAGGCTATGTTGGGTGAGTAACGCCAACCCAGCATGGATCCTGAGGAAAGGGACCCAGGAATCTGAGATTCTGGTCTGGCCCCATCACCCAGGGATCCAGGCCCCTCTGGGGCAGGGCAGGGCTGGCATCCCTGGTGCACAGAGTGGGGCCATCCTTCCTCTCTGTCTCTCCTACCTGCCAGGTCCTACCCCAAATGCCAGCTGAGTAGAGCCAAGTCCCTGGTGGTTCAGAGTAGGGGAGCCCCTGCAGGGAGCTAAGCAGGGTGGGTGGGGATGATGCAGAGACCTGCAGCCCCAGGATGCCCAGCTGGCTGGATTCCAGGAGAGTCTCTGACAGGCAGAGTTTCACTTAGCCCTGAACATTGTAATGAGAAGCTGGGGCCCGCACTGCTCCCGCAGCCTGGAAGGGCTCAGCCAGAGCATCTCCCAGTAAATGGCAGAACGAGAATGAAGCCTGGCAGTGAGCTTCATTGTCCAGACCAGCAACCAGAGGGAGGCTGCCCACCTCCACAGGCCAGGCAGGTTGCCTGGGAGCAGCGAGCACTGCAATCTCCAGACACTGGCTCCCCTGTCCTACTCTCAGGGAGGTCGCAGCTGTGAAGAAACAGACAAAGGGCTCCTCCTGTGCTCTTCCTACATGGCGCCCACCATCCAGCAGCCCTGGTGTCCTTGTGCCAGCATGTCCATGCTGCGGCGGGAGGTCTGCAGGCATATTTCCATTCGAATGCCCCTAGCTCTGACCTGCCTGCACTTCCTAGTCTTGGGCCAAGATTTTCCCAAGTGCCTTGTGGGGCTGGCTAGCTCCCCCACTCGGGTCCTGGAAGGGCTTTGGTTTTCAGTGGGCCGGTGCTCACCTCTGGACTCAGGCAGCATCCGCTGGAGCAGCCGGACTGGCCAAGCATGTCAGCCATTGGGGGTGTGCCCAGAGGGAGGATATTTTGTTTTACAGTGTGAGCCTGGAGGATGAGAAGCATGGGAGTAGGGGGAACACCTTGCAGGCATCCCTCTCCCTGCAACCTTGGGCCTGATCCAGCCCCACATGGGGGCAGGGGTTGATCTGTGGCTGGAAAGAGGCCTTTGCTTCTCAGCGCTAACCTGGGGACTTCCCGGGCTGGGTTCCAGCCGTCTAATAAACCTGACTCTGTTTGAAAACATTGCCTGATGTTGCTGCACATCCTTGCCAGGGTGGGCAAGTCTCTGGACTGGCGTCTTTCTCAGCTGGAAGCACCGGATGGAGCTCCTGGGGTGAAGCAGGAGGACTGGAGCCCAGGGGCTCAGTCTCGGAGGCAGGGAGGCCACGTGGGCTAACGTGAAGGAAGAGCAGGACCCCTTGGGGGTCTGGCCCACAGAAGTGTTCCTCCAAGGGATTATTTAAAAGCTGGGACGTAGCACAGATCTGAATGTGGAACCCCAGGCAGGCTGGCTGGTTCCTGTGAAAGGCCCTGAGCTAGGGCCTGCAGGAAGCCAAATGTTTCAGGGGAACCAGCATGGGGCCAGAGCAGGGAAAGACTCCAAGGTAGCCCAGGGAACAGGCCCCCTGGATGAGCTGAAGAGAAGCTCTGAAGGGCAGAAGAATCTTTTTGTTTGTTGAGATTTTTAATTGGACTTTGGTTCCCCCAGGAGGGGTTAAGTTTGTTGGCAATCTGGAGGAGGGTTGAGCCATGGCTGCCACCACTGATCTGTGTGGGGCAAGCCAAGGAGACCCACCTCAGGGAAGGAAGCTGAGGCAGGAAGGGCCAGCGGCACCATGTTTGCACAGAAGGGGGTGCTATGGGTTGGCTGTGCCCTATGACACACACATGCACATCCATGGAGAGATTCCTCCCTCCAGAGAGAGGCTCCGTCTCATCTCTTCCCCATGGATCCCTACCTGTCTTCTGGGAGAAGGGTGCTCTCAGCCCCCATAGTTTCCCTGTCACCTCACTATAATTATTATCCATGCCCTGCTATGTTCACAGCACACACACACACACACACACATAGAGAAATGAGACAAAAACATAAAGTACTGTGTGCCTGGAAGGCTGTGCTGTGACATAACTTTATTTCATAGACTCCAGCACGATATCACAAAAGAACCCCAAACCAGAGAGAGACAAAGCCTGCTGCTCCCTAAGGCAGGGAGGCACAACTTATCCCCCTTTGCTCCAGCCTGGCTGGGGGGCAGACTGACTGCTGTACTGTTAGGAGACCAGATCACAGCCTTCCTTACAGTGCCCCCTGCCTGCAAGCAAATTTTAATTGATAGCTGATCAATTTAACACAGTCATCAATATGCACACCCTAGGACGCAGCAGCCCGTCTGCTCAGCAGAACCAGGTGCTGTTCCCCTCTCCCCTCCCGAAGTCGTCTAAGGCCTAGTTCAAGGCCTCTGTGTCAATATCCAGTGTTCTGCATGGGATGGGCCCTGCTGCCCAAAAGCAGCCTCAGTTCTGTTCCAGTGACAATGGAATTGCTGACCATGATGGGGGTGGCAATGCCAGAGGCTGGACTTTCACAGGAGCTGCACTATGGAATCGGGCCCCACAACACCGAGGAGACCCCCAGGGCCCATGGCGCTCAGCGCTCACTGCCACCCCTGCATTGCCAGCCTCCAGCCATCAGAAACCAGCAGCCAGACCCCAGAATCACCAGACAGTTTTAAAATGAACTGCTTGCTGGGTGCTGGTTCCTCCCCTGGGGGTCTCTGAGCCACTGGGCTGCACTTGGGCACCTTGCCCAGCATTTCTCTGCAACCACCAAGGCTGGAAACTGAAATTTTTTAAGATGCCATTTGAGTTTCTCCCGCATGAGTCCAGCTGGAGGGGAGATGGCTGTGTGTGTGTTGTGTGTGTGGGGGGGGTGTTAAGAAACACACACCCCAATATCATAAGATACATGATAAAATTGTGAGAGCTTAGCTGGCAGCTCTGAAGCGCAACTCCCGCCAAGACTCAGCTGCCCCGCAGGAAATGCTACACACGGACTCCACATGCATGTACACAGTGTACAAATTCACATGGTGCACACACACATACTATATCAAACACAGTGCACACAAGTACCCTCCCTCTCCCCCCTCCCCACAGCGTATACACCCACACCACACTATTATTATTTATTAGGTGTATTATGGTGGCCCCTTGGAGCCTCAGTCTTTGACCAGGACCCCATTGTGATAGGTGCTGTAAAAACACAGAACAAAAAGATGGTTCCCTGCTCCTTACTACATGTGTGTACACAGAGTGTGTTCACAGAGTCCACATGTATTTACCCAGTGTGACCCGAGGTGCCTAGAATTGCCCACACTGAAAATGCCAAGGTCAGGGTAGGCTACAAAGGGGGGAGCAGATTCTCCCCAAACTGGTGGTTAACACGGCAGTTAGATTCTCCAACCAGTCACAAACTGTGCTCCTGATCCCCCACACTGGTTGAAGAAGCTGAAGAAAAGAAATCACATAGCCCCCTTTATTGCATTCCAGTTCTCTGGCTCCCAATCAGCAAATAGGTCCAGTAAAGTGAGAAGTTATTTAAAACTCTGCCCACTATACAAAATGTTCTTCTGACCCAAAAGGGCCAGGCACATTACCAGAGCAATACTAGTTTGGATCTTACCCAAAATACCACACTGACAGCCAATCCTTTAGTATCTAAAACTAAAGGTTTATTAGAAAAGAAAAAATGAGAAGAGAGTTATTAAATGTTAAAGCAATCAGATACATCCATATGACTTCAGAGTCCATATATCTGGTTCTTAGCAGTGCTGGTGAGTTTGCTGGCTTGAAAGTTCCTCTGGAGCACATCCAAAGCTTATATGAGTCTATCAGTCCTGTCTTCAAAGCTTCAGTTTGTAGAGAAGTTACTCCAGAGGAGAGAAGCAGGACTGAAGACAAAATGGAGAAAATGCAGCTGCCTTTTATAGCCTTTGCCATGCAGCTGTACATCCTTTGTCCCAAACACAAGCTCACAGCACATTGGCGTAGAAAAGCTCTTGGATTCTAGCTCTTGGAGTGTTGTAAGCAAGACATGAGAAGTCATTCATCCGCTCTAGTCCACGCTGATGAGGTGTCAACTGAAGTACTGTGTCCAGTTCTGGGTGCCACATTTCAGGAAAGATGTGGACAAATTGGAGAAAGTCCAGAGAAGAGCAACAAAAATGATTAAAGGTCTAGAAAACACGACCTATGAGGCCTTCACAACGTCCTCTGGCAAAGAGTTCCACAGATAGTCTGTGCGTTGTGTGAAGAAATACTTCCTTTTGTTTCTTTCAAACCTGCTGCCTGTTCATTTCATTTGGTGAAATTCTCAGTGGTGGCAGATGACAGAACGAGGAGTAATGGTCTCCAGTTGCAGTGGGGGAGGGTTTAGGTTGGATATTAGGAAAAACTTTTTCACTAGGAGGGTGGTGAAGCACTGGAATGCGTTGCCTAGGGAGGTGGTAGAATCTCCTTCCCTAGAAGTTTTTAAGGTCAGGCTTGACAAAGCCCTGGCTGGGATGATTTAGTTGGGGATTGGCCCTGCTTCGAGCAGGGGGTTGGACTAGATGACCTCCTGAGGTCCCTTCCAACCCTGATATTCTATGATTCTAAGAAGAAAAGGAGGACTTGTGGCACCTTAGAGACTAACAAATTTATTTGAGCATAAGCTTTCGTGAGCTACAGCCACAAGTACTCCTTTTCTTTTTGTGAATACAGACTAACACGGCTGCTATTCTGAAACCTCTGATTCTAAGGAGATTCCACCACCTCCCTAGGTAACGCATTCCAGTGCTTCACCACCCTCCTAGTGAAATTTTTTTTCCTAATATCCAACCTAAACCTCCCCCACTGCAACTTGAGACCATTACTCCTCGTTCTGTCATCTGCTACCACTGAGAACAGTCTAGATCCATCCTCTTTGGAACCCCCTTTCAGGTAGTTGAAAGTAGCTATCAAATCCCCCCTCATTCTTCTCTTCATCAGACTAAACAATCCCAGTTCCCTCAGCCTCTCCTCATAAGTCATGTGTTCCAGTCCCCTAATCATTTTTGTTGCTCTCTGCTGGACATTTTCCAATTTTTTCACATCCTTCTTGTAGCATGGGACCTTCTTGTACTCTTCAGTCCTCCAGCAGCATACCTTCTCACTCCCTGCTCCTTACATGCCTCCTCACTAACTGATGAGAGGTCCTTTTTAAGCCAGGTGTCCTGATTAGCCTGCTTGCCATAATTGATTCTAGTAAGTTCTTTAATTGGCTCCAGGTGTCTTAATTAGAATCATAGAATATCAGGGTTGGAAGGGACCTCAGGAGGTCATCTAGTCCAACCCCCTGCTCAAAGCAGGATCAATTCCCAATTAAATCATCCCAGCCAGGGCTTTGTCAAGCCTGACCTTAAAAACTTCTAAGGAAAGAGATTCTACCACCTCCCTAGGTAACGCATTCCAGTGTTTCACCACCCTCCCTGTGAAAAAGTTTTTCCTAATATCCAACCTAAACCTCCCCCACTGCAACTTGAGACCATTACTCCTCGTTCTGTCATCTGCTACCACTGAGAATAGTCTAGAACCATCCTCTCTGGAACCACCTCTCAGGTAGTTGAAAGCAGCTATCAAATCCCCCCTCATTCTTCTCTTCTGCAGACTAAACAATCCCAGTTCCCTCAGCCTCTCCTCATAAGTCATGTGTTCCAGACCCCTAATCATTTTTGTTGCCCTTTGCTGGACTCTCTCCAATTTATCCACATCCTTCTTGTAGTGTGGGGCCCAAAACTGGACACAGTACTCCAGATGAGGCCTCACCAATGTCGAATAGAGGGGAACGATCACGTCCCTCGATCTGCTCGCTATGACCCTACTTATACATCCCAAAAGGCCATTGGCCTTCTTGGCAACAAGGGCACACTGCTGACTCATATCCAGCTTCTCGTCCACTGTCACCCCTAGGTCCTTTTCCGCAGAACTGCTGCCTAGCCATTCGGTCCCTAGTCTGTAGCTGTGCATTGGGTTCTTCCGTCCTAAGTGCAGGACCCTGCACTTATCCTTATTGAACCTCATCAGATTTCTTTTGGCCCAATCCTCCAATTTGTCTAGGTCCCGCTGTATCCTATCCTTGTCCTCCAGCGTATCTACCACTCCTCCTAGTTTAGTATCATCCGCAAATTTGCTGAGAGTGCAATCCACACCATCCTCCAGATCATTTATGAAGATATTGAATAAAACCGGCCCCAGGACCGACCTGGGGCACTCCACTTGACACCGGCTGCCAACTAGACATGGAGCCATTGATCACTACCCGTTGAGCCCGACAATCTAGCCAACTTTCTACCCACCTTATAATTAGCTTGCCTGTCTTAATTGGTTCTAGCAGGTTCCTGATTGCTCTAGGGCAGCCCCTGCTCTGGTCATTCAGGGAACAAAAACTATCCAGTGGCCAGTATATTTGCCTTCTATCAGACTCCTGTACCCCATTGGTCTGGGTCTGTCACATAGGTGACCAACACCATGGGAGAGGCCCAAGGGCTGGAGGACAGCTGAATCACACCCTAAAGCCAGTATGTCCTTGACCTCTTTCTCCAGGTCCTGGGCTGTTTTCCCAGTGACCCAGAATGGGGAGCATCTTACAGGAGGGTGGTCTCCTGTCTCCACCTGGTGAACAGCTAGGTTAATGAGCCCAGGCCGGTTGGAGAACAGCTGCTGGTAGGATTGCAGCACCCCTCAGATCTCTGCCTGCTGGGCAGGGGTTAGCTGGTCAGAGAGGGGAACTGATTCCAGCGAAGGGCCGTCACCGTCTGAGGGAATAAATCCACCAGGGAATCATCTCCCTGCTCCTCCCACTGGCTACACACTGCCAGTACCAAATTCTCCCTGTCAAAATATGGCTTCATCATGTTGACATGGTGCACATGGTGGCTATGAGCCCGGTTAGACAGTTCCACTACATAGTTCACCTCACTCAGCTGCTTGATGACCTTAAATGGCCCATCCCAGGAAGCTTGTAGTTTGTTCTTTCTCATGGGAATGAGAACCATCACCTGGTCCCCGGTGGCATAGGAGTGGGCACATACCATGCAGTCATACCAGACCTTCTGCTTCCTTTGGGCCCTGGCTAGATTCTCCCTGGCCAAGCCCATGGTCTCAGTGAGCTTTTCCGGGAAAGTCAGTACATACTCCACCACTGATTCTCCATCGGGGGAGGCCTTCCCCTCCCATTCGTCCCTCATTAAGTCCAGGGGTCCCCACACTCTCCTCCCACACAGCAACTCGAAAGGAGAGAACCCGGTTGACTCCTGGGGCACTTCAATGTATGCGAACAACAGGTGGGGTAAATACTTGTCCCAGCCCTGCGGGTGCTGGTTCATGAAGGTTTTCACCATCATCTTTAGAGTCCCATTGAATCTCTCCACCAGCCAGTTGGACTGAGGGTGATACACTGAGGCCCAGGTGTGTCGGACCTCACACTTCTCCCACAAGCACCAGAGCAGAGTTGACATGAAATTGGAGCCCTGGTGTGTAAGGACCTCCTTGGGGAACCCCACTCTGCTAAAAACGGTCAGCAGCACGTCTGCCAGAATGTCTGCCTCGATAGAGGACAGAGCCCCTGCCTCAGGATAGCGAGTAGCGAAATCTACCACCACCAGAATGTATTTTTTCTCTGTCCAAGTTGCCTTGCTGAGGGGCCCCACTATGTCCATGGCCACATTCTGGAAAGGTTCCTCTATGATGGGCAGGGGCCTCAAAGCTGCTTTCCCTTGTCCCAGGTCTTCCCCACCCTCCTGCAGGGGTCACAGGACCTGCTCTACTGCTGGATGGCATCAAACACCCCGGGCCAGTAAAAGTTCCATAGCAGCCTCTGCCTGGTGAGCTGGATTCCCTGGTGTCCCAAGAAAGGGACATCGTGGGCCAGGTACAGTAGCCTGCGGTGGTACTTCTGGGGGACCACTAGCTGTCTCCTGATCCCCAAAGGTTTCGCTTCCCCTTGGGGAGCCCATTCCCGGTTAGGGTGACCAGATAGCAAGGGTGAAAAATCGAGATGGGGTGGGGGGTAATAGGTACCTATATAAGACAAAGCCCCAAATATCGGGACTGTCCCTATAAAATCGGGACATCTGGTCACCCTATTCCTGGTACAAGAATCCCTTTTCCCACAGGAATCTTTCCCGGCAGCCTTCTCCCAGGGGTTTCGCCACGCTGTGACCAGCAAGTTCCCTCAGCTTCTCTAAGGAGGGATCCTTCCGCAGCTCGGCCTGGAATTCAGCTCCTGGAGAAGGGATGGGGAACTGTTCCCGCTCAGTGGCTGGGTCCGAGGCCACAGCCCCACCAAGTTCTGTCCGCAGTGGCTCCTGTCCCGTCAGGGTAGGGACCTGTACCCCCGGCAGGACACCACCCCCAATGTCAGGGCAGAGTGCCCTTTGCCGGCTCCGGCTCCAGGTGATGACTAGGGCGCTCTAGGGGCCACCCAGCCAATCTACCAGGTCACCTCCCCATCAGCACCTCAGTTGGCAACTAATGGTGCACCCCCACATCTTTGGGCCCCTCCTTGGCCCCCATTTCATAGAATCATAGAATATCAGGGTTGGAAGGGACCTCAGGAGGTCATCTAGTCCAACCCCCTGCTCAAAGCAGAACCAATCCCCAATTTTTGCCCCAGATCCCTAAATGGCCCCCTCAAGAATTGAATTCACAACCTTGGGTTTAGCAAACCACTGACCTATCCCTCCCCTCAAGTACCCTCACCATGGGTACCTTAAGCGGGGGCCTGCACACACCCAGCAGGGTCAGGTAGGTATTGGGCACCACCCGGACTGGGGCCACCACCTCAGGCCAGGCCAGCGTCACCTCAGCACCCGTGTCCCAGTACCCAGTGACCTGCTTCCCATCCACCTCCAAGGGAATGAGGCACTTGCTCCTCAGGGGCCGTCCTATGCTCACCCTGTAGACTGAGAACTTTGAATCCACAGCATCAGGCTCCCCACAGAAGCTGGCCTGGGAGACTCCTCCCTCTTGGGACATTGCTAAATTACCAGCCACTCCTGCCAGGGGAGTCAGCCCCTCCTCCGGCTGGGCTCCCACCCAGTTAAGCCTGTGAGGTGGTTTGCTCATCCTGTCCCTGAACTTTTGGCACTGGGCCCATCTGTGGCCCCTCTGCCGACAGTAATTACACCTCAGGTCCTGTTGGTCCCCTGGGGCCGATTGGTCAGCTCTGATATTGGCTGTGCCTCTTGGGAGGGATTTATCCAAGACACTCTTCTGGGAAGCCTCTGGGTGACCCCCTTCTGCACTGACGTGGGCCTGTCCCCCTGGGATTCCATTCCATGTCCTGACCTGCTGTCTACAAACTCGTCAGCCAGCAGCCCTGCGTGGTGCAGGTCCTTCGGCCTCTTGTCCACCAGCCACATCCTAAGGTCAGGGGGACAGAGTTCATATGGTCGCTCCAGCCCCATCAGTTCAATCACATCCTCCTTGGTCTGGGCCCCAGCCCCATTCACCGACTTGTGGGTGTATTCCCCCATCAGTGTGACCAGTTCCAGACAGGTCATCCCCTGGGTCTTCTACATACTCTGGAACCTTTTCTTCTACACCTTGGGGGTCAGCGCAAAATTGCGCAACAGGGCTTGTTTGAACAGTTCATGGTCCCCTGCTTCCACCCCATCCATCTGGCTGAACATTTCTATGGCCTTGGGACTCAGTAAGGCGGTGACATGCTGAAGCCTGTCTGCAGGGCCACCCTGGTGCACATTGCAGGCCTTTTCGAAGGCAACGAGGAAGGCATCTAGATCATCCCCTTCCTTAAACTGAGGCAGCACTTTTATATCAGAGTTCCCTGCGGGCTTAGCCACTCTGGGCCCATCCCCACTCACCCCAGCAGGGGTCTCTCTGCTTCTCAGCTTCACCATCGCTAGTTCATGCTGCCTCTGTCTCTCACGGTCGTCCCATTCCTTCTCATGGTCCTGCTGTTCCTTCTCACTGGCCCTCCAGCTCTTCCAGTTTCAGTTCCATTTCCAACTCCAACCGTCTCAGCTCCACTGACGGGGAACTCGGTTGTGAAGATCCCCTGCTGGTCGGGTAGGTGGATCCTGGGGCTGCCTGGCTGTTTTCATCCCCTCCTGCGTTCCTGGTTGGGTCTGTCATAAACATACAGCTAAGGGTAGCATAAAATCCCTCCTTTACCTGTAAGGGGTTAAGAAGCTCAAATAACCAGGCTGGCATCTGACCAGAAGGACCAATGGGGAAAGAAGATACTTTCAAATCGGGGGAGGGGGGGATGGTTTTGTTTGTGCTCTCTGTGTGTTCCCTCTTGAGATAAAGAGAGAGACCAAGCAGGTAATCCAGCTCCTGCTGAAATGATACATCTAAAATTACAGAAATTATAAGTAATAGAAAAGAAATGTGTTAGATTATCTTTTGTTTTAGCTTGTGAATTTTCCCTATGCCAAGAGAGAGGTTTATTCCTGTTTTGTAACTTTGAAGTTGAGCCTAGAGGGGAATCCTCTGTGTTTTGAATCCTTTTATTACCATGTAAAATTACCTTCCATTCTGATTTTACAGAGGTGCTTCTTTTACTTTTTTTTTTTATAATAAAGTTCTTCTTTTAAGAACCTGATTGGTTTTAGTGTCCTAAAAACCCAAGGATCTGGTCTGTGCTCACCTTGTGAACCTATTTGGTTGGTATATTATTCTCAAGCCTCCCCAGGAAAGGGGGTGAAGGGGCCCCTCCCTGAATGTTTGTTTAAATCACTTGGTGGTGGCAGCAATACCGTCCAAGGACAAGGAAGGGAATTTGTGCCTTGGGGAAGTTTTTAACCTAAGCTGGTGGAATATAAGATTAGGGGGTCCTTCATGCAGGTCACCACGTCTGTACCCCAGAGTTCAGAGTGGGGAGGGAACCCTGACAGGGTTGATGGCTGGGGTGACCCCTGGGGCTGCCTGGCTGCTCCCAGCCTCTCTTGCAGCCTCAGCTGGGTCAGTAACCGGCTCCTTAGAGGAATCATTCTCTTCCAACGGAGCAATCAGATGTGCCTTGGTGAATCTTCCACTGCGCAGCCCTCTCTCTCTGCACAGCTCTACAATGTTCTTCTTAAGGCGATGGTTATAGGCCATCTCCCTACTGTTCCCAAGTGGTCATGTGCTCTCTCAGCTCCGCACAGTCCCTGGGAGGAACACCTTCAGTGCAACAGCCCACTCTCTCTCGGGGTTAAGCCATAGGCTCCTCTGCCTCCTGGAACCACACCTCTTGGAGCCTTCAGCACACCTGCTAATCCCCCTTCCTTCTACTGCTCCCCAGTCACTTACTGCAGGACGCTCATGTAGTAGTAAAAAGAAAAGGAGTACTTGTGGCACCTTAGAGACTAACGAATTTATTTGAGCATGAGCTTTCGTGAGCTACAGCTCACTTCATCAGATGTTTACCGTGGAAACTGCAGCAGACTTTATATACACACAGAGAATATGAAACAATACCTCCTCCCACCCCACTGTCCTGCTGGTAATAGCTTATCTAAAGTGATCAACAGGTGGGCCATTTCCAGCACAAATCCAGGTTTTCTCACCCTCCACCCCCCACACAAATTCACTCTCCTGCTGGTGCTAGCCCATCCAAAGTGACAACTCTTTGCATAATCAAGTCGGGCTATTTCCTGCATAGATCAAGGTTTTCTCACATCCCCCCCACCCCCATACACACACAAACTCACTCTCCTGCTGGTAATAGCTCATCTAAACTGACCACTCTCCAAGTTTAAATCCAAGTTAAACCAGAACATCTGGGGGGGGGGGGGTAGGAAAAACAAGAAGAAACAGGCTACCTTGCATAATGACTTAGCCACTCCCAGTCTCTATTTAAGCCTAAATTAATAGTATCCAATTTGCAAATGAATTCCAATTCAGCAGTTTCTCGCTGGAGTCTGGATTTGAAGTTTTTTTGTTTTAAGATAGCGACCTTCATGTCTGTGATTGCGTGACCAGAGAGATTGAAGTGTTCTCCGACTGGTTTATGAATGTTATAATTCTTGACATCTGATTTGTGTCCATTTATTCTTTTACGTAGAGACTGTCCAGTTTGACCGATGTACATGGCAGAGGGGCATTGCTGGCACATGATGGCATATATCACATTGGTGGATGTGCAGGTGAACGAGCCTCTGATAGTGTGGCTGATGTTATTAGGCCCTGTGATGGTGTCCCCTGAATAGATATGTGGGCACAATTGGCAACGGGCTTTGTTGCAAGGATAAGTTCCTGGGTTAGTGGTTCTGTTGTGTGGTATGTGGTTGTTGGTGAGTATTTGCTTCAGATTGCGGGGCTGTCTGTAGGCAAGGACTGGCCTGTCTCCCAAGACTTGTGAGAGTGTTGGGTCATCCTTTAGGATAGGTTGTAGATCCTTAATAATGCGTTGGAGGGGTTTTAGTTGGGGGCTGAAGGTGACCGCTAGTGGCGTTCTGTTATTTTCTTTGTTAGGCCTGTCCTGTAGTAGGTAACTTCTGGGAACTCTTCTGGCTCTATCAATCTGTTTCTTTACTTCTGCAGGTGGGTATTGTAGTTGTAAGAAAGCTTGACAGAGATCTTGTAGGTGTTTGTCTCTGTCTGAGGGGTTGGAGCAAATGCGGTTGTATCGCAGAGCTTGGCTGTAGACGATGGATCGTGTGGTGTGGTCAGGGTGAAAGCTGGAGGCATGCAGGTAGGAATAGCGGTCAGTAGGTTTCCGGTATAGGGTGGTGTTTATGTGGCCATTGTTTATTAGCACTGTAGTGTCCAGGAAGTGGATCTCTTGTGTGGACTGGACCAGGCTGAGGTTGGTGGTGGGATGGAAATTGTTGAAATCGTGGTGGAATTCCTCAAGAGCTTCTTTTCCATGGGTCCAGATGATGAAGATGTCATCAATATAGCGCAAGTAGAGTAGGGGCTTTAGGGGACGAGAGCTGAGGAAGCGTTGTTCTAAATCAGCCATAAAAATGTTGGCATACTGTGGGGCCATGCGGGTACCCATAGCAGTGCCGCTGATCTGAAGGTATACATTGTCCCCAAATGTGAAATAGTTATGGGTAAGGACAAAGTCACAAAGTTCAGCCACCAGGTTAGCCGTGACATTATCGGGGATAGTGTTCTTGACGGCTTGTAGTCCATCTTTGTGTGGAATGTTGGTGTAGAGGGCTTCTACATCCATAGTAGCCAGGATGGTGTTTTCAGGAAGATCACCGATGGATTGAAGTTTCCTCAGGAAGTCAGTGGTGTCTCGAAGGTAGCTGGGAGTGCTGGTAGCGTAGGGCCTGAGGAGGGAGTCTACATAGCCAGACAATCCTGCTGTCAGGGTGCCAATGCCTGAGATGATGGGGCGCCCAGGATTTCCAGGTTTATGGATCTTGGGTAGTAGATAGAATATCCCAGGTCGGGGTTCCAGGGGTGTGTCTGTGCGGATTTGATCTTGTGCTTTTTCAGGAAGTTTCTTGAGCAAATGCTGTAGTTGCTTTTGGTAACTCTCAGTGGGATCATAGGGTAATGGCTTGTAGAAACTCGTGTTGGAGAGCTGCCGAGCAGCCTCTTGTTCATATTCCGACCTATTCATGATGACAACAGCACCTCCTTTGTCAGCCTTTTTGATTATGATGTCAGAGTTGTTTCTGAGGCTGTGGATGGCATTGCGTTCCGCATGGCTGAGGTTATGGGGCAAGTGATGCTGCTTTTCCACAATTTCAGCTCGTGCACGTCGGCGGAAGCACTCTATGTAGAAGTCCAGTCTGCTGTTTCGACCTTCAGGAGGAGTCCATCTAGAATCCCTCTTTCTGTAGTGTTGGCAGGGAGACCTCTGTGGATTAGTATGTTGTTCAGAGGTATTTTGGAAATATTCCTTGAGACGGAGACGTCGAAAATAGGATTCTAGGTCACCACAGAACTGTATCATGTTCGTGGGGGTGGAGGGGCAGAAGGAGAGGCCCCGAGATAGAACAGCTGCTTCTGCTGGGCTGAGAGCATAGTTGGATAGGTTAACAATATTGCTAGGTGGGGTGAGGGAACCATTGCTGTGGCCCCTTGTAGCATGTAGTAGTTTAGAAAGTTTAGTGTCTTTTTTCTTTTGTAGAGAAGCAAAGTGTGCGTTGTAAATGGCTTGTCTAGTTTTAGTAAAATCCAGCCACGAGGAAGTTTGTGTGGAAGGTTGGTTCTTTATGAGAGTATCCATTTTTGAGAGCTCATTCTTAATCTTTCCCTGTTTGCTGTAGAGGATCTTGATCAGGTGATTCCGCAGTTTCTTTGAGAGCGTGAGGCACAAGCTGTCAGCATAGTCTGTGTGGTATGTAGATTGTAATGGATTTTTGACCTTCAGTCCTTTTGGTACGATGTCCATCTGTTTGCATTTGGAAAGGAAGATGATGTCTGTCTGTATCTGTACAAGTTTCTTCATGCAGTTGATAGATTTCCACTCCATACGGCTAAATGCAGTGCCTTGCATAATGACAGGTTTCAGAGGAACAGCCGTGTTAGTCTGTATTCGCAAAAAGAAAAGGAGTACTTGTGGCACCTTAGAGACTAACGAATTTATTTGAGCATGAGCTTTCGTGAGCTACAGCTCACTTCATCAGATGTTTACCGTGGAAACTGCAGCAGACTTTATATACACACAGAGAATATGAAACAATACCTCCTCCCACCCCACTGTCCTGCTGGTAATAGCTTATCTAAAGTGATCAACAGGTGGGCCATTTCCAGCACAAATCCAGGTTTTCTCACCCTCCACCCCCCACACAAATTCACTCTCCTGCTGGTGCTAGCCCATCCAAAGTGACAACTCTTTGCATAATCAAGTCGGGCTATTTCCTGCATAGATCAAGGTTTTCTCACATCCCCCCCACCCCCATACACACACAAACTCACTCTCCTGCTGGTAATAGCTCATCTAAACTGACCACTCTCCAAGTTTAAATCCAAGTTAAACCAGAACATCTGGGGGGGGGGGGGGTAGGAAAAACAAGAAGAAACAGGCTACCTTGCATAATGACTTAGCCACTCCCAGTCTCTATTTAAGCCTAAATTAATAGTATCCAATTTGCAAATGAATTCCAATTCAGCAGTTTCTCGCTGGAGTCTGGATTTGAAGTTTTTTTGTTTTAAGATAGCGACCTTCATGTCTGTGATTGCGTGACCAGAGAGATTGAAGTGTTCTCCGACTGGTTTATGAATGTTATAATTCTTGACATCTGATTTGTGTCCATTTATTCTTTTACGTAGAGACTGTCCAGTTTGACCGATGTACATGGCAGAGGGGCATTGCTGGCACATGATGGCATATATCACATTGGTGGATGTGCAGGTGAACGAGCCTCTGATAGTGTGGCTGATGTTATTAGGCCCTGTGATGGTGTCCCCTGAATAGATATGTGGGCACAATTGGCAACGGGCTTTGTTGCAAGGATAAGTTCCTGGGTTAGTGGTTCTGTTGTGTGGTATGTGGTTGTTGGTGAGTATTTGCTTCAGATTGCGGGGCTGTCTGTAGGCAAGGACTGGCCTGTCTCCCAAGACTTGTGAGAGTGTTGGGTCATCCTTTAGGATAGGTTGTAGATCCTTAATAATGCGTTGGAGGGGTTTTAGTTGGGGGCTGAAGGTGACCGCTAGTGGCGTTCTGTTATTTTCTTTGTTAGGCCTGTCCTGTAGTAGGTAACTTCTGGGAACTCTTCTGGCTCTATCAATCTGTTTCTTTACTTCTGCAGGTGGGTATTGTAGTTGTAAGAAAGCTTGACAGAGATCTTGTAGGTGTTTGTCTCTGTCTGAGGGGTTGGAGCAAATGCGGTTGTATCGCAGAGCTTGGCTGTAGACGATGGATCGTGTGGTGTGGTCAGGGTGAAAGCTGGAGGCATGCAGGTAGGAATAGCGGTCAGTAGGTTTCCGGTATAGGGTGGTGTTTATGTGGCCATTGTTTATTAGCACTGTAGTGTCCAGGAAGTGGATCTCTTGTGTGGACTGGACCAGGCTGAGGTTGGTGGTGGGATGGAAATTGTTGAAATCGTGGTGGAATTCCTCAAGAGCTTCTTTTCCATGGGTCCAGATGATGAAGATGTCATCAATATAGCGCAAGTAGAGTAGGGGCTTTAGGGGACGAGAGCTGAGGAAGCGTTGTTCTAAATCAGCCATAAAAATGTTGGCATACTGTGGGGCCATGCGGGTACCCATAGCAGTGCCGCTGATCTGAAGGTATACATTGTCCCCAAATGTGAAATAGTTATGGGTAAGGACAAAGTCACAAAGTTCAGCCACCAGGTTAGCCGTGACATTATCGGGGATAGTGTTCTTGACGGCTTGTAGTCCATCTTTGTGTGGAATGTTGGTGTAGAGGGCTTCTACATCCATAGTAGCCAGGATGGTGTTTTCAGGAAGATCACCGATGGATTGAAGTTTCCTCAGGAAGTCAGTGGTGTCTCGAAGGTAGCTGGGAGTGCTGGTAGCGTAGGGCCTGAGGAGGGAGTCTACATAGCCAGACAATCCTGCTGTCAGGGTGCCAATGCCTGAGATGATGGGGCGCCCAGGATTTCCAGGTTTATGGATCTTGGGTAGTAGATAGAATATCCCAGGTCGGGGTTCCAGGGGTGTGTCTGTGCGGATTTGATCTTGTGCTTTTTCAGGAAGTTTCTTGAGCAAATGCTGTAGTTGCTTTTGGTAACTCTCAGTGGGATCATAGGGTAATGGCTTGTAGAAACTCGTGTTGGAGAGCTGCCGAGCAGCCTCTTGTTCATATTCCGACCTATTCATGATGACAACAGCACCTCCTTTGTCAGCCTTTTTGATTATGATGTCAGAGTTGTTTCTGAGGCTGTGGATGGCATTGCGTTCCGCATGGCTGAGGTTATGGGGCAAGTGATGCTGCTTTTCCACAATTTCAGCTCGTGCACGTCGGCGGAAGCAAAACCTACTGACCGCTATTCCTACCTGCATGCCTCCAGCTTTCACCCTGACCACACCACACGATCCATCGTCTACAGCCAAGCTCTGCGATACAACCGCATTTGCTCCAACCCCTCAGACAGAGACAAACACCTACAAGATCTCTGTCAAGCTTTCTTACAACTACAATACCCACCTGCAGAAGTAAAGAAACAGATTGATAGAGCCAGAAGAGTTCCCAGAAGTTACCTACTACAGGACAGGCCTAACAAAGAAAATAACAGAACGCCACTAGCGGTCACCTTCAGCCCCCAACTAAAACCCCTCCAACGCATTATTAAGGATCTACAACCTATCCTAAAGGATGACCCAACACTCTCACAAGTCTTGGGAGACAGGCCAGTCCTTGCCTACAGACAGCCCCGCAATCTGAAGCAAATACTCACCAACAACCACATACCACACAACAGAACCACTAACCCAGGAACTTATCCTTGCAACAAAGCCCGTTGCCAATTGTGCCCACATATCTATTCAGGGGACACCATCACAGGGCCTAATAACATCAGCCACACTATCAGAGGCTCGTTCACCTGCACATCCACCAATGTGATATATGCCATCATGTGCCAGCAATGCCCCTCTGCCATGTACATCGGTCAAACTGGACAGTCTCTACGTAAAAGAATAAATGGACACAAATCAGATGTCAAGAATTATAACATTCATAAACCAGTCGGAGAACACTTCAATCTCTCTGGTCACGCAATCACAGACATGAAGGTCGCTATCTTAAAACAAAAAAACTTCAAATCCAGACTCCAGCGAGAAACTGCTGAATTGGAATTCATTTGCAAATTGGATACTATTAATTTAGGCTTAAATAGAGACTGGGAGTGGCTAAGTCATTATGCAAGGTAGCCTGTTTCTTCTTGTTTTTCCTACCCCCCCCCCCCCAGATGTTCTGGTTTAACTTGGATTTAAACTTGGAGAGTGGTCAGTTTAGATGAGCTATTACCAGCAGGAGAGTGAGTTTGTGTGTGTATGGGGGTGGGGGGGATGTGAGAAAACCTTGATCTATGCAGGAAATAGCCCGACTTGATTATGCAAAGAGTTGTCACTTTGGATGGGCTAGCACCAGCAGGAGAGTGAATTTGTGTGGGGGGTGGAGGGTGAGAAAACCTGGATTTGTGCTGGAAATGGCCCACCTGTTGATCACTTTAGATAAGCTATTACCAGCAGGACAGTGGGGTGGGAGGAGGTATTGTTTCATATTCTCTGTGTGTATATAAAGTCTGCTGCAGTTTCCACGGTAAACATCTGATGAAGTGAGCTGTAGCTCACGAAAGCTCATGCTCAAATAAATTCGTTAGTCTCTAAGGTGCCACAAGTACTCCTTTTCTTTTTGCGAATACAGACTAACACGGCTGTTCCTCTGAAACCTGTCATGTAGTAGTAGGATTTTATGTTTGTATTTTGTATAATTTAGAATGAAGAATAAAGAATAATAATGTAGCATGCATTAAATGTATTGGTGTGTGATTTGACCATATGGCCCCTATTGTGGCTGATATGACACAGGTCATACAAAAAGTGCAAGTTGGAATATAAGATTAGAGGGTCTTTCATGCCTAAATATTTCTCAGTTATTGATCTGGCCGTTTCTTTGCCATACCCCTACATCCAGACTCACAAGATTGGTTTGCCTTTGCAATAAAGGAGCAACAATGGGCCTTTTGTCGGTTGCCCTGGGATATCACAACAGCCCGGCTATTGCCCATCGGCATATTGTGGATATACTAGACCAGTTGAGTCCACAAGAAAGGACTTGTGTGTTTTCATAGGTAAATGACATTTTGATATTTGGGGAAACTGAGACAAACTCAAACACTAACAAAAAAAGTTTTGGCACTAATTCAGGAAATGGGGTTCAAAGTAGCCTTAGACAAGGCTCAGCTGGTGATACCTCAGGTTACATACCTGAGCATAGTCGTTGGACAAGAAGGAAAACAGGTAAATCAAAGGAAGGTAAGGGCACTAGTAGACATGCCGGCTCCTACCGACGCCCACTCTTTAAAATTACTGCTAGGACGATTCCATTTTCTTAAGCCACACATTTATAAATATGCTAAAATAACTCACCCATTGTAAAAACTGCTAAAAAAAGAAACACAATAAAAAGGGGAAAAGAGCAGAACTCTGCTTTAACCCTGCTAAAACCGAAGGCTCTCACAGCCCCAGTCCTGCATTTCCCTGATGACTCACAGCCTTTTGCTATTCGTTTGGCGGCTAATAACATGGCCTTGGCTGCCACACTATTACAAAACAATATAAAGGGAAAGCTAGGGCCGGTAGCATATAAATCCAGAAAATTACAAGAAGCAAAAATAAATTTTAATCCCTGTGAACGTGAGTGTCTAGCAGCCATCTGGGTAGTACAATCTTTTGAGACACTCACAGGAACGGCCCCTATTACTATCCAAAGCACCCGCACTCCTCTGAAGTACATTTTGTCAGGAAAATTAATGGAAGGTAAAGTCTCAAACACCCGGATGGCTCAATGGACGCTTATTTTAGTTAACAGAGGGGTGACCACAGAAACAGTGTCCAAGCCAGACATGCTAACATATGGCCTAATTAAAAAAGAGAATCAAGATGAATGTCCAGAGGTCACTCTGGAGCAAAGAATTGCCTTGGTAGAGGCACCCCCACTAAAAAAAATTAATACCGTGGGTCAAAAAAAGCACATCTGTTTTACTAACAGAAGTGCAATAATAGTAAAAAAAAAAAAAAGAAAAAAGTGTAAAATACATTAACTTAGAAGAGGAAGTCATTCAGGGACTTCTAGACCATGGATCGGCTCAGCATGCTGAACTCCAAGCAATTTATCAGGTTTTAAGACTGTATGAAAATTCCCCATGGCCCATGTATCTGACAGTGATTTTTGCTGACAATGATTTTTGTTTAAAGGGGATACAGTTTTGGATACAAGATTGGTATAGGAATGGGTGGAAAGCAGTAGATGGAAAGGATATTGCATATTCAGAGGAATGGAAATGGATTTACCAGTGGGTAACAAAGAACCCTAAACAGTTAAAGGTGCAATACGTAAAGGCACACAGTAAAGGAACAGGTATGGAGGCCCCTGGACCAATGAGGTAGATACAGGTTTCAGAGTAGCAGCCGTGTTAGTCTGTATTCGCAAAAAGAAAAGGAGTACTTGTGGCACCTTAGAGACTAACCAATTTATTTGAGCATAAACTTTCGTGAGCTACAGCTCACTTCATCAGATGCATTCAGTGGAAAATACAGTGAGGAGATTTATATACACACAGAACATGAAAAAATGGGTGTTATCATACACACCGTAAGGAGAGTGATCACTTAAGATGAGCTATTACCAGCAGGAGAGTGGGGGCGGGGTGTGTGTGTGTGAGAAGAAAACCTTTTGTAGTGATAATCAAGGTGGGCCATTTCCAGCCGTTAAAAAGAACATCTGAGGAACGGGGGGGGGGGGGGGGAAGAATAGTTTTACTTTGTGTAATGACCCATCCACTCCCAGTCTCTATTCAAGCCATATTGGAATCCAGGAAGTGTGTGGGCTTTGCCCGCCCACTGCTAAAGGATCCCCCCACAGCCTAAGGGGGGGGTCCACAAAATAATTACGGGGGACAACTAATGAACAACAGGGACAGGAGTGCGGTCAAAGGGTCAAACGAAGGGAACCGGATGGGGACACCGAGCAGAGAACCCCGGATAGCGCCTAAGGTAGATACAATAGCCGGACAGCATGACATAGCAGTTGTAACCAAAGGTCAGAAAAGGAATGCCTGTGCTGACACATCTGAGTCAACAGATGGCACTACAGACCATCCTAACCGAGTTCCAAAAAAACACAGGTTTCAGAGTTCAGAGTAACAGCCGTGTTAGTCTGTATTCGCAAAAAGAAAAGGAGGACTTGTGGCACCTTAGAGACTAACCAATTTATTTGAGCATGAGCTTTCGTGAGCTACAGCTCACTTCATCGGATGCATACTGTGGAAACTGCAGAAGACAGCTTTCGTGAGCTACATTATAATGTCTTCTGCAGTTTCCACAGTATGCATCCGATGAAGTGAGCTGTAGCTCACGAAAGCTCATGCTCAAATAAATTGGTTAGTCTCTAAGGTGCCACAAGTACTCCTTTTCTTTTTGAGGTTTCAGAGTATCAGCCGTGTTAGTCTGTATTCGCAAAAAGAAGAGGACTTGTGGCACCTTAGAGACTAACATGCATCCGATGAAGTGAGCTGTAGCTCACGAAAGCTTTATGCTCAAATAAATTTGTTATTCTCTAAGGTGCCACAAGTACTCCTTTTCTTTTTTCCAAAAAAATTAGAAAGACAAGAGTTACTTAATGTATGTAGCCCATCAGTTTATGCATGAAGGAGTAGAAGGAACTTTAAGAACGCTAAAGCAAGTAGCCAAATGGGAGTGTATGGAGGATGATGTTAAAACATTGGTGTAGAATTGTGTGCGGTGCGCTCAGGACAAGGTTCATCCTCTGCACTGGCAACTCATGATGCACCAATGAAGGCTTGGGCCATGGCACAGGGTTCAAATTAGTTTTATTAATAAACTGCCAAGGAGTAAGGAAGGATTCCAGTACTTATTGGTGATAAATTGATTCCTTTTCAGGATGGGTGGAGGCATTTCCCACTAAAAAATAACAGCACCAGGGTGGTGGCCAAAAAGTTCTTTAATAAGGTAGTATGTAAATATGGCACCCCCAAAATAATAAATTCTGACAATGGGGGAGTGTGATGGGTCCGGCACTGCTGCACCTCTTTGTGGGAGGGGTGGATGTGGTGTCGGGGCCTCACCACTCTTAAATTCCCACGCCCATCCCTTTAAGGGAGTCATGATGTGACCCAATGGCCAGTTTCCCTGTGCTCGCCCCTTGGTCGGGGTAGTGGGCCCTAACAGTCAGAATCCATACAACTCGCCCCAAGTATTAGGGCAGCATAGCCCAACAGCCAAAGTCCATATAACTCTCCCCATGAATCAGGGCAGTGTGACCCAACGGCCAGAGTCCATAGCCTTCCCCCTCTCAGGCGGGGAAGTATCCTAATGGCCGGAGTGGTAGGGGGACCTGGGCCCACCCTCTCCACCGGGTCCCGACCCAGGGCTCGCCTATTGGCGGGGTTCCCCCTTGCGCTTAGCTTGGCGGGGATCCGCCCGCAACACGTCGAGTGTCCATGCGGCTTTAACGCTGCTTGTCTCTAAAGTTCCCCTGGGTCACTTCCTACCCTCAACGTCGTGTTCTCCAAATGGGCGGGGGAGGTCCTCCGGTCCATCCCCTCCTGTCGAGACCTCGGTCAGGGACGCAGGGTGCCTCCCGGCTTGGCTGGACCCTGGATCGTTGGCTGTCCCTCCTTGGGAGCTGGCAGTGTGCCTTCTTCTCCTCCAGTGTAAGGCCTGGCTTTACCTGCTTCTGGGAACTTTTAGTGCCCCGATAATTAGAACCAATATTTAAGGAATAATTCACTCCCCGCCAACCAATCATGGATTCCTACCTGTGATCCGGTGATCCTCATGAAATAGTATAATAAAAACACTAGCCAACCCTTAAGACCCTTAGGAAATACCAATGTGTATGCCTGGGAAGGGGAAGTGGGACTTAAAGTGTACCTTATAAACACAACAAAAATACCAAACCACTGGGAAATAGGGGTTAAAATAGAGGGTCCCTATGGGGATACCACCTGGAGTTCCAGCTACCCACAACTATCACATCCGTGGGACGAGCCTGTTAAGACAGGAACAATACTAACAGTTATTGTGGGGTACTGTCCAATACCCCATGGTGAATTGAACCTATCGTTCCCAGACACGTGCACCAGAACCTGGACCAGAGACTATGCATTCAAGAAAGGTACCCCAATTAAAATAAAGAAACCAAAAGTGTTTGTGACTCAAAGTGATCCAGTAAAAGTCTTGTTAAATCCACTATTAGTAAAAAATAAAAATTGGTATGAATTGGACTTAGCTAAAAGTGTCTATATTGGAACTCAAATGTTTACCCTACTCCCTTCCTATTACAACATCCTGGATAAAAACACATCAACACTCCAATGGCTGAGCAAAACGAAATGTAGTAGACACCATATTAGGAGGAGTTGGTTTTGGAGCAAAAATTACAAATACTATAAACCTAAAGATAATTAAGAATAAGTTAAGTTCCTTGTCACAACTGCAAGATACAGTAGTCTCATTCACAAGCATGCAAATACTACTATGGACTTCATTGAATATCAGGGTTGGAAGGGACCTCGGGAGGTCATCTAGTCCAACCCTCTGCTCAAAGCAAGACCAATCCCCAACTAAATCAGCCCAGCCAGGGCTTTGTCAAGCCTGACCTTAAAAACTTCAAAGGAAGGAGATTCCACCACCTCCCTAAGTAACGCATTCCAGTGTTTCACCACCCTCCTAGTGAAAAAGTTTCTCCTAATATCCAGCCGTTTTCCTGTTCCATCCCCACATGTACATGACCACATCTGATAATGTTTCAGCCCCTGCCCATGCATGGTATTCCGGCTAACCACAGTTAAACTTCCAAGAGTTAATACCTAACTGGCAAGTAGTTTTGACACATCAGTGTGGTTTCTCCGTGGTTACATATATCCCAAAATCCCCTAGAAATCCACTACGTAAAGTTTATGTGGTGGGTGTACATGCGTGTTACAAGCTATGTGTTACCAAATCTTATGACCTCATGTCAAGCACTTGGACTCAGTGCCTTATTAGGCCTTGCTTAGGGTTTGGCCTGTTGCCAAGCCTAAATGCTGCGATTCTGTGTCCTCCTGCTTGCATTTCAGCCAGCTTATATTGCTAAACACAATCGTGCACATACAATATAAACTGAGCTTGCTCCTATGAGATCAGGTCATGGTCGCAGGGAAACAGCTCACAGTTCAGGAGCCATTCCTGCAGACCGAAGAGGCAGAGTGCGCTGTACACAAACGGTTGGCAGATGGCGCCAAATGCAGACGGAAGCACAGGGATTGCTGGAATTCAAAGCAATGCATCATGGGGCATTGGGACAGGACCCAGGATGTCCAGCAACCCCCTCTGCCTTCCCACAACTCTTAGCAGCAGGGGAGGAAGAGATGCTCTGTGGGATAGCTGCCCAGAGTGCACCACTCCGAATACCACTGCAACATGCTATCGTGCAGGCAGCTAACAACGTGAACACACAACAGCGGTTTCCCTTCAGTGCTCTCTGAGCGGCGTTGTAACGGCCAGCACTGTAACTCTACCAGTGTAGGCAGACCCTTAGTCCCCAAACACAGGGAGCTGAGAGCTCTGCACCATTAGCAGCAGGCAGGAGCAGCTCGTCTGCAGAGCAGGAAGTTGAGAAATCAGCTTCTTTTGCTGAGCCTGCTTTGGGTGTGAACACAAATATAGTAGAACCTGAGAGCTACAAACACCAGAGTTACGAACGGACCAGTAAACCGCACACCTCATTTGGAACTGGAAGTACGCAATCAGGCAGCAGCAGAGACCAAAAAAAGCCAACACAGTACAGTATTGTGTTAAACGTATACTACAAAAAATAAAGGAAAACTGATTCTGTGCTTGTTTCATTTAAATTAAGATGGTCAAAAGCAGCATTTTTTCTGAATAGTAAAATTTCAAAGCTTTATTAAGTCAATGTTCATAAATGGGAGGTTCTACTATACAGCAGTGACAGCTGAGACACCCTGAGCACCTTTCCCAGCCCCGCAGAAGAGCTCTGTACAGCTCAAAAGTTTGTCTCTTTCATCTACAGACATTGGTCCATTAAAAGACATTACCTCATCCACCTTGTCTATCCAGTATAGCAGCTGTTAAAGTACCTTTTAAACCTTCCCACTCCAACGAACTAAGGGTACAGTGATTTCAGAGTTTCCCAATGGAAGGAGTTTTAATTTTCCTCGGGGAGTAGATCAGATTCCACAACCAGGTCTTTTCTGACCAGAGAAATTTGGGTGTAAGTGACCCTCCAACCTTGGCAAACCTTAGCATTCACCTTGGAATCTTTAATAAACTCTTTATCAACCACCAATAGGTCAGACCTTACAGCATTCACTAGGGTCCCCTCAGTCCAAAGTAGCCACATTAACCTGGGCTGAACAGGGTTTATATTCGGATACCCATTGCTTAGGATAATTTCTTTTCATGTGCTCAGTGGAGTCAGATAAGTAGCACTTTTTGGGCCATCCTGCTGTGCTAGAGGCCTGTAATTTTGACTACTGGGAGGTGATCAGTTCTGTGGTGGTGGGTGCTTGGACTCACCACCACACCCTCCCTTTTCCCAGACATAAAACAGGGTCCCCCTTTTGTACTGGGCTTCTGCCCCTCCTTCTGGGGTCTGTGCTCACTGAACAGTCTGGCCTGTATGTAGGAGTCTTGATATCAGCTATACTCCATACAGTGGCAGGGGGGTTATCAAAGATCGGCGCTCTGACTCCTTCAGTACATCTACTCAGGAAACGTTCCTGTGGAAAGAGGTCAAATAACTGGTCAGAATCTTCTACCCCTCTTCCCTTTGCCCATTTTTCATTAATCACATGTTGTGCACACATGTTCTCTCGGACTCACCTTGTCATGCTTTTGAGAGTTCTGAACCTTAAAACGATACAGCTCTGGGGTGATCTGAAACCTTTGAAACACAGCTTGTTTCAACTCGTCCTTTCAGTGCCTGCCCCTTGTCCATCTCATTAACCACTCCCAATGCTCTACCAGTCAGCTTGGAGATCAGCGTGGGTACACTCTTTTCCTCTGGAATCTTGTACAGTTCATATATTCTTTCAAGAGTGGAGAGAGAGAGACGGATTGTATCAGAGAGTAAGGCAAAGTCTGTCTCAGCTGGTGCCCCTTTTGGAGGATTGCCTGCTGTCTGGGGGTTCGGTATATACCTCTCCAGCATCTTGCTCATGATCTTTTGGTTCACGCTTTTGCTCCTCCAACTCCATGGATTGCTGGCATACAGCTTCTTCCAGCTCCAGCTGTCTCTGATGTGCTGCTTCATTCTCTTTGGCTGCAATTTCCACCATTCGCTGTTGATGCTCACCCTCCTTCTCTTTTTCTGCTAGGTCCATTTTACAGAGCTCTGCCCTGGTCTTGTCCAGGTCCAGAGCTGTCACGCTGGTGGTGGTGGCACCACGTGGGTTCCCAGAGTCTTCACGCTCACTTGGAGCTCGGCTGCCCTTCATGCGGCTTGGCATATTCCATGAGGAGGGTCTTAACCCAGCCGTATCTTTTCCTGCAGCAAATAGCCAGCACTCAGCACACAGCTCCTCCTATTGCTTCTTGGTGTGATTAGCATGTATTTCTCTGCTCATCCAGCCTCTTCTGCCACTCTAGTCCCTTACCTGAAACAAACACACAGACAACAAAGAGTAACCCTTTCTTCCCTTCTTTCCAACCTTCACATTCTCTAGGCTCTTGGTCACTGGTTTATAAGCACTGTGAGCATGGGATGTGGTTAGCTAGCAAGCAGGGTAAAGATCCTACTGACTACACCACTGGGCTGGTTCCTGGGGTATCCCGGACTGAGTCAACTCGTTAGCCCTGCTTCTAGGGTGAGGGAGTCTTGGTAACTGGGGGTCAGCTCCCTAACATGACCAGCCTGTCAGCCACCCAAGCACTCTCCTCTTGGGTGTGCCAGTCCTGACTTCACCTTGCAGGTTAACAAGAGGTGCACCCCAGCCCGAGTCCCTTTGAAACATTACCTTGTGATATCCAGCCCCTGACACTAGCTACTCACAGAAATCCCAGATCCTCTGCCCCCATAGGAGCAGTGCACCCCAGTTTACTAGTTTTACCTTAACCTCCCCCCTTCCTGTACAACACTTGTAATAAAAACAAACAGTTTATTTATGTATTCAACTAGAAACAACAGAGAGAGTGATGGAAACAAAAGGTTACAATACAAAACGATAAAACACAAACCTGAATCTACACTTACTAAAAGCTACCTTTTCTAGCTAACAAAGTTTCTCCCACCCACAAACTTCAATCTCTTGCAGAGCTAGCTGACTTCACAGGAACCAGGAACCAACTTTTCATGAGATCACCCCAGCTGCTCAGGATGTCTCTTCAGTTCAAGGATACAGAATGCCTCTCCCCTCCATTATACTGCAAACAGTCTTTTGTCTCTGCAGTGGCTCGAGAGCCTGAGTACTACCCCTAGGGTACAAACCCCAACTGGGCGGGGACTTCTATATTTAGATTTCACCGATCAATCATCAAGTGTGAACTCCACAAGCACTGTAGTGGCCTTAACATGGAATCACAAACAGTCCCCTTGGATACGAGCCATGGAGGTAAGCTTACCTTCGTGATAGATAGTCCTTTACACCAATGATCACAGCAATATTCAGGTTACTTCCAGTCCCAAAAGACCAGTCACTTACCCCATGTCCATTGCACCTTAGATCTCACACCACAGACAACACCTGTAGTCAATCTCATAATAAACTCTAAAGATTTATTAACTAGGAAAAGGAAATAAGCTTAATGCAAGTAAACATATATACACAAATGCTTCCACTCTTAAGTCTCAAGTAGTAATACAAGCATCTATAATAAGCAAGCACTATATGTCCTTTAGGGGTACCCCAGGCCAAGCACTGGGGATTTTTTACTTTTTCTTAATAATCCGTGCCCCTCAGAGTGCAAATAACATTAAAGATCCAATTTCTCCTTGTTAAGGCCTTTTATACCTTCTCCCCTTCTGCTGCAAGATGCAAGTTCAGCTGTTGCAAGGAATTCAGTCTCCTCTTCATGGAAGACAGGGGAGCAATCAACAAAGTCTTTTGTCCTCTGATGTTCCACAATGGTTTGTCTGGTGTCGATGGGCCTTCTTGTGTTGGGTAGGACATAACACCTCCTGAGGCAAACGAGTATTTCATACTCAATAATGCTTCTCTCCTGACTGGAGATTTACAGTTACAGAGCAAACACTTAAATACTACCTTACAACATGGGCTATAACTATAAGCGAGGTTAACACATACAGCAACTTACAAGCTTTCCATAAAGTCTAAACACAAAGCACATTTTTATAACCATGTGACTGAGGTCCCAGGGGGGCCATGCTGCAGCTGCTCAATTAGGGCAGACTGCAAAGAATGGGGCAGACAATCCCCAAAACTGGCAGTTATTCTAATTCTTAGATTCACCAAGCCAGCAACAAAATAGCTTCCCCAATACCTTACTGGTTACCCAGAAGCCAGAAATACAGTTCCCTTAGAGCAACCCAGCCTTGAGCTCCCACCCAGACAGCCAAGTCAAATATGATGAGGATTACTGAAAATCTTATTCATCATATAAAAAGTCCTACCAATCCCAAAGGATTGGACACATTACCCACCAAGTTAATGAATATTTCAGATCTTACCCAAATCCACGCTTACAGCCAATTCTTATCAACTAAACTAAAATTTATTAAAAAAGAAAAGAGAGAGTATTGGGTAGAGATCATTATACATACAGATATGAATAGAGTTCTTAGATCAGTTTCATAGTAGAGATGGTGAGCTTTAGAGTTGAAAAAAGTACTTTCAGAATTAGTCCATGCGTAGCAGTCCAATGTCCTATATCACGGTGATCCAGATGGGACTGGAGACCTCATTCTTGTGACTCAAACTTCCCCTAATGAAGCTTAAGCAGAACTGAGATGATAGGATCAGGGCCCTAGAGTTCTTTTTATAGTTTTCTAGCAGCCTCTTGACAGCGTGCCGTCCTTGGGTGAACAATAGGCAATTATCCTAGCTTTGAAGTAGACCTCCTATTTCCTAAGCATCACCGATAATTAGCTACATGGATTAACATAAGGCAACTGCCCATCTTCAGCCATTTACAGCTAGTTTACTACAAACTTCAAAGAGAAATAAGGACGATGATATTACTACATTCACAATTCATCTAAACGTTAACATTGCCTTTTGATCTCTGAATTAACAGAATCCAGCGATACACAGGAACCATTTGGTTACATTGTCAAACTCTAACAATATATATGTAAACACACAAAAACCACAGTCATAATCCACTATGTCTTTAAAGGTTGAATCTGGGTCAACCAGCCTGCTAGTTGTGTAACCCTTTCTGGCCCTGTATCACAAACCTAATACCTAGCTTAACAACACTAACACCCAGGCGAGCCAGACTGGTTCCAGCTATGTCTTTGTCAAGGTTGAGGCCTAGGGGCTTTGACATGAGCTGCCACCTGGTCTGCCAGCATCATAGTCTCTATTCCTAGACTGGGTGATCCCCTCTCTGTTGTAATGTTCCTTTCTTTACCTCCAAGAGGTTTTGATTACTTGTAGTTCTCTCTGATGGTTTTCCATGGATAGTCTTGGGATGGAGCAAGGCTGGACAACTGAGCCTTGCATTACATCACTGGCCAACCAGGTCAGGTACAACTCTCTCCTGCTTAAACAGGCCATCACTGAGACATATTATCCCCTGGTGACTGACTTTTACTCCAAGTTTATAAAGCATGCTGTCAATATTAATACATTATTCCTTAAATATTACCTGTACATACGCATGTCTTATAATGAGTACGAATCTTGACAAGTTCTGAGCTTTCTGTAGATACCTTATACGTTACTGTTTATGGAGCAATATCCTGTATACTGTAGGTTGGTGTAGACAGTTTGTCAGGTCAGAGGTGAGAGATGTGTGCAAAGAACAGGGGTCCCTTTGCCAAGGAATCTCTATGTCACACCTCCCCTTTTGTTATTACCACCCCTTGGTGCTGCTCATGTAATTCCACTAGCAGCCTTTTCTGTAAGCTTTCTGGTATTATTACTAATAGGCGCTACAGTGGGGTGGCGACCCGCTCCGGCCCTGAAGGGGTAAAACAGCCCTGGGAAAGGGCTGCCCCAGGGAGCCAATAGGCTAGCCGCAGTTGGCCCTATAAAAGGGCTGCTAGCCAGGAGCTCAGGCAGTCTCTCTCTCTAGCTGTGGAGAGAGATGGACCTGGCTGTTTGAGAGCTGAGCAGGGTACCTGAGGTAGAGCCATGCTGGGGAAAGGCAAGAGGCGCTGGGGAGCTCCATCCAGCCTGGCAGCTACCCAGGCTGAGGCCTTGGATAAGGCCCAAAGCAGGTACTGAGGCTACAGAGGTGTAGCCTGGGGTTAGGCAGAGGCAGCTGGTCCAAACCCTCCTTGCCAATGATGAGTGGTTTACAGACTGCAGTCTGCCCCAGTGAGTGGGGGGGGGCTAGCTGATGACTGGTAGTAGCCACTGAGGCAAGGTGGGTTTAGAGGTTCCCCTGGGAGGGGAGACCCACAGTGAGGGGGTATTCCTAGGGCAGAGCCCTGAGGTAAAGGGCACTGGGGTCCAAGAGGGACACAGGGCCAGCGGCAGGTGAGACACCAGCCTGCAGAAGGAGCTGCATATGCTGGAGAGCTAATTCCCTGGATGACCAGCAGGAGGCACTGCACTGGTGAGTTGTCACTTTGCTACAGGTGCCATGGCAAATGACCATTGTCCATGGATAACTCCACTTTCCTGAAATAGCAAGGGCCCACTTGCTCTTTGATTGTGTGATTTGGCCACCCTGAAAGTGCTTAGTGCATCACCTTAACTAAAGAGGGGTCTTTGCTTGTTTCCAGAGCAATTTCCTTAGCTGTAATAGAGAGGTGATCTTGGAAAGAGACTGTACACACAGGGTTTTCCTCTCTGCTTCCCTGTGTAAAGACCCAAATGGGACAGCGCCTCTGATGGGGTATGATGCACACCTACTGGTAGGCAGCTGAGATCACAGCCCATCTCTGAAGCTCAGCTCAGTTCAGTGGAACCCCTGCCTTTGGGCCTAGAGTTTATGATCAGTGATGAGGGCAAACATTTGTCTAAACAGTTCCTCATGGAGTTTAATTACCCCCAAAATGGTGCCGAAAGCCTCTTTTTCTATCTGTGAATAGTTTCTCTCAGCCTTTGAGAACATTCTGGAGTGAATTCTCTGGGGTTCTCACTCCCATCTTTACCAGTGTGTGCAGTGACAGCCCCAGTGCCTACAGGAGAGGCCTCACTCACAGACCAGTGCTAGGGGATCCCAGACTGAAATGTTCCAGGAGCCTGGAATGACTCCGATTCTTTTTTGCAGCCTCAAAACCCTTGTTTTCCTTTTCTGTCCAAACTGGCTTTGTATTTGTCCATAACAGCGCGGACATCGGACTGCTTAATGTGGCTCCATTTGGAAGTAGCCTTCCATAGCAGTTTAACGGGGCCAGAAACAATCTAAACTCCAAGACATTCTGTGTTACTGGTGCATTCTCAGTGGCTTCTTTTAACGGGTTTACCCTTCTCCACCGCCACAATGCTCCAAGCGAGTAACCTGATTTTGAAACACGTACACTTATCTTCGCAAAAATATAGCGTTAGAGTTAACAATCTCTGTAGAACCTCCTCTAGCCTCTCTAAAAGTTCTTCTGAATTCCTCTGTTATCAATAGGTCATCAAAATAACCGTCCTCACCATTCACCCCCTGCCGTGCCTGACCGTTACTCTTTGATACACAGCAGGTGCACTAGCTCCCCGCAAGGGGGTCATAAGGTCAGCTTTCACACCCAATGGCCCCTTATGTGGCTTCAAGGTCAGATATTTTTAATCTGGTTCCAGCACCCCCTGCTGGTAGGCTTGAGACAAGTCTAGTTTGGGACACATCACTCCACCAGCCAGTTCTGCAAATAAATCTTATAGTTTAGCAATTGGATACTGGTCCACTTTCAGCCCGGGGTTTATGGTGATGTTAGTCCCCACAAATTCTTCTGCTGCCATCACTCTTTGGGGTACACACAACTGGGGCAGCCCATTCAATGAACTTGAACTTACACCATTTTGCAATTCCTCCATTTGGTTTTCTGCTGTCTATCGCAGAGCATATGGCACAGGTCTCTGCCACCAATCCAGTGCTCTGTCACAGGACTGGTGCTATGAGCCCGGCTTTGCAACTTTCTCTGGGAGAACTCCTTCAGTGAGCCAGACCCCCCTAGTGGCCTCACTTTTCTTCCAGGGAAAGCACATGGCTTCATCACCTCCTTAGGCTGGACCTCTGGGCCTTCAGCACCCCGTGTGCACCACTCAGCAAGTCTCTGAGGGAGACTTGTACGATTGCAGGGAGCAATGCTCCTCCTCCACCAGCATCCACAGGGACACCCAGCCAGTGCTGTCACACAGAAAAGTTTATTAGTTGGCTGGAACACAGCAAAGGAAGTCCTTGGCAAGCACAGAGAAAAGGAAGTTACAGCAGAGTCCATTCTGGTCAGTACAGAGCCCAGAGCTCGGTCTTTCTGATCACTCTGTCCCAGTTCAGGTGTGTGCCCAGAAGCCCTCAGCGGCCAACACTTAATCACACCCTGGCACCTCCCCAGTTCTTTGTTCTCCAGCTGGGCAAACACTGTTTGCTTCCGGCCGAGAGGTGGGCCATCCATGGTCATTGGTATCAAAGTTTCGGTGATTGGGTTTGCCATGGTCTTCTTGAAAACTCCATTGATATGGGGTCCAAGCCACAGACAGCTAGGAGCCATTCACACCAGAGTCTCTGAGCCTCTGAAGAGAGCAAACAAGCCTTTTTACCCCCTAGGGTAACCCTGAAGCTCATAGGCTTCATTAAAAATATTACAGAAAATTCCCATTTTGTCACAGTCTAGCCTTCAGGGGTTTAGAAATGGCCTTGTCAGACCCAACCAGCCTTGCTGCTGGGCCTTTTAACAATCCCATGTCTGTATTACATACAGCTTTGTAGTTTTCTTGCAGTTCCCCTCCCTGTCTGGCATGTGGTGCACCACACTCCAATCCAGTCAAACGTTGGATACCCACTTTCTGCTCATCAACGGGGGACCATTTCCTTCCATTACAATTAACTCTAATGGGGAACAGCTACCTTTATATATTGCAGTGACTGGGAGACTGCCTAATACTCCTTCTGCCCATTCTGTGTAATTCTGTAAAGCACCTGAGTGTATCAATCGTCCCCCGGGTGATTTGTAACCCCCTGAGCGACCTCGGGCATTGACTCTTCTGTATCTAGTTCCAGGGTCACATAATTTCCCTTTGCATTAAGATAACACGGGGGATGATATGTCCAAGCCTGTGTCATTATCATCCTCACCCCCTGTGGAGGCCCTTCTTCCTAGCTCCATGGGGCCAGGCTATTTTCAAATGTTTGTGCATTTTTCCTTTGGATTCAAAGAGTGCAATCTTCATGGCTCCCTCTAGTGGCAGTTTCTTGTTATACACAATATTCAACAGCCTCTTAATTCAGGATAAAGAAAAGGAGGACTTGTGGCACCTTAGAGACTAACCAATTTATCTGAGCATGAGCTTTCGTGAGCTACAGCTCACTTCATCGGAGTGTTTTATACCAAAACCAAACTGATCTCTGAGAGCCTCTGTCAGAAACTTACCAAACCGACAGTTTTTTCCGGCTTGCCAAAAATTCAAAGATACTTTCCCCTTCTCTTTGGTTTCTTCAATAAAACTTATCTCGCTCTTTTAAAAAATTGCGGGGAGGAACACGTAATATGTCTCTAGAGGCTCATGTCCAGCTCACCAGGCTCTCATGGAAAAGAGAAGCCTTTCAGCACTGTAAATGTGGTTTTCCCGCCAATGTTGGGAACAGAGCCTTTGGTGTCTCAGTAGCTGCTATAGCCCTGGCATAAAAATGCTGCTCAAGTCTGAGTGCAGATTTGCCAAATCTTCCTCTTTTTCATTATCTTCGCTCTCTCCAGGCAGGTGGGTCCGCTCCCCACAGGCACCACCTAGCGGTCAGGCAAGGGCATGACAGGCACTCTTCTGTCTTGGCACTTTCTGTTGATAGACACACCAGCCCTGCAGTGCTCTGTCCCTTTCTGTGATTCAGCCAGCCAGGTCACAAACTGTGTGAGGGTGAGTAAAGACTCCAACAGAGACTAAATCTACTGGCCAGCAAGGAGCTTCAGGTTTCACCTGGCCGAAGTCCCAGAGCCAAGACTCTCTGGGATATGGGGTCTTCCTCGTCCTGAGTCTCAGTATCCGGGATAGGCTTTGTGCCTCCAGCTCCTTCAGGGCAGGTAGGAAAACCCAGGCCCATCCCTCCACCAGGTTCCAGTCCAGCACCCAAAGGATTCCCGCTCCCTGCACTGTTGTGCAGCTGCCTCCCGAGTCACTTCCTACCAGCCTCCCCAAGCAAGAGGGCACAGCAAAGACATGCAAACAAAACAAAGAATATTTCTCCAACCTCACAAAATTCCAGAAGCCTTTTCCCACAGCAGGCTGGGTAGACCATCCACAGTCAGGGCCCCCCACTGCTGGGCCTCCCCCTCAGGGTTCCTTCTGCAGAGCCTCAGAGTGCAGGTCTGCTCACCTCCACTGGCCACCTTCGTGTTGCCAACCCTCGTCATTTGGAAAATCATGAGTCAGACCCCACAAAATCAGGAGATTTGCCTTAAAAATTGAGGGCTTTTTTTTTTTTTTTAAAAAAGTGGGTTCTCTATTTCCCTTCTGGCCCTTTAAAAGGTGCTCTCAGGTCCCATTTTCCTCTGCCACCACGCAGGCTAGAAACTTACCTTTCTAGTACAAAAAGGTACTAGAGGCCAGAGCCCCACTGCTGGGGCTGAAAAAATCCTGAGATTTGATAGTTCGCTCACGAGTGAGGTTTAATTTTACTTAGGAATTGCATCACTCGTGATAAATTCACAAGAGTTGGCAGGTCTGCTACCTAAAAGTGAGCTACTCTGATCCCATTTTCAGCTCCTGCAGCCTGTGCGTGCATTGCAGGTGTGGTGGTGCAGAGCATCCTGGGTCCAGAGCAGCTCCTTAACCCCTTCCAATCCAATGTGGTTTACTTTTTAGAGTTCAGAATGATAACATACAAGAATACGAAATAGAGACCAAGCAGGCTCCTCCCTCTGGCAGAGAAGCACAACACACCCCTTCTTGCTGCAGGCTGTTTCCAGACGGATTCAGATCATACACTTCCCTACAGAGCTCCTAGCCTGCAAGCAGGGCCAGGAAACCCCCTGAGAATTTAAAATGATAGATCAGTTTTCAATATACCACCACCACTTTCCAGCCAGCACTCAGCCCAAAAGCTCGCTTTCTCCTAGCTTTTCTCAAGATCAAACTGATTTTTTTTTTTTTTGCACCATCTTGGCTTCCTTGCTGCTTTCTCCATGTGCTTCTTTGGTGTTTCTGCTACAGTACAGATGCACAACCTCAGTCCAATCACTTCCCCACCCCCGTGGAACTTCTTAGACTGCAAGACCCAGCCACTACCCAAGCTTGCATAGGATGTGGTTGTTGGGCAGTGGTTTTCCATTGTTTCAGCTATCATAAAGCAAAGAAGCATTTAATTGCCCCCTCCTTTAGCTTCAATGGAAGGCAGCTGTCATACCCAACACCTTCAGCAAGGTGTGATTGCCCAGCCCCCAGTGCAACAATGTGTAGCCAGGGCTGGCATGTTGAGGATATTCAGCAAAATTATTTTACAAAGAGTAAAAGTCCCAACAGTGCAGGTTGCCAAAACCCTTCATGGGAAAAAGCAGGAACAGCACACGACAGGAAGGAGACACATTCCCTTGCACAGCGAGGAGCCAAACCAAGAAAGGAGGTGACACATCCATGCATGTTTCTCTTCTGTTCATTCAGTCCTAGCAGGTGCTTCCAAAGATTTCTCTGCCCCTGAAGCAAATGGAAGCATGCCAGGAGGGGAGGAAAGCCTACGGCCTATGCACCATCCACTCGCAGGACCTCAGCACCACTCTGCTAATCCTGGCCCAGGAACATTGGTGCATAAGGGTGAAAATGCCTGCTCCTGGAGGAGCAAAAATGCCCCACAATCAGCCAGGCAGGTGTGGGAAATGAGACACTGGAGGCTGTAAAACCTTTGGGGAAAGGACCATCCCTTCCTTTGTGTCTGCAAAGCACCTAGCATATTGGGGAGACTGCTGAAAATCAATAACCAGTAACAGGTGGTATCACCAGAGCCAGAACTCTCTCCCAGACAAAGATGTGTTCATTGAGTGCAAGGCCATAAAGGACCACTGTGATCAGCTAGTCTGACCTCCCGCATAGCACAGGCCAGAGACCTTAGAATCATAGAATATCAGGGTTGGAAGGGACCTCAGGAGGTCATCTAGTCCAACCCCCTGCTCAAAGCAGGACCAATCCCCATCTAAATCATCCCAGCCAGGGCTTTGTCAAGCCTGATCTTAAACTTCAAAGGAAGGAGATTTCACCACCTCCCTAGGTAACGCATTCCAGTGTTTCACCACCCTCCTAGTGAAAAAGTTTTTCCTAATATCCAACCTAAACCTCCCCCATTGCAACTTGAGACCATTACTCCTTGTTCTGTCATCTGCTACCACTGAGAACAGTCTAGATCCATCCTCTTTGGAACCCCCTTTCAGGTAGTTGAAAGCAGCTATCAAATCCCGCCTCATTCTTCTTCCCCAAAATAATTCGTGTTTGAACAACAGCAGACCTGTCAGGAAAACATCCAACCTGGATTTAAAATTTGCCAATGATGGAGAATCCATCACAACCATTGAAACTTAACTTACCAAGGATAACTTCCCCTCACTGTGAAAAATTTACACCTTATTTCTAGTGGCAGATTTCAAGCCAGCTGGCTGCTTGTCCTCACAGATTGAAGGAATAACTGGGGGTTCATCTGCAGTCCAGATCCAGTTTCAGAAGTTTATTGTCTTACTCCTAAGGAGGAGAACCCCAGCTGTTTGTTTTTTCCTGCAGCCCCCTTAATCTGTCCATTAGCATTTTGCTCAGACTGTCCCTTTGTACCATTGTGAACCAGACAATACTCAATTTTCACACGACCAGCCCAAGTGAGATAGCGTCTCTTCCCCTCTGTCTGACGGGTCTGTGGTTCACCTTTTGGTGACCTGCCTTAATGCACAGACGTAGAGAACATAATTTTTAGTATATACACAACTCTTTGCATATTTTCTGTCCATATGTATCACAATGATTATGATGACCAGTGTGACACAGACTTTCATTAGTGACCTTACATTATATTTTTTGGCAGACTGGGTCTGGTACGTAGATCCCAGACTCAGGGAATTCCTGTAACTCATGTGTACTTGTGTGTCCTCTGCCAGTTGGTATCAAGGGGTCTTTGGACCACACTGCTGCCTCTGAGAAAGCAGTACACCCCATTCACTAGCTTCACCTCAGTTCAATGCTCTCCTTAGCACAAGGCACTGAGACAGCATTATAGTAAAAACAAACTGAAGTGTATCTACCAGGGCTTGAGAGAACAATTCAATTAGAAGGAAGTGTAAGGGTTAGGAAACAAAGTTACAGGTTAAAAAAAGAAAAGAAAACCCATAACATGCAATCTATAGCCTACATTTCTTAACAAGTCGCCTTCCTATCTAATTAAGGTCTCTCTCACCCAAAATTCATTCCTTGCAGTGCTTGTCCAGTTCCAGAAACTGGGATCAAGTTTCATGAGAGTCCCACACTGGCAGAGTCCCCACATGTGCCCGTTCTTCAATTTTGTACCATCATAGATCACTGTCTCTTACCCCAGGGGGCTCCCCTTCTGAGAGCTCACCTGGGAATCGTTTGAGTAGGCTCAAGGCTGCCTCTTCCCCACCCAGTAAACAAAAACTGGCTCAGTCAAAGGAGTCCACTGTTCTCATGTTGAGTGGGTCAGGCCTGTGATTTTCTTCCAAACAGAATTTGGAACACAATATCATACATGGACCATAACTCTATAATTTTGCATGCAAACATCTTGCAATAACCCAGGCAATCAGCTAGTTCTTAGCTTTTAAGGCCATATATGACCCCCTTGGGTTAATATCCAGAAAATGGATGGACACAGATTTAATCTCCCTTCTAGGACATGTTTGGGCATCTGTGTCCCAGATCCCCCACTATAACTCCCCTCCCCAGAAGGGATGCTCTTGGAATCCCATCCCTGAGGGAGAGAAATGTAATGATTGAAAAATGAAACTGACCGCAAATGTGATGCTTGGGGACCTTTGCCGAACTCTCCACCAGGGAGAACTCCACACAGCAGACCTTGGGCTGGGTGACCTAGTTTGGGAATTATCTTAGAACACTTGACAGCTCGCAGCAAGGTTAAGGATGTTTTGGTGGGATTTCCATGAAGGTTGTGAAGGCCCTCACTCTTTGTTAATTTTACAGCACCCAAGTTATGTCAGGTGCTCTGCTACACAGACATGCCCCCTGCCCCCAAGCGCTTACAGATAGGACACAGTGAGAGGGGGCATCATTCACTTCTCTCCATTTCTAGGCACTAAGGCCCAGAGCATCAAATGCATGTAGGTGCCTAAGTCCCATTTAAATCAATGAGAGTTAGAAGCTAAATACCTTTGAGGATCTGGGTCCCTCCGTAAATCCAAAAGAAGGACAAACTTTGTGGAGCTGGCCTTGCCCTGCTGGCATTAAAGGAAGCGCTATGGGAAGCATGTGCTAGGACAAGTGGTCTAGTTTGGCTTGAGCTTAGCTAACTTGAGCTGGTGACCTAGCTCAGGAGTAGAGGCAAGGCCTTTAGCTCCAATGTGGCAGATATCTACAGCTAAAACACATGTGGGCTAAGTCCAGCCACTTTTCCTAGTCAGGACAAGCACAACAGCTGCTTCCTGTGTCAGTTTGTTAGGCTAGGTTTGGTTTATTGGTTTAGGGTGTGATTCACAGTTAGCATGTGAGAAAACAATCCCACATGAGCTCATGCTTTGTGAAGATTTCTGCTAAGAGAGGGCTCTTCAATCTAGCAGACAAAAGCAGAACAGGATCCAACGGCTGGAAGCTAAAGCAAGACAAATTCAGGCTAGAAATAAGTGGTGCATTTTTAACAGTGATGTTACACAATTCAATGAGAGGTCACACAATTTACTCCTCCTGAACTGCCTGAGCAATTAGGAATCCAAAATAACATGACCCCTCCCAGCTTAAGAATACCCACAACAGCATCTATCAACTGTCATCCTCAGACCTCCACCAACCTTCCCCGACAGTGAAAACTATCAGTGATATACTTAAACAAAAAGGATTTTATTAACAAATCACACAGTAGGTTTAACATAACTGTGGCATGAAGCCTGAACCCAAACCCAAAACAAAAGTGGAAAACAGGTGTATAAAAAGTCTCTAATACCGTATCCACACAGGAAACAAGGATGAGGGTAACGGATCTAGAACCCCGAAGTCTTCAATCAGGAACCAGCCTCTGGAACCCAGGAGACACTGCTCAGGAACTTGCCGTCAGGACTACCTCTGCCAAGGAAAGGGCCAGGAGCAATGGTAAGCTTGCATGTCTCCTCGTCGTCTTTTCTTCATCTCCGCTACTAGCAGAGCTAACCTCTGTTTTCCCCAAGTCTATAGTACAACCTGGTTCATAGGTGGGGGAGGGATAGCTCAGTGGTTTGAGCATTGGCCTGCTAAACCCAGGGTTGTGAGTTCAATCCTTGAGGGGGCCATTTAGGGATCTGGGGCAAAAATTGGGGATTGGCCCTGCTTTGAGCAGGATGTTGGACTAGATGATCTCCTGAGGTCCCTTCCAATCCTGAGATTCTATGAACCAGTCTATATAGTACTAACAAAGCTGGAGCTCTTGCTTTCCCCTGACCAGACGTGGACACAGGCTGCCACTAGGACAGATTGCAACCAGTCGCTGTGTGTCAAGTCCTTATATAGATTTTCACATTGATCACATATCCTTTCCCGCTCTTTCTGGTTACTGGGCAGACTTGCCAGCAGTATCCAGGCAGCTGCAGTATCCGTTACTTACACGGACCGCCTAAAAGATTTCAAACACCAACAAAGTTGTGACTGTCCAATCAGGGACAAGTACTTGGAAAAAGGGTGCCAAATTACGACTGAGACAACAAGAAGCCCATCTAAGATGGAGGACACAGGAGTGTGAGAATAACCAAAATGGCAATTCACTGTTTACATTTCCCCTCTTTCGTGGCCATGTGCAGTAATACAAATGTTGAGCCCCCACATTACTATATCTGAATAAGGTAGTCTGTCCATTGTCCAAGTAACCCCAAATGTTACCTAGATTTAAACCCTTGGTTAATTTCTTTCACAGCTGTTGAGTGAAAGGAACCATTACCTCCAAGTACTACCCTGATATTAACCTTTGGTTAATACTGGTAACCCTTTTAACTCTTTTTCTGACCCAACAAACCAATATGACCATTCCTATTATCATTAGAATCTGAACAATCAATACCATTACTCTTGGGTGCAAGAAGATACTCCATATCTCATTCAGATTAGTCGACCCACTGAATAATCCTTCCCACCAGTGGCTGAACCTAGACTCTTAAGCCACCCACTTCAGAATCGTCCTTATCTGCCTAGAGGAGTGATGGACTGTCAGCATCACCTCCTCTCCATCTTTCTCCAGCTGCCTCAACTGCTGCCTAAGCTCTGGACGATGTACAATCTCTCTGAGCAGAGAAAGATTTGCACCCATGTATACTGGTGTTACATGATCATAGAGCACATAATGCATGCTCTTGGTTTGCACTGACACATTGGTCAGAACAAAATCAATACCACATCTCATCACACAGATGGTACAGAGCACAGGCACGGGTTAACGTAGGGATTGTGAAATACCTCATGGAAATAATTTACCACAAACTTTGGATACCAACTTCTAATGCAGATGCATTTTGAATCCACAAATACAATAACAGATCAGTTATAATCACTGGCACTTACTCTGTGATGGCATTTACCCTCTTTAGGATCTAAACAGATATGGGATGTCTCAATTACCCCTGAGCCACAGGTATAACCTATACCATACTCCTCTACACAGGAGTTCAAGTTAACACTCCTGTAGGTACCCTCTTTCTCGTACACCCACCTATTCAACTCTACCGGCATAAAGACAGACTAACTGACATTAAGTCCTAGTGGAACCAAAGAGTAAATCCGTTTCTTCTGGGCCTGCTCAATAGTGAAGACAAATGCAATAATTATAATCTCATTTGTGTAAGAGAAATTCACTAACCTCCACCATTGTTGGTGATCTTGTTCAAAGGAGATGAAGTTTCTCCAGATGACTCCCCTCAACTCTATTGGCAGAACTCCACTAAACCCATCTCTGATTAGATCTTTTGCTACTGTGAATATCTAGTCCCGAGACAGCATACAGGACAGGGCCAGGGACACACTGGTCTGTAGGACATCTAAACCAGTTATAATATTCAGATGATCCTGCTCCTGGATCCTTAACCACCCTGGCAGTACACTAGCAATTCTACATTGCATCCCACTCAGTTGGTTTAGGGATGTTGTCTGTGCATGCAAAAGGGAAGCTATATCTGCACCTATAGCCCCTATCTTGCTCGACAAGATTTGCTAGCCAGTGCCCACCCCTCCAAGGATCATAGCTAGGGTGTCTCTTTTGCTCCGTCTAGAGTTCCTTATTGTGATGCTTTCCAGCCAGAAGTACCATCCCACCCTGAGTGGCATTACATACAGTGCATACTTATACTGTACGCAGAGATATCTAACTGAAGTGACATTATTTTTCAGAGAGTAACGAGGGTCGATCAGCAGTAGTTTTTTTTTATGTCCCTCTTCACCACCACAGCTCCGATATAACTTTTATATGGTCTACGAACAACAGTAACTTCCTTGACCTTCCTGAGACCATACAGGCCAGTGAATCCATTTACCGGTACCGTTTACATTTACGTCTACATCAATGCTACTTATGCACCTAACACTGAATGTAACATTTCCATATTCACAAAACTTGTTCTTATTCTGTGAACCAAAATGTCTGACATTTGTGAAGTTGATACACTGCATGTGTCCAGTAAACATTTGAATAGGGGTATACAAATTAATTTTTTCAGCTCTTATTTAACACTGATTACAATATCAATAGTGTTTACCCCAACTTTCATCCAACTATTCAGTTTTGTTTCCACATATGAACAAAGTGAACCATTGTTTACTGCCACTTGAAGAGTGCAGCCAGTGAGAAAAGTATCACTAATTATCCACATGCATCCAACATCCAATCTGAACACGGATACAAGCGTGTCTCCATTAGCATTTTCTAGGGTTACATTTGACTCACTGTTGTCTACCATGAAGGCAGTCATAGTCTTTCCACTGGACTTGTCTTCCCAGACCACGTAACAATTGGTCAATCGTTCATTTGCGTATATTGCTATGGTGCCATTAAGTTGAAGAGGCATTCCTTGGATTACGTAACTGTTATTAGCCTCACAACTAAAATGGTCACCAGTGTTAACAGTCACTGCATTTCCAAAATGCAGGGCCCATACACATAAACAAATACACCAGAGCATTTTTCCGTAGCACCTGGAAAGCAAAGGAAGAGAAGGGACAGGTTACTACATTTAGCACTGACAAACCTTTACTAGGACTTACACCATGAAAGCCTCTGCTTTCCTCCTGGGCAAGTAGTACTGACAGAGCTTAGTGGAGCCTCTGTGTTCCTCTGGGCGCTTAGTACTGACAGAGCTCACTGGAACCTCCATTTTCCTCTAAGCATTTAGTACTGTCAGAGCTCACCTGTGCCTTCCTCTACATGTTTATTGGCCCTTCCAGCTCTTCAATTGGGAAGAGTGGAACCACTTTAAAACCTGCTTCTTTTTCCCTTTAATTTCAACCTGGTAAACGGTGGGACTTGATTTGTTAACAGTAACAGGATCCAGACACCTGGGGCTCAATTCATGGCTCTTTTCCATATAAAACCTGTACAGCATTCTGTCCCCGATGTTCCACTTGGTTACCTTTGAGGTGTCCCCCAGACGTTTGTCCATTAGCTTTCTATTTGCCTTCAGGTTGACCACAACCTGTTTCTGGATCTTACTGATGGAATCTAACAACTCACTCATGAATTTATCTGTCAGAACCCATGGCTGATAATCATCCAATGGCATTCCACCCTGCCACTACTGCTCTGGGATCTCATGAGTCTGCCTGTCAGGACCTCGTGAGGAGTAAGCCTATGTGAAGCTACTGTTGATCTTAGTGTCATGAGATCCAGTCGGGGCTTCCTATCCCAATCTTTACCTGACTGTTTCACTATCTTTCTCAATGCAGTATTTAGGATTCTATTGGTTCGTTCTACTAAACCTGAACTTTGACGGTGACCTGCAATATGCAACCTCTGCTTTACCCCAAATGCCTGACACATGCACCTAACCATATCACCTACAAAGTGAGGGCCCTGGTCAGAATAGATTACATCAGGTAGTCTGAACCTGGAAAAGATCTGCTTTGGCAGCACCTTAGCTGTAGTACTGGATGTGTTTCTCATTGGGTGGGCTTCCACCTACTTCAAGAAAGCATCTATCACTACCAGACAGTGCTTGTTACCTCGCCCAGTCTGAGGCAATGGGTTTATAAAATCGATTTGCAACTGTGACCAGGGTCCTAGGGTGTCACACTGGAGTTACTCAATTAGGGTGAACTGCAAAGAATGGGGCAGACAATCCAATACTTAGATTTACCAAACCAGCACAAAACAGCTTCTATAATACCTCACTGGTTACCCAGAAGCCAACAGCACAGTTCCCTTAAAGCAACCCAGCCTCAGGCCTCCACCCAGACACCCAAGTCAAATATGACGATTACTGAAAATCTTATTCATCATATAAGAAAGTTCTACCAATCCCAAAGGATCAGGTTAATGAATATTCCAGATCTTACCCAAATCCACGCTTACAGCCAATTCTTATTAACTAAACAAAAATTTATTAAAGAAAAGAGAGTGAGTATTGGTTAAAAGATCAGTATACATACAGACATGAGTACAGTTTGAGATCAGATTCATAGTAGAGATGGTGAGCTTTGTAGTTGCAAAGAGTTCTTTCAGAATTAGTTCATAAGCTACAGTCCAATATTCATATTCAGGGTGAATCCAGATTAGGACTGGAGATCTCAATCTTGCGACTCACACTTCCCCTGATGAAGCTTAAGCAGATCTGAGATAAAAAGAATCAAGACCCAAGGGTCTTTTATACAGTTTTTTAGCCTTCTTTGACAGGTTGGAGTCCTTAAGCGAACAATAGGCAATCATGGATACTTTGAAGTAGCCCTGTTTCCTAAGCCTCACCAGTAATTAGCTACACAGATTAACATAAGGCAATTTATCCATTAGGCAGTCAATCACAATCTTTAAAGAGACATATAAACAATGACATTATTTCACCCAAGATTCATCTAAATATTAATATTCCCTTTTAATCTTTAAATCAACAGCTATAGTGCCAGACAGGAACTGTTTATATGGCTAACATTTAGCAAGATATGAGTAATATCGGTTTGCATTTTGAATTTCTTGCCTATCTACCATGGAATGGCCCTAATTACCATTCACATACTTTTCTAACAGGTTTCAGAGTAGCAGCCGTGTTAGTCTGTATCTCTTCTTACTATATGTTCCATTCTATGCATCCGATGAAGTGGGCTGTAGCCCACGAAAGCTTATGCTCTAATAAATTTGTTAGTCTCTAAGGTGCCACAAGTACTTCTGTTCTTTTTGCAGATACTTTTCTAACATGTCTCTAAAGGTTGAATCTGGGTCAATTATCCTTCAGGATGCTTAACCCTTTTCTGGCCATGCATCACACTTTGTATAAGATTTGTTGCAATTATATAGAACAGTGGTAGCAACAATGATTTGCTGGTCATATTTTAATCAGATAATGTCACAGCAACCTAGACCATGGATCTACTATGGGCTGGTGCAGGAAGGGTCCCTTCACTACCTTGCTGTCAGGGTTGTTCTCTGGACGGGGTAGGCAGTTGTGCATGTGATGATCTATATCCCTCACATAACCAGGCCATCACTCCACAGTCAAGATCTTATTGACTGTCTTCACTATGCCCAAATGCTGCTGGCCATGAGCCAAAGCAACAAATTCTTTCCTTAGACACACATTGTAGTTCCCTCCCTGTTACTTTTTCTGACAGCCATAACAAGGTCATCTTTAGTTTTAAAGATCCTAAAGTTCTTAGACTCCCCCTGTTTAACCAAATCCCAAATCTCTGGATCTTGGTTTTGGAGTACCACAAGGTCTGATTGCTGTAGCATTGGGTGAGCAGGTTGCACTTTGCTGATTAGGTCCACTGTCTTCATCCAGAGAGTATCAGGACCTAATAGTGCTGCCTTCTTTGCCAGAGAGTCACCCTATTGTTCAATTCGGCTATTTCATCTTGAGTTTTTTGGTGTGCTCTCACTTTCAACACAAAGACCTTTCCCTCTCTGGATACTGCCTTCTTCCAAGCATACAGCAGGTACTTGGAATGGGCAATGACTTTCCCGTCTGCGGAAGTCATGCCTCTCTTCACCCATATAGACATCCAGGTCAAGACAGCTTGAACAGCCCAATCAGAGTCTGAGCATATCAGAAGATCATCTTCTGGATCTGCCTCTCCAAGAACCGCTGTGATAGCTACTACCTTGGCTGCCAGAGCAGAGTGTGGATTCTTTCGGTATCAACCTGCCGGACAGTGTACCCGGGGCAGAGCTTTCCTTCATGACAGAAGCAGCTTCCGTCCACAAACCATATTTTTAACTCAAAGTCTCTGGCCTGTTCAAACGAAATCCCCGTTTTGAATGGGGATTCCAGTGGCTCTGGATCTTCATGCGGAATGGGGTACTCATGTTCCTCCCCTTGGACTAGTAGTGCATACAGCATGGTAGATAGATCTTTGACCTTTACTTCCACATTCTTATTCAGCAGGTTCAAAGTCCATTCTGCAAGTCTCAGGATAGATACTCTCCCTTTGATCTTTCCAGACAACACATATTTGATAGGTGTGTGTGTGGTCTTCAGGATGACTGGAGACACCCCCACAATATACTCCCAGTGTTGGAGAACCCACACAAGTGCCAATTCTTCCTTTTCACAAGCTGAAAACCTTCTTCCTACCTTGCTGAGTATCCTTGAGCCAAATGCTGCAAGCTTCTGTTCCGGCATCCTGTAGCAGTACTGCACTCAGTTCTTTTTCCGTAGTGGCCAATTGCGGATGAAAAGGCCTGTCAGGTTGAGGGTAGGCTAACACAGGTGCTTTAATCAAAGCTTGTTTCAACTGGCAGAAGGCTTCCTCTTGAGGCTTTTCCCATATCCAAACTTTATCTTTCTTCAGTAAGGTGTATAGGGGCTGACCCCCTCCCCCGCAAGGTGCTGGGTGGGAAGATGTGCAGATGGGTGTGGGTGCTAGGAGTGCAGGGGCCTGTAGAAGGCAGAGAGGGTAAAGAGGGGATGAAGAAGAGAGAAATATGGGGGGCACATGGGAGTGTGGGCAGGGCAGGTGGGGAGATGGAGAGGGGCAGGGTGGATGTACATGGAAGCAGGCTAGTGCTCAGGGAGGGGTGGGATGGCAGCTCCCGCACCCTGGGGCTGAAGGAGCCTCCCCTGTACAGCCAGTTGTGTTTTCAGGGTGCATTGTGAACCCAGGGTTATCATAGATACATTGGAGCAGGTGGGTCCCGCTGCAGGCTCAGCACTGCCTGCTGTCACCAAGCCAGCCCTGGGGAGCAATGCAGGGTGTCCCCAAGGGGGAACCTGAGCCTAGCTTCCAAAGCTTTGCTCTGTTTCTTTTCAAAATGGCCACCACCTCTCACTGCCATGGGACTAGTGGCAGGCTGCTTTCAGCTAAGATGGCCACCATTCCCCTTTGCAGGAGGTGACGAGGACATCCCCAGTGAACATGGACACTGCTATCCGCTATTCATTGCCAGTGGGATGGAAGCCAGGCTGCCTTCAGCGGAGATAAGAGCAGGTGAATATGGGGATGGAAAGAGGGGAGTGATAGAATATGTGGGGGATAAAAGACCACGGGTGATCGCAGGGCAGGAGACTGGGGCTAGGAGAACATGGTGGCACGGAAGGGAACCTGGGAGCAGACAAGGCAACTGTAGAGACAGGGAGAATGGAGTGGGTGGAGTGAGGGGGATATAGGACCAAGAGACAGAAGGGATAGGCTGGAATAGTGAGGCAGGACAGGACTGGAGAGAGAGACAATGACAGCTTCCCAACCTGAGGGCTAGGGATGGGAGAGTGGGAGCAGCCACAGGCAGTGTGTGCGCATTTCAGGTTGAATTTTCACTCTGCAGTGATTGTAGGGCAGGCAGCTTCCCCGAGGGGTAAAGAATCAGAAGCCAGATCAAAACCTGTATTTATTAAACAGGCTGATTGCAGCAGGGCCTAAGGGCCTGCTGAGATCAGGGCCCCCATTGTACTAGGTGCTGTACAAACCCAGACTGGTAGATGAGCCCTGCCCTGAAGACCTGCCAATCTAAACAGACCAGACAAACACAAGGTGGGGAAGGGGTAGAACACCCCAGCAGAGTGAACAACAGGACAGCAGCAGATGGCATGTAGTTCCATGACTGATTGATTTAGGGGAGGAGGGGGTTAGTTAGGAGGGGATCAGCTAAATGGAAAGATAAGGGAAGGAAGGTAAGGTGGACAGGGCAGAGGAGGAGAGGCAGGTATGGAGTAATGCTGAAGTGGAGAGACAATGTGAGAAAGGGGAGGGTTGGAGCAAACAGCCAGTCAGCACATGGCAGAGAAAGTCCAGTCAAAACTGAAGGAAGTTTTCTGAATGTCCAAAAGTCCCTGCATTGGCTGCTTCTGTCCTGACTGGCTGGAGTGCCTAGCTGGTCTCCTCTCCACACACCTTATTAATTTTTAAATCAGTCTCATGATTTTTGCGGTCTGGCTCATGCATGGGGTGCATCACTGAAATCAGAAAGCTGATGGGGGAAAGAGAGTAATTTTGGAGCCAGGCTTGTGATTTTATTTATTTATTTTGGTATCCAATTCATGACTTTTGAATGCTTAGGTTGGCAATAGTGAGCTGTGGGGATCACTGTGCTGCAGTAGGGGAGGATCATTTAGTAGGGAGTGCTCTCCTCTCAGGATGAATGCTGACCCCAAGATCCCAGCATGGTGCTAGAGGGAGCTGTGCTAGAGGGAATGTTGTGGGTCATTCATCGGGGGCCTCTGGGCCAGCACTGCCCCCAATGCTTCATTGTGGTACTAGGGAGATCTGTATGGGGAGCGGTGTGGGGAAAATAGCAAGGGCCAGCACTCACACCAGTGCCCTAGCGCGTTGCTGGGGGAGGCTTCAGGAAGTGTTAGTGATTCAGTAGAGGAGCTTTTTCTCTTGAATCACTTCTGAGCCTGGGTTCCCTCAATCTTGGGCTGTGTGACAGAAAGTGCGCTAATGCAGAGGTATACAGTGTGCTTCCCTTTACCTCTGAGTTGGTACTAAACCCCATTATGGCATTAGGAGGGGCTCTGTTGTTGGGATGCCATCTTGGGGAGGGGATGAAAAACCACTTTTGGCTACTAAAAATCCCAGACTCTCTTTAGGAAATTAAGGGAATTAACCCTGGCGTCCTGACCCAATTCCAGCTTGGATAATGATATGCACTAAATTCCCTTCCTCACTTTCTGAACTAATTTGATGTGTGCTGTTGTGTGGTGCTAAACAGCTGCATTGCCCCAGATGTGGCTGCATTTTAGTGGAGAGTGATGGCAGCAGTGTACTGTAGCTGCAAGACTAGCAATAGCTAAAATTAAGGTTCCACAACAGTTTCCACTCCAACTTCCTATTTTCAGTCACAAATAACTTTCCCAGACTAACTTTTTAGGCTGAAATTTCCTAGATCTGCTCTCATTAACATTAATTTTGACACTGCCTGACTTGTGGGTGCTTAACTGTGGGACTGTCCTGATGATGGATTGTGGACTGCTAATACCCTCTTAGCACGCTTGTTTGATTATACAGAGTTTCCAGAGTATGAAAAACACTTTAGGAAGAGACGCGATAGATATTAGTTTCACCATTGTCACATGCACCTTTCAGTAACTATGGATGTCAGACTCCCAAACCACTTGTGATTGCCAGGTCCCAATACCGTAAACTTGTGACACAGGAGAGCTGGTAAGAGACAGCTGACTTGTCTTGTTTATGAAGTCTACACCCTTGTCATATGAAGGGGTCAATATCCCTGGGTACTATGACATCACATGCAAATCATAATACCAATCAAAATTAAAATAATACAGCTAATTAATAGAACATGGAAATGGAGATGTCTAGGATGGAAGTTAGGATGCATGACCTGAAGCCCCAAGTGCTGAGAGGATTATTCTGCCTCTTGAATGTTTATGGATCAATGTCCTAACCAATAAAGCACAAGATGGGGTATCAGTTGGTGTCAGCTACAGACCACCAAATCACACTAGGGAAAAGGATGACCATTTCCTTATGTGCCTGTCTGCAATGTGTAGGAAAAAAAGCTGAATGATCGGGGGGGACTTCAATCTGAGTGACATATCCTGGAGGTCTTACCCTGCCAGCACTAAAACATCCTTGAAATTTCTTAAATCAAAAATTAGAAATTATAGAAAACTGATAAGGGAAGCAAGGGGGCACAAGGAGAAATCTATCACCTGCAGAGTTAAGAACAATAAGGAGTTTTAAAAGATATATTAGGAACAAAAAGAATCCTGACAACGATATTGCTGCATTACTAGGTGAAAATGGTAGAACTCTCAGTAATAATGCAGAAAAGGCAGTAATGTTCAATAAGTATTTCTGTTCCATAGTTGGGGAAAAACAGATGACATAGTCTCATCATTTGGTGATAAGACTCTTTCCATTCCACTAGTATCGCTGGAAGATGTTAAACAGAATCTCCTTAAGTCAGATATTTTTAAATCAGCGGGTCCAGATAACTTGCATCCAAGAGTATTAAAAGAGTTGCCGGAGGAGCTTGCCAGCCATTTAATGTTAATTTTCAATGTCTTATAACACTGGAGAAGTTCCAGAAGACTGGAATAAAGCTAACATTGTGCCAATTTTTTTAAATCATAAATGGGATAACCTGACAGCCTGACACTAATCCTGGACTAACATAATGGAGCAGCTGATATGCGACTTGATTAATAAAGAATTAAAGGAGGGTAATGTAATGAATACAACTCAATATGGCTTTATGGAAAATAGATCCTGTCAAACTAACTTGATATCTTTATTGATGAGATTACAAGTTTGGTGATAAAGGTAATAGTGTTGATGTAATATACTTAATCAAATGCCTTACAGAAGTTTGGGTGCCACACAGCATTTTGATTAAAAAAACTAGAACAATAAAAAAATTAACATGGCACATATTAAATTGACTAATGGATAGGTCTCAAAATGTAATTGTAAATGGCGAATCGTTGATTGGGTGTGTTATTGGCAGGGGTCGTACAGGGACTGGTTCTTGGCCCTATGCTATTTATCATTTTTATCAATTACCTGGAAGAAAACATAAAATCACCACTGAAAGTTTGCAGATGACATAAAAATTTGGGGAGTGGTAAATAATGAACAGGACAGGTCACTGATTCAAAGTGATCTGGATCACTTGATAAATTGGGACAAGCAAACAGTGTGTTCTAATATGGCTAACTGTAAACGTATACATCTAGGAACAAAGAACATAGGCCCTTCTTAGAAGATGGGGGGCTCTATCTTAGGAAGTAGTGACTCTGGAAAAGATTTGGGGGTTGTGGTGGATAATCAGCTGAACTTGAGCTCACAATATGACCTAGTGCCCAAATGAGCTAATGCAATCCTGGGATACATAAACAGGAGAATCTCAAGTAGGAGTAGAGAGGTTATTTTACCTCTATGGTTGGTATTGGTGTGACCATTGCTGGAATCCTGTGTCCAGTTCTGATGCCTAAAATTCAAGAAGGATGTGGATAAATTGGAGAGGGCTCAGAGAAGACCCACAAGAATGATTTAAAAGATTAGAAAACATGCCTTAGAGTGATAGACTTAAAGAGCCCAATTTATTTAGCTTAACAAAGAGAAGGTTAACGGATGACTTAAGTATCTACAGGGGGAACCACTATTTAATAATGGGCTCTTCAATATAGCAGAGAAAGAAATAACACAATCCAATGGCTGGAAGTTGAAGTTAGATAAAAATTTACACCTTACTTTGCCTGAATTTAACAGTGAGGGTAACTGCAAAATTATTCTCGTCGTTAATCAAAATTGTTCACTTTTCTAAAAGCTATGCTGTAGGAATTGTTTTGGGGAACTTCTGTGTTGTACTGGAGGTCACACTAGATGATCATAATGGTCCCCTTTGGCCTTGGAGTCTATGAATCTTATTGCACACCTGGCAATAATTCTATCTGGACATCAGTGGGGTTTTGATCACATGACCACCACTACAGCTCCACTACCTTCCCATTGTCAGGCTGGAGGAGTGTTCCTTTTGTCAGCAGAATTCTGGGTCTTTAGCAAGAAATGCCAGCATTCTCCTTGCTCTGCTTGATGTTGTCTGCCCTCCTTTTAGGCTGACCTTTAGTGGCGTTAGTGGTACTGGCGCAGATTGTGGTGTAGCCACTTCTTTTGCGGGTTGCCAGGCACACGCTCTTTGGAAACTATTGCTCTCCCAAAACGAACGACAGCACCTGGCATTGTCTTAGCCTAGAATTTTTTTGCTCCAGTTTCTTGAGTCAGTGGGGACTGATCATGCGATGAGCAGAAAATACAGTGACTATCCGTGTCACATGGTTGGGGTTAATATCCACTGATATCACTCTAGGGCAGTGGTCTCCAAAGTTTTTGGATGGCGCACCCCCACGGTGCCGCCGAAGAAAAGAGAGGGGAAGACTTACCGCAGGCATGCCGCCGAAAAAAGAAGGAGGGAAGACCTGCCGCAGGGGTGCAGAGCTGCCGCTGAAGAAAAAAAACACGGCGGAGTGCCATCCGGCGGCGTTCCTCCTGCCGCGCACCCCCTGGGATCCTCTGGTGCACCCCCTGAGGTGCACGCACCCCACTTTGGAGACCACTGCTCTAGGGCAGCGGTTCTCAAACTGTGGGTCGCGACCCCATTTGAATGGGGTTGCCAGGGCTAGCGTTTGACTTGCTGGGGCCTGGGGCCAAAGCATGAGGGCTTCAGTCCTGGGTAGTGGGGCTCAGGTTACAGGCCTCCCACTTGGGGCTGAAGCCCTTGGTCTTTGGTCCCCATACCCAGAACAGTGGGGCTCCGGCTTTGGCCTCCCCACCTGGGGTGGCGGAGCTCAGGCCTTGGTCCCCACTCCTGGAGTGACAGGTTTCAGAGCAACAGCCGTGTTAGTCTGTAGTCGCAAAAAGAAAAGGAGTACTTGTGGCACCATAAGCTTATGCTCAAATAAATTGGTTAGTCTCTAAGGTGCCACAAGTCCTCCTTTTCTTTTTACTCCTGGAGTGGTGTAGTCTTTTTTTTTTTTTTTTTGGTCAGAAGGTCACGGTGCAATGAAGTTTGAGAACGCCTGCTCTAGGGGTTACTTTTACCCCGAGCCTCCTGAAGGACACGCAGCCACCTGCAGCACGGCTCCACGCCTGCTGCCCACAGAGAGGCTCCCACCCGATGAGGGGCACGGGGCAACCCCCCCACGTAGGTCGCCCAATGTGAGGGAGAAGAGCCTTCCCCCCGCCTGTCACCCTGCGGGAGGTGGGGAGAGCCTGCCAGTCTCCTCCAAGCCGGTCATCCATTGGGGGCCGGGGGGAGGCTGACCCCAAGCCTGTTATCCCCTGGGAGTAGGGTGACCAGACAGCAAGTGTGAAAAATCAGGAGGGGGGGGTAAATAGGGGCCTATATAAGAAAAAGATGCAAAAATCGGGACTGTCCCTATAAAATCGGGACACCTGGTCACCCTACCTGGGAGGGAGGGGCGCCCGCCTCCCTCTGCGTGGAGCTGCCTACCCACGCGCGGAGGAACGAGACCCTGGGTCGCGCCTCTGCCTCCCCTGCCTCTTTTAAGATGGCGGTAGCGAATAGCCGTCGCTAGTGGGTGACGCAATACACCTGAGCCACGACAATGGGGCGTGTAGCTTGTCTCTCCCAAGGGGGGGGGGCTCTGACCGTCACGCTACGAGTGACGTAATCCAACCGTGCCGCTGGGAGGGAAGCCATGGTCTTGGCAAAGGACTCCTTAGCCTCTCCTAACATGGCGGCCGCGAGGCGCGAGAGGTCCGGCCTCGGCCCTGGCACTTACCTCCCCTGCCTCTTCCAAGATGTCGTCGGCGGCAATGTCGCGCGCTCAGTGACGCGCTCTGGCGGCGCCGCCGCGGGAAGGGGGGCGGGGGAGCGGCCGGAGCGGCGCAGGCAGCGGCAGCCGCGGGACTGGCCGGGCCCCTGGAGGGGGGGGATTTAAAGGGACCATGTCCCCAGCGCTGGTGCTGCTGCGGAGGCCGGAGCCGGGCAGGAGGCGGCGGCGGCTGCGGGGCCGCTGAGGAGCCCTGCGGGCCCGGCCCCCTGGGCGCCCGGGAGGCGGGGACGGCGCGTGACCGGGTGAGTGTCCGCTGGGAGCCCGGCCGGCCGGGGACAAAGCGGAGCCGCCCCCGGGGACTCGGCGCCCGGCCCGGCCCTGCGGGGGGGCGGCGCGGAGCCTGGGGAGCGGCCCCGTCCGGGGTGCTGAAAGCTGGGCAGGGTGGGGCGGGGGCAGAGCCCCAGGTGTCCGGGCGCGGCGCGGGGAGCCCTGGGGGTGGGGGCAGGGATCCAGGTGCCCGGGGCGGGGAGCGGGGGATGCTGGGGGCAGAGACCTAGGTGTCCGGGGCGGGGCGCCCGGAGGGATGCTGGGGGGCCCAGGTGTGGGGCACGGGGGGAATCCTGGGGGCAGGGCGCCAGGTGTCTGGAGTGGGGCGGGGACCTGCTGGGGCAGGGCCCGAGGTGTCTGGGTTGTGGGGGCATGCAGTGCGGCAGATGAGGGGAGCAAGGGGGGGATTCTGGGGGTGGGGCCCCCGGTGCCCGAGCTGGGGAAGGGACGTAGCTATTCCGGGAAGGGCGTAAGGGGGTTGGGGGTGCGGAAGGGCAACCCAGCTGTCTGGGAGGGATGGCGGAGGGAACTGAGTCCCAGGTGCCTGCGGATGGAAGGCTGGTGTCAGGGGAGGGGGCAGGGGGCTGATCAAGGGCTGGGAGCCTGGTGCTAGGGGTCGTTGGGGTGGCTGGGAGCCAGGTGTCCTGCAGAGAGGCTGATAGAACTGGGGGTCAGCAGGTGTCAGCAGGAGTTGATGGTGCTCTGTAGCTGGGGAAATGATGGTGAGCGAAGGAGCAGGGAGGCTGGTGCCTGGAGATGAGCTCAGGTGGATGCTGCGGTGTTGAAAGACAGGTGCTGGGGGTGGAGGGCAGTGGGCTGATGCTGCTCCAGGAAGGAAATGAGAGGGAAGCTGATGGGGCCTGGGGAGGGGAGGCGAGGCAGGAGGGACGCTGTCTTTTCATGAGGAAAGGGGGCATCAGGTATGGTGTCCACCTCTTTTGAGCTGCCTGACATTTAGGTTGTGAGCTCTCTGAGGCAGGGACTGTCTGACTTCTTACTTGTCCGTACAACTCCCAGCACAGTGGGAACATGCCCCTTGATTGGGGTTCTTAGGTGTTAACATAATGCCAATAACAATGAGGATCATCCTACCAGGCAGCTAGTGCATAAGGCATAATGCTTGGCATGGGGAGGGCTCTGGGATGTGCCATGCTAGGATTTTCTCCCTAAAGTTTTCTTCCATTGCTGTTGCTGGTTCAGCTTCACCAGTGGGAGTGTGGATACTGTGCCAGCAGCTGTTGGCACTTCTAACCACAGTGTAATCTAGAGCTGCATTGAGCAGAGTGAGACAGTAGGGTGCTTAAAACGCTGGGGGCTGGTTAGACCATGTGGCCACTAGTGCTCCCAGCACTGCTCCCGTAGATGGAGCACAGCTATGGATAGCAACGGTGAGAATTTAAAGATGAAGAAATCCTACTGTAGAGACCAGACACAGTGCCAAATCTTTTGGAGTTAGATGTAAAACCCCATAAAGTAACACACCAGTGGCGGGAGGAGAGATAGGGAACCTTTCTATTCAAGGTTCTCATGCCTATCACTGTGCTGTCCGAGCATCTTCCAGAAGGCCACTAAGTGACCTGACTCATCTGTTGCAAGCTTCTTCCTAGCCAGTGACTGTGGTTGGATTATGTCAGGGTGGCTGATACAGCCCTCTCTAAAGGAGCTGTCAGGGATACTGATGGTGCCTGAGTGGGTTATGTGGAGTTGATGGAGTAGGGATGCTGATGATGTAGGAGATGATGCAACAGGGAGGCTGGTAATGCCCAAGGATTGAAGGCTGCTGGTGATCTAGGCATGGGAGGTGATGGGGGATCCTTACAGGCATGGGCAAAGAAGGCAATAGGGCAATTGACGGTACTTCAAGGAAGTGATGCTATTGGTGGCCCCTGAAGGGAGGTATTCTCCCTGGTGTTGCCTGGGGCAGGGAGTTAATGGGCATGGGGGGAGGGATAGCTCAGTGGTTTGAGTATTGGCCTGCTAAACCCAGGGTTGTGAGTTCAATCCTTGAGGGGGCCATTTAGGGATCTGGGGCAAAAATTGGGGAGTGGCCCTGCTTGGAGTAGGGGGTTGGACTAGATGACCTCCTGAGGTCCCTTCCAACCCTGATATTCTATGATTCATGCTAATGGGTAAGGTATCATCCCATGAGGTTCATCATACCTGAATTATTGTGTTCTATGTAGCCCTCTCCCCCTCACAAGTACAGGAACCTTCATTATAGTTTATTTTATGCAGCCTCTGAACTGTCAGTTTTTTTCAAGGCTTGGATTTCTGTGTTGAGAGTCAGCAACTGCCTTGGAGGGAGCTGGAGGGCATGCGGGCAGGCAGGCAGGGAGGGAGAAGCTGGAGGCTTTGGCAGCAGGTATGATACATTTGCAGGTTTTGGCATAAAAGGTGATCAGCAGTGAAATAATTTAACAATGTAGGCATTTAAATAGCAGAGTACAGCCCAATACAGTGAATAGGCCAGTTCATCTCCCCTGTCCCCCTCTAGAGCAATTGTTTCAGGCTGTCTGCAGACTCGGGCATTGCTTAAACATGGGATGTGTTTTGAAGGCTTGTTTTGCAACCAGAAAGGCTGGAATATTTTTTTAATTGGTGGTGGGGGAGAAACGGAGTATAATTAGATAGCAACTAAAAAAAACCCTACAATTGTGCAGAAATGTACATGGCCATGGGACCCTACTGGTAGTGGGAAGGGAATGTTGGCATCCTGGGGGGAGAGAGGTGCCCCAGGGATAGCTTTTCCAGATAACGTTGCTGAAGTCCCTGAATGCTTATATCTCTGCTTATCCTACTGCAGCATGAAATCTCTCCCTGTCAGATTCTTCAGTAAGGTCATTGTCATGGAAGACCCTGGAGCCAAATTCCCCAAAGATCCTAGCACCAACAAAGTTCAGATAATCCAAATACCAGCAAAGCCCCATATAGCTAAATGCTTGTTGCTAGATTTGCCAGCCTGCCTAGCCTCAGCACTACGACTGTGTAAGCAGAAGAGAAGGAAGATCTCCTTTGGGGATACATCCCTCTCCAGTTCCAGCTCTGGGAGAAGAAAAGCCCCTCTTTCTCTGCTAAATGCTCTCATTAGTGTGACTTCAGAGAAAGATCCATGCCATTCAGGCGTTTGGGAGATGTCTTGCTGATCTTTTGAGGTTTCTCTGAGGAAGGAAATCTTATGGGATCCTGTCTAACCTGACTTCAGCCCCTGATGTGGCTTTGCCATAATGGGGGGGGGGGGATTGCTTTGGGAGCTTCCCAAGTTCCCTGAATTCCCATTTGATTTGATTCCAGAACAATTGTTCTTATTTTCATCTATCTTCATTGACTCACCAATAGTTGTTTTGCATGGAAGATTAAATTTTACAGATTAAATAATCTATCTGATGCAAAAGTTAGGGTTCAATGACACGGCATGGGTCTGTGCGCACCTCTCTTGTGAAAGGCTATTTTAAACTGTTTTTTATGCTGTTAAGTCTGTACCATGAAATGGGGTTCTCAGACTTGTTCATAAGGTGGAGTGTGTCTTTGGGAAGAAGTGTCTAAGACAAATTCATGATCCCCTGGCTGATCATGCAGTATCTCTATAGCAACTACAGGAAATCCTTCATGGAAGAGTAACATCAGGGAAGTGTTTTGTGTCTGTTTGTCCTTCCCATTTAAAAAGAAGTTAATCACACTATCTCCTGCTCCCCTTTCCTCTGTCCTGCTGTTCTTTCTCCCCATGCAGTCTGACCTGTTGCCCAGTCGCTGCCTCTTTCTCCCCTAGACTTTCCTTTCCAACTGGTGGCTATGATACTGTTGATGGCTCTTCGGGGTGACTAGCACTTCAGTCCTGCTGTTGGCCCTGGCCCCTGGGAGCAGATCATGTTGCCCCTCATCCTGCTTGTAGGCCATGTCCACACTACAGAGCCTATGTGGGCATAGCTATGTTTACATAGCCCTAGTGTAGACCCAGCATAAGCTGATAGGAGTCCTTCTGCTGGTACAGGAATACTACTACTTCGAATAACATTAGCTACGCCGACAGGAGCACTGTTCTGTCTGCAGCGCTGCAGGTTTTATTGGCACAGCTATGTTGTTAAGGGTATGATTTCTTCCCCCCACTCCCGCTTTTAGCAACATAACTATCCCAGTATAAGTTTTAAGAGTAAACCAGGCCTTAGATAGCAGCAGCATCCCCCATGCTTAGGTGCCTAGGCCCTTGGAGAAGAACCTGGGTGCCTGAAGAAACAACTGGGAAGAACCTAAGTCCATGTAGCCTGTTGACTCTCTATGGTGGGGTCTGCTGGGCATGTGTTTCTGGTCCACAAAGTATACAGTGTGGGCAGCTTGGGTGAAGTAAGTTGTTTTGTTTTTTTTTTTTTTAAGATGCATAACTGTGTACGTGCAACATTCCACTTGCAGAGCTCTGGCATGGAAGAGCTTTGTTTTTGATTGTTAGGAAAGGAGGTGATTGCCCATACTTAACCACTTTAGCATTAAAATTCCCTGGTTCAGCTTTGAAGCTTGCATCTCAAGGAGGTGAATGGAGCCGGAAAGAGTTTATGATGCTTCCATTTGGCAAGAGGCATTTTGCTGCAAGTCTGGGTTAACAGGACAAATGTGCATCTGTTTACATGGGTGGGGGATGCTGTCTTGGCAAAGAGGAAAGATAGAAACATTTTTTTAAATGACACCCATTGAATTTTCAAAATGCTATAAAAATTGTGTGGTAGCCCCACAATTGAGGGATCTGCAACTTTTATTAGACCTCCTAGATTCCTGGAGAGGCAAATGTGAGCTCAGAGGATTGTGTTGTGTTTATGATCTTTCTCATGCAGATTTTCTGAGGAGCCTGGTGAGATACTGAACGTTAAAAAGAGGTGTGGAGATCATCATATCACCTCGCGACCCATCATCGTGCAATTTAAAAACAACTGAACAGGTGTTTGAGAAGGGGAGAAATAGTGACACTCCGTAGAAACTGGTTTACAAGGAGAGATTTTTGACAGGATCAATTGGGGTGGAAAATATGTATTTTGCTAATGAAATAAGAATGGTCTTTCCTAACTTGAGGCCAGTTTTCATGTTCTCCTGAGACCAAGTATGGAAAACTTCAGGCCAAACACACATTTGTGCCAAGTGATAGTTGAATGAAATCAGTAGGTCACATATGAAATTGTTTTGCAACCATTCCAGTAGCAGGAATTCACCGGAAAGGGTTATGAGATTGCGAGTGTGATGAGTCTTCCCATTCCAGCAAATTTCATAGAAGTCTCAAGCCTGACCTTAAAAACTTCAAAGGAAGGAGATTCCACCACCTCTCTAGGTAACCCATTCCAGTGCTTCACCACCCCCCTAGTGAAAAAGTTTTTCCTAATATCCAACCTAAACCTCCCCCACTGCAACTTGAGACCATTACTCCTCGTTCTGTCATCAGCTACCACTGAGAACAGTCTAGATCCCTTCTCTTTGGAACCCCCTTTCAGGTAGTTGAAAGCGGCTATCAAATCCCCCCTCATTCTTCTCTTCTGCAGACTAAATAATCCCAGTTCCCTCAGCCTCTCCTCATAAGTCATTGTGCTCCAGCCCCCTAAAAATTGTTGTTGCCCTCCGCTGGACATCTTCCAATTTTTCCACATCCTTCTCGTAGTGTGGGGCCCAGAACTTGACACAGTACTCCAGATGAGGCCTCACCAATGCTGACTAGAGGGGAATGATCACATCCCTTGATCTGCTGTTCCTACTTATACAGCCAAAAATGCCATTAGCCTTCTTGGCAACAAGGGCACACTATTGACGCATATCCAGCTTCTCATCCACTGTAACCCCTAGGTCCTTCTCTGCAGAACAGCTGCCTGGCCGTTCGTTCCCTAGTCTGTAGCAGTGCATGGGATTCTTCCTTCCTAAGTGCAGGACTCTGCACTTGTCCTTGTTGAACCTCATCAGATTTCTTTTGGCACAATCCTCTAATTTCTCTAGGTCCCTCTGTATCATATCCCTACCCCCCAGCGTATCTACCACTCCTGCAAGTTTAGTGTCCTCTGCAAACTTGCTGGGGGTGCAATCCACGCCATCCTCCAGATCATTAATGAAGATATTGAGCAAAACTGGCCCCAGGACCGACCCTTGGGGCACTCCACTTGATGCCAGCTGCCAACTAGACATGGAGCCATTGATCACTACCTGTTGAGCCCGACGATCTATCCAGCTTTCAGTCCATTCATCCAGCCTATACTTTAACTTGCTGGCAAGAATACTGCGGGAGACCATGTCAAAAGCTTTGCTAAAGTCAAGGAACAACACGTCCACTGCTTTCCCCTCATCCACAGAGCCAGTTATCTTGTCATAGAAGGCAATTAGATTACTCAGGTATGACTTGCCCTTGGTGAATCCATGCTGACTGTTCCTGATCACTTTCCTCTCCCTTAGTGCTTCAGAATTGATTCCTTGAGGACCTGCTCCATGACTTTTCCAGGGACTGAGGTGAGGCTGACTGGCCTGTAGTTCCCTGTCTAGAAACCCAGGCCCAGATTCTGTTGCTTGTTGCCAAGATAACCCCATTGATTTTGTGTAGCCACTGGAATAGAGTGGGTTGGGGCTTGCCTGTGTCCATGATTTTTTGCACTGGTCTAGCTAAACTAGAGGTAGATGTGCTGGTGTCAAGGGGGTTTGCACTGATTGAGCAAACCCGGAAGGTAAGTTGCACTGGTGTAGTTCGTCTGCACGGAGGTTTGCACCAGCACAGCTCCCTCCAAGTAGCTACGCTCATGGAAAATCCTGAATGTAGACATGGCCTTGGTTGCATCCTGGGACAGAAGGAGAAAACCAAGGCCATGTCCACATTCAGGATTTTGTTTGGCTCTTTGAGGGTGGGTGTGGGGGGGAGGGAGGCTTTGCTTTTGTGTCACTTGAGTAGGTGAAACACAAGACAAGATGCGGAGTATCGAATGGACCTCAGTGGTGGCACCCCAGCTAAATATGTCCCATGGTACTGCACCATGTAGATTTGAACGTTTACCTGGAGCGATAACACCAGCCGACAGCTCAGTCTAAACACATAGTTGCAGCAGTTTAACTAAAGGTGTGACTTTAAACAGGTGTAGCTGCTGTATATGTGTGGATGCTATTGGGTTAGCTTAAATCTCTTTTAATTGACTTAAGCTAAAATGATAGGAGAGCTTAGGGTGACCAGATAGCAAGTGTGAAAAATTGGGATGGGGGTGAAGGGTAATAGGAGCCCATATTAAAAAAAAAAAAAAAAGCCCCAAATATTGGGACTGTCCTTATAAAATCGGGACATCTGATCACCCTAAGAGAGCTACACAGCTGGGGCTTGTGCTGTGTCAAGGTGCTTTGGGTTCATTGGGTTACTTGGGAAGGGGGAAGAAGAGGGACTTGGGCATGTGACACTGTCACATGCCCTCTATTAACTTGCATTCTCTTGAGCTGACTGATGTGATGTCAGTCAATCATTTCTATGTAATAAAATGAATTAACTACTTACAAGTGTGTCCCTCTACCCTTTGGGGAAATGCTACCAGAGAACATGATTGTATTAGAAAAGTGAAAAGAATTAATTGTGCAAAATATCCAAAAAGCTACATAAAGAACAGTTTGGGTGGTGGTGGGTCACCGGTGGCGAAGGTCCTTGTCTGTGTGCATCATTACCCACAGGAAGCAGCCTGTGATTCTGAGGGAATAGGGGCTCTCAGTTTGGGAAGAGAGGAAGAAAGTGTCATTCCCACTGCTGATTGGACACAGAGCTAGAACATTTTGGAGAGTCTTTCTGTTACCTGGGATTTTCTGAACCCGAAACTATGGTAACTAATCTTTGTTTTCAGGACATAAATCAATGTGGACACAGCTCCTCTGTCTGATAAATGATTGGTACGCACAAGTGCTTTCACCCAAAAATCCTTGTTTTTTTTAATTTTCTCAAACACACATCTAAAATAACAGTAGTCTAAAGCACCCCAGATACAGTTACCCAAAGTCTGAGATGGTGTTGAGTGGTCAACAGCAGGTTTCCAGTGACTAGCCTTCCTCCTAGCCACTGCGGAATTGAATGTCAGACTCCTAGCTTGTCAAAAGCCTCTATGATCTTCACCAAATTGCACACTCTAATCTCCAACGTACCAGCAAGCCACTGCTGTTGTCTCTATCCCTTAGAGCCTCCACGGAGTGGAGACTGTCTTCCTTCCGATGCCTCGGGCTTGGCAGAAGTTCTGCCGGTCTTTCCCTTCAGCAAGCTGAAAGCAGAGAGAAAGTGATCTGTGGGTTGTGCTAGGCATGGCAGCATTGTCAGGCTCCACTGCACAGTGGCTCACTCTGGGAAGAATCCAATGTACATTGGGAGTGGCTGTCAATGAAACTGGGAGAGTCTATGGGCCATTGTTTGTTCTCCTGCTCAGATGCATGACCTTGACTCCTGATATATAATTTAAGACTCCTCTCTTTTATAATGCTCTTCATTCTGCCTATTTATCATCCAAGTCAGACAATCTACTCTTCTATGGCTACTTCATTGTAAGACACTTGGGAAAACCTCCTACATGTTACTATGCTCTGGTGCTGTCCATTATTTCTAATTCAAAAACACTATATTGGGGCCAGTACAGGGATGCCAAATCCTCTGCTTGCTTTATAGGCTAATGACATTGGTGCTCATGACCTGAATGTTCTTCTAGGAGCTAATCTACCACTGGGCTGCTACAGAAACCAGGCAACTACTCTGCTGGGCTGCTTAGGGTCACGATAGCTGGTGACTCTGGATGCACTTGAAGTGGCCAGGTATTGCCTGCAGGTTCAGCAGAGAAGTGTTCACTGCCTGTGATCCTGCTGCATAACCTAGAACTGTGGCTGTTAAGAGAGTTCTTGGTGGGGTCAGATAAAGATTCAGGGATAAAGGAGCAGGAGGGTACCAGTAAAGAGAAATTCTTATGTTGGCCGGAACTCCAGAAAGAGCAGGGCAGCAGAAATTGATTAATAGATTTTAAGGCTAGGAACCACTATGACCATCCAGTCTGACTTCTTGCATAACACATGCCAGAGAACCCCACCTAATTTCTGCATCAAGCACATAATTTCTTGTTGACTTAGAGTGTATGTGTTAGAAAGAGACATCTAGTCTTGATTTAAAGACTTCAAGTGATGGATAATGCATCACAGGTCCTAGATCAGTTATGCCAAGGGTTAATTGACCTTTTTTTTTAAGTGCCTTATTTTCAGTCTAACTTCAGCTTTTCTGTCTTTGTCTGATAAATTAAAGAGCCCCCCTACTAGCCGAAATCTCCCCCGTGGGTATCTATAGACTATGCTCAAGCTACCTCTTAATCTTCAGTTGGCCACAAATCTAGTGTCCTGAGTGAATTCCCGAGATTTGCTGGCCTGTTAGTTGTTTGTATAACCACTTCCTTGTTCTGGGTTTTTTCACTTTCTCAGCATACTGTTTGTGTGAGCTCAGGAATTCACAGGCTTTCTGTAGCATGGTCATCCCTTAACAAGAGTGTCCTGGGGAAGTACCTCCCACAAGCCCATTCACAATCTCACAAAGTCTTGGTAGCAGCTCCAGAGACCCTATTCTCTGCTTCTCCCCTTGGTCTCTGGAGCTGGATGGGTCTGGAAATGCAGCTGTACAAGGTTAATTTGGTATCTGGAACCCCATCTCCTGCTTTTCCCCCATGCTCCAAATAGCACTACTTGGGTTCTCAAACTTTCCCTCTCCTGCTGGTGAGTCTTTCCTGCTCACCCCACTCCCAGCCACTTTCCCTCTGTAATGCATGGCATTGACAAAGGGTTATATGTGATTCCTCGCACAGAAACAAACTAGCCCTTTCCAAGAAGGAGGGAACCCATGAGAACTCCCACAGATTCTAGTTGTAAACTGTAATTAAAATTGCCCCTAACAAATATTGTCTCCTGATGAGGTGTGTGTGCACCATGACATCCATCATATAGAGTTGATGTTGACTCCTTTTAGTCAATGCCACTGGAGTGAGTTAGTTTGTAAAGTGCTTTGAAGATTAGAAATGCTGTTTTTTATTGTGCTCTTCTAGGGTTGACATCACCATGGAGAATATTTTTAGGGTTACCTGGAGTCTAGGTAATGAAACTTTCATATGCTTCGTACAACCAGTCTCTAGAAAACCTCCTCTGTGGTCAGAACTGTAAGAGTTCTGAATATATGCAGTGTAGTTGTAGCCATGTTGGTCCCCGGATATTAGAGAGACCAGTTGGGTGACACAATACCTTTTTATTGGACTAGCTTCTTTCTTTGATAGTTCTGGATTTCTTGCATAAATAGAAGAACAGTGGATCCTTGCTAGAATGTGCATCTATATAGCGTGAATTCGCTTATAACGCAGTCACAGCCATGGATTCCAAATTTAGTAACTTTCATTAGTAGTCATGGTAACACGGTCCCGCGCATGCATCCCAAATCCCATGCTCTCGCGAGGATCCAGTGTAGGTCCAATAAAAGCTATTCCCTCAACCACCTTGTCTCTCTAGAGCTCTGAAGAGACGTGTTTGAAATGAGTGCTAGAAATTAGAATTTGAAAATCTTGACTCTTGTTTAGGCTCTGGCTTTTTGCGGGTCTGTGGTACCATGTACACTACATGAAGCGAAACCTCTGACTGCCCGCAGGCCTGGATCGCTTCCTAATGTGGAGCGTGAGTGGACACAACGGGTCGGTTATTCAGCTCTCTAGACAGGGGTTTTCTTTTGCTACTCTTTTCAGAGGCATTGAGCATCCTCCACTCCAGGTGAAATCAATGGGAGCTGCAGGTGCTCTGTATTAAGTGGCTCATTTCAGATGCCCCAAACTAGTGGGTATTCTGTATTTATTTAAGCAAAGAAATTTTGTCTTAATCCCAGTTTCCTTATTTGTGAAACTGGGATAACTAATGTCTGAAGTGCTCTGGGATCCTTGGGCAGAAAGCACTTGAGAAGCATGAGTCACCCTCTTCTCGCTACTGCGCCTTTTAAAAATAGGTGACAAGTGCTGTGCTGGCAGCAAAGAAATTAGCACTCTGGTCTTCATGTGGCATCACAGCGTCTGAAGCCTGTTTTCTCTCTCTCTCGGGCTGGCACACTCTAGAGAGGGAACACTTGGTTCCTTGGCAGAGGGAGTGGGTATCTTGTGCCACATGGCAGTGACATCTTCCTGCCATTAGAGAGAATCCTTAGTGTTCATGTCCAGCTCTTCTGGGGCAGAGTATGGGCACTGCAATGTGAGACCCTAAGGCAGCGGGGGGCAAACTTTTTGTCCCAAGGGCCACATCTGGGTATGGAAATTGTATGGCGGGTCATGAATGCTAATGAAATTGTGGGTTGGGGTGCGGGAGGGGGTGAGGGTGAGGGTTCCAGCTGGGGGTGTGGGCTCTGGGGTGAGGCCAGAAATGAGGCGTTCAGGGTGTGGGAGGGGGCTCTGGGCTGGGGTGCAAGGGGCGGGGGTGAGGGCTTCGGGTGCTTTGGGCTGGGACCAAGCAGTTCGGAAGGTGGGAGTGGGATCGGGGCTGGGGCGCTGGACGGGGTCGGGGTGCAGGCTTCGGGTAGCGCTTACCTCAAGCAGCTCCCAGAAGTAACATTTCCCCCCTATGGCTCCTAAGCAGAGGTGCAGCCAGGCAGCTTTACGTGCTGCCCTGTCTGCAGGCACTGCCCCTGCAGCTCCCGTTGGCTGTAGTTCCTGGGGCTTGGGGCTGCCTCTACACATAGGAGCCGGAGGGAGAACCTGCCGCTGCTTCTGGAAGCTGCGTGGAGTTGGGCAAGCCCTGGACCCCACTCCCCAGCAGGAGCTTGAGGGGTGGATTAAAACGTCTGGAGGGCTGGATGCGGCCCCGGGCCGTAGCTTGCCCACCCGTGCCCTAAGGGCCGGGTGAGGGGACCCTTCACAGTTTTAGTGAGCACAAAGGGTCCCTTGAGGAGAGCCATGTATCAGTCTTTAAAGTATTGGGTACATGCTGGGAATCCCAGTGGGAGGTCAGTGTGGGTTTTTTTGTGTGGTGATTATATATGTTCCTGAGGGACTTGTACAGAGTCTGAAGCACTGAAAATGTGCAGCTGTAGGCTTGACTGGAAAGAGCCCAATGGAATCCTAAAAAACCTAGGGAATAGATTTCAGCAGATCCTCACTGTCCGTGTTTTGGACTTAGTGCTGCACAGGCATGCCATGCATGGGCTCCTGATGGAGTCAGCCAGCCCTCTCCAGGTGTCTTGGCTCCACGTGGAATGGTGCTTGTTGCTAAAGGAAGCTCTTGGCAATCAAAGCCAGCTGGTAGGTCCTACCCTTGCTGGCTAGAAAAAGAGCAAATACATATGAAGCAATTTTTTGTGTGTGTCTTGCTGAGGGTGAAACTAGACTAGGTAGGGGTAGCAGGTTACCCAGGCCTGCAGCCTTGGCTCAGTGACTGGCACTGGCTGGGCTTTCTTGCTGGGATGCCCTCTGTTTTGTAATGCCTGGTTCTGTGGGGACTGTGTGTGAGAGCCAAGGCTGCAGGGACAGGAAGAGTGAGACTTAAATAAGCATAAGGCATCTCTGTTTGTTGTGCAGTGGCTGTGTCCCCTCCTCCCCAACACTGGGGGGAGAGCCAAGCGTTCCTCGGTGCGAGTCCTCTCCAGAAAGCTCTGAAAGAGACAAGCATGAAGATCAAATTCATTGTGTTGCTGACATGGTAACGTGTGGTTGTTTGGTTCAGGTTTTTTCCTCCCCTTTTGTAGCTCCTGTAGAGTAGCTGGCACAATTGTGGTGGGGTGGCAGAGAATCGTAGGGAATCAAGCCCATCACAACAGGTATTCAGTTTGATTTCCTCACCTCCCCACTTGCAGAGCTCATAGGACTCTCCTCTACATCATTCCCAGAAATGCTTGGTCTCTGCTCATTCCTGGCTCTCTGCAGTGATGGAGACTCCATCTCCTATCATCTCTTCTAGGGATCCTTTGCTTTCATGGTTAAGAACAGTTTATGTAAATGGCTCCAGGCTATTGCTCCTTGTATGGTAATAGCCTCTTAGGAGACAGTGAATAATTCCCTCCCTTCATTTATATTGTTACCTTGAAGGTATTTATAGACTCATGTCTCTCCTCTGGCCTTCTCTTTCCTTTACTACATAAACTTAGCTCTCTTGCTCCCTCTACTCATGTGCCTTTATTCTCTAGCTCTCTGGTACATTTGCTTGCTGTCACTTGTGCTTTCGCTAGCATTCTTTCTGGATTGTAGAGTCTGGAGCCATTCATGCTTATTTGAAACATGGCCATATTGGGGTTATGTAGGGCAGCCTTATCTCCTCTCCAGCTCATGTATGTGATTTACCCTCCTACATGCAATAATAACTTTGCCTTGCAGCACACCATGAGAGATGGTGGCTATGATTCTGGGAGCTATGGTTGTCACTGCTTTTCCCTGAGTATAGCTCATGCTCTGTTCAGACCCACTATGAAATGTTGTTTTGTTCACTTTTACCAGTGATTTGAAGTTGGTTATACAGTAACTTCATCCCCAGTGTGACTGGATTGGTTGGGATCAATAATCATCTTGACATCCATGTTGAAGTAGTCCTCGTCATATTGTTTACTGTGTCTGCACTCTGATCATCACAGTGGTAAACCACCCAGGGACCCTTTATTGGGTCCATGCCCCAAGAGCAAGTGGTGCTAGAATTGCTTTCTTACACCTGTGACCGATTAGGATGGTGAGTCTCATTGGGACAGATGCAAACCTAGCAGCAGCAACCTCTAGGCATGGCTAATGCAATGCATGGTAGCTATGAATTTAAGGAAAGATGTTGAACCAGTGTGAGCTTCAAGATGTAGTGCCCATCCTGCAAAGTAATGCACATTGACATGAGCTAATCATCCTGTGCCCCAGACACTACACTGGCTGTCTACTTAATACTAGAACAAGTTCAAGGTCCCAAAGCCCTCAGTGGGCTGGAGCTGACTCTGCAGTCAGGACCTACCATGAAGCTGTGGCCCTCAGGAACAGTAGAACTGTCAACAGGACAGGTGTTGCTCATGGGAACCGGGGGACATGAGCATTCTCAGTTGCTGGCCCATAGCTGGGGAACTCTTCTTCCATGAGAGACTAGAACAGTCCTACATCTCATTGCCTTTGGTGAAGCGAATGGAGACAAGATTTTGCCCTACAATAAAGCCCACCTCCCAGGAAGAATAACTAGCTGAGCATTTTCCCTTTCTCCTTCCTGTCTCCCAAAACCCCTCAACAGGCAGAGGGGTTGAGATGGGTGGGTGGGGGGCAGGAAGAGACCCAAACTTGTGTGTGTGTATAGGGTGTCTGTGGCTTGTGAGGCGCGCGAACGCTGTAAGTAGCAGTATAAATCCCTGGGGAGATGGGAAGGGGCTGTACCAAGTCTTCAGCTTCTAGTTGGCTGGTTCAAGTGCATCCCAGGAGAGTGGTAACTGAAATCTGTTTCTCTTTGGATTACATGAAGTGAGTGGCTAGCTTCAGTCCAGATCCTGCTTAGGTAGGTGTCCATTTTGCAGAACTACAGCCTCCTTGTTGGTGGCCCCAACAAGTTGTTGTGTAGCAAACCTCTTACCCCTGGGGAGGTAGTGGGAGATATGCTGGCACTTCTGCTGCTGTACCTGCTTGGGGAGAAATAGTCTGTTAACATGGTACCTTTCACCAGCATGAAATGCCATTTAAAAAATGTAACTGCAGCTATTAGTAGCCTCTGGTGATATAAAGGGAGAGCATGTAGGCCATGAAAATACCTGAACCTGTCACAGAGGGTGGATACGTGTAATTATATGGGATATTGAAAGTTGTGTGTTTTACCTTTTTAGGAGCGTTTACATGTGTTAGGTCAACACTAAACACAAAACTTGGAGACAGAAAATGCACCTAGGATAACGGAGCTCTGTAGTAACAGGAAGCATGGTGCAAATGAAAAGCAACAATGTGTGATGGAAATGTGCAGTGTTAGCCTGTGAATGAGGAGAGATGCTGTATGGTAGGGACCAGTGGAATAATCCTGCCCTTCTGCAGAACAGCTCATGATACACATAGACACACGACCAGTCTTTATGTACACATACATGTCCTGGCATGTCACTAAGGTCTTACGTCACCAGTGGGTAGCTCCAGACATCTTGTATCTTTCCCCATTGACTCCTCCAGCAAGGAGGGAACCAAGGTGTCGGCAGGATACACTGCTCTCAAGGCACAGATATTAAACGATTTTCCAGTCTCTGTATTGGCCATTTAGCAGCTTCTTCCACCTTCTGCCCTTCTCACCTGTATAACCTCGTTTAGCCTTTTTCGTCCTTGTTCCATGCTAACCCTGCGGCCAGGGAGTGATGCAGAATCTTGCTAAGCAGGTCAGTCTCCTACAGGGTCATGTGGTGCCTTGGGCACTGTACTGTTCTTTCTCATTCCCCAAGCCTTTCTGCATCACCTTGAAATGCTCCTAGGCTCAACAAGCTCTTGCGGTAGAAGCTTCAATGCTCTAGCATGGTGCTAGAGAGCACTGTGCTGCCAGAGATGCTATGTTAACATATGGAAATGAAAAACAAAAGTCCTGACCAATTGCCTCCTGGAATCCCATAGCACCAAGGGCATGGACTTGGGTGTCCTGGTTAAATCCCAGTATGGGATGTAACTGGGTATCGATATTTTTCACTTCACGGCTGAAACAGCTGCTGCTCTGCCCCACTTGAAGCCAGTCATGTAGTGACACTGTAAAGATGTTGGGCTGAAAGGCACAGTAAGATTCTTTTGTTACTATCTGTTACTCCAGGTCATGCCCTTGGGCCTAAAGAGAGCAGGTGTGACCAGGGAAGGTTGGGGAGTGTCTCTGCAGTTGAGAAAAATCCTCATCATTTTTTCCCCTTTTTAGATTTTCTGGCTACAGCTGCCTGTGAATCCTATGAAGTCCTGATGTTTGTTTTTCCTGAGTGACACAACAGAATCTGTGAGGAATGGAGAAAGCTGTCTCTACTTCTTCATCAGAGCAGCAGAGAGCGCATCAGTGTGATGGAGGCAAAAGCGTGTTAATGACATTGGAGCCAAACAAAGAAGATTTTGCTGCCCTTGAGTGCTCCCAAGGTGAACAGAGAATAACTGCTTTTGTTAAAGATGCAAAAATGCCTCTGGAGAGTGCAGCTCTATCAGGGACATCAGTGGAAGGGGGGACTGATCTTAAGGAGGCTGCCTTCTATGCTGCCGACAATGTGGCAGCCATGAGCAGAGACGGGAAAGGGAATTCGGGTGCTGATGACATGTGCAGCCGTAAGAAGGATCCCACTTTTTTCTTGCCTCTAGCCCGTCAGGAGCCAGACGTTGCTTTGGAAGCACACAACGTGGCAGGTAAGTTCCACACCGTAAATCAATAGGTGGGACTCCAATACCATTGGCTAATGGCAAGTCAGAGCCTCTTTCCTGGTGAACAGAAGGGAGGTCAAAAGCCTAGATTGCTGCAGAGTTTAATTTTCATTTAAAAATATACCTGGCATTTGTGGTGGTGCTGGAAACCTTCTAAAAGGAACAGCAGAGCAGCGAGTCTTCCTGAGTCTGCAGACTGCTTTGGCACCCTGCTTCCGCTCATTTGCAGAGTGAGTTAAGGAGACACGGCTTAGTGCAGCTGCTGCTATTCAGGACCCTGCAGGCTGCTGTGAAACTGATTAGAATCCCTGCCAGTTTTCCTTTGCTGCTGCTCTAAGCAGTGAGAAAGGCAGACACTGGAGATCTTTGCAGGAGAGAAGGGAGGAGTCCTTCAGGAGGCTGTGGGCAAAGTCAAGAGATGCTTCTAGCAACCAGAGGATGGGATGGCGGGGGGAGGCATTCAAATGTATCCAGTATCTATGAGCCAGACGTGCCTAGAAAAGAAGCAAAGTCCATGAACAGCACCCTTTTCCTTCCTCCATCTGCAGCCTTTCCCAGCATCTGATGGTAGTGGGAAGGGGTGTATATCCAGGCGTCTCACCAGCTCCAGGCTGGGGCTGTGGGGAGGGACCCCCTCGTCTTTTGTTTTGGCCTCTGGCTAGCAGATAATGGGTTTGCTGGGGTTGTGGGTTGTGTGGTTTTTTTTGTTTTTTTTTGGTTGGTTGGTTGGGGTTTTTTGGTTTTTTGAGCTTTCTTGGCAGTGGACTGTCCCTGGTGATCATCCCGCCTGCCGTGGCCAGCCATGCAGCCTCTGCCTTGGTGTGCAGCTCCTGGTAGCGCTCAGTTGATGAAAGCTCCTGGGCATTGGGCCTTTCACAGCTGTTTCCCCTCCTCCTCCCCATCTCTCCTGGCTTCACTTTCTCAGAGGTCGGGGAATTAATGGTATTCCACATGGAGATCTCCCTGTTTGCCGATAGGCTGTGGATATGAGTGCATACTGGGCTTCCTTCCTAGGTGAATAGCTCCAAGATCTTTCCCCTTGTGACGTTGAGAGTTTTGGAGGGGGAGGGAGCATGATAATGACACAGCCATGCTGAACAGTGCCTGTTCTAGTTTGTTTGAGCTCATACATATGTTGAGGCAACCAGAAGAGAATCCAAATGTAATGTGCCAATTGGTAATTTAGCAACATGGTAACGATCTTAAAGTTCAGCACCACAGATAGGGATGTAAAATTCAGTGGCACAGTCATGATTTTCCACTGAATGCATCTGATGAAGTGAGTGTAGCTCACGAAAGCTTATGCTCAAATAAATTGGTTAGTCTCTAAGGTGCCACAAGTCCTCCTTTTCTTTCTGTGGATACAGACTAACCCGGCTGCTACTCTGAAACCTGTCATGAGCTAATAGCTCTTGGGAGTTCTGCTTGCCACATCAAAACTGCCTGTTCAATTCATGAATCTTAGACTTGTCAGACCCATTAAATGGTGCCGGTCAGATGCTGAAATGCCAGTGGCACTTGGTAATTTAGTGACCCATGCATGTAAATTGGGGGGGAGTTACTATTTGCTTAGCATAGTAACTCTCTGGGTATGTTGTATCTTCAAGTGCAGTGCCTCTATGTATTAAAACACATACTAACAATTGCATTGGGAGACCTAATTAGGCCCTTTGCACATCTGTGGCTTGCATTACCTCCCACTTGTTCTCCTTGTACCAGTCCAGAGCTTTGGAGATAGACTCCTCTGCCAGCAGGTGGAAACAGGAATCCTGGAGAACTTGGAGTGATTTCTTCCTTTGCTAAGTGGAGTTCATAGGCACAAAGCATGCTGTTGGTTACAGTTTCCTTGTCGCTGTGAAAAGCTGTATCTCCCAGGAACCTATGGCTTGCCAGTTATCTCTTTGGGCTCTGTGTGATGCCCTCCTGCTATTTAGTGGTGTCTCTCCAAATGCGTGTTCCTATACTAAGAACTAGGGAGAGAAGTTCTCTAGCTATGCAGCTGTTCCCAGGTAATCATCTGGCCTGGATGTGCGTTATCTAAGTGGCTTCATTCCCCACCCACTGCACCCAGGAATCCTGGCTGGGAGGTAGTTTTGGGGGAAGGAGGCTGTGATGTATTATCTCCAGTAACAGTGGCCTCTCCAGGTGAGATGGGTGTATGAGCTCACATGACTGTTAGTTGGACATGGATTTGTGTTGCTCTGTATAATTAGATTATGAATGCAATCTCTGTGCTGGCTGAGGGGAGGCCTGGAAAGCTCATGCCTAAATCCATTCTCTCCATTTAAAAAATCTAGAGCTCCTACTATAGAAACAACAGAGAAGGGACCTTTACTCCCCACCACTTTCTTGCTATTCTCCCCTGCATTAGCCCTTGCTATACAATCCTGCCGCAGCCCTTTCCAGTTCTCTCTCAAATGCTGTGTCCTATTACCTTCCCTAGCCGCTTATTTCATATGTTTATTCTTGACTCTGCAGAGAAGTTCCGCCTAAGTTCCGTTGTTAATAAGCAGCTTCCTCATCTATGGATTGAAGCCCTTATTAGTGTGAAAAATGTCACTCTGTTGATTTGTGTGTGTGTATGTCTCTCTCTCCTGGGAGAGGAGCCCAATTTCTTTAATGTCTCGTAATTTAAGGCCAGGTCTCACTGATGTCAATGAGAGCAGGATCCTGGCCCTGGTGAAGGTTCAAATCTCACATAGTCTTTATTTGCCTCTGCTGCATCAGAAATTTCTGTCCAGCTTTCTCCTGATGGATACTTGGTGCAAAATGTGCCTCATGAGGCTGGGAAAGGGGTGGAGCTGTGCTGATTCTATCTGGCCTGGCTACAGCAGGTGCCCAGGGTTTGATTTTTGTATCCAAGTGTGTGATCAGGGTCAGATTGGTGCTGGTGCATAGACAGTCCTGTGGCCACTTGAAATGACTGAATTCTTGTCTGGCCTGGCATTGCACTTGCCTGTGCTGAATGATACCCCTGTAAAGATGTCAGACATGGAATTTCTGCCCTCACTCCCAGATCGTTGTATTCTGTCCTGGGCAGACAATCTCCTTCAAGTGTCAAGTCGGGCATAGCATTGGAGACCAATCTGTTTTTGTTTTATAACTTTTCAGAAGTAGCTGAATAGAGGAAAAAACCATGAAGGGATGGATAGATAGAAAGTGCAGAAGACAATTGGAATCAATACATTGTAAATAAAACAGCATTGAACCATTCCTTTCCAAGCACATGCTAAAAGGGGTAAACTGGGTTAATCCTTTTATTCACACCTCCAAGAACAGGATCCTAGTTCATCGATCTGCCTAGACCAGTGACTTTTTGGAATTCCCTTAGGAAAAGCATTCAGCTGTTGGGCCACAGATCCTCTTGTCCTCTATCATTGTATTGTGGTAGCACTTAAAAACCCAGGACCCCATTGTGCTAGATTGACAGTGTCTCTTCTCTTCTCCATACATTGCACCTACACCATGGCGACTTTGTAGTCCATGTGTGATGGGTAAAGTTCTGAGCTTTAAACGATGTGCCTAGACAGGAGGCTCCAGGGCATGTGACTCCCCCATCATAAATTTCTTGCTGTCTCTTGCCTTGATGTGATGGAGGAAAAACTGCTTTTTTCTCTCCCCAGACCAGGGACATTTTTTTTTCCAAGTAGTGGGTGGCCTGGTCCAACATTTTCACCTCTCCCCACTGTGAATTATGTGCCTCATGCTTTGCAAATTAGAATCCATTCTGGCTGGTTGGGAAAACCATCAACTGTGTGCACAGCTAGTTTATGCCGAACCAACCTTTTTTTATTACCTGGTCCTCCTCCAGCTGGTTTGTTTAATTCTCGTTATTATTACCATCAATTACATGTGCTGTGGCAGTGCCTAGGAGCCCCACATGTGGCCCAGGACCCCATTGCACTAGCACTGTATGTTATTTATTAGGTGTGCTACAGTAGTACCTAGGAGCCATGGTGTTAGGTGCTGTACAACACAGAACAAAAAGATGGTCTGTCAGGTGTTTGGCTTGTCTGCAGCCTGCGCAGGACCCACTTTCATACCCAGAGTACCTCTCCAGGCACTGGTTTATTTTACAAACACACAGTTTCTCAGCCCACCCGGGGCTACAGCTTCCAGGGGAATTTCCTCTTTGCTTCTCTCGGCCCCTCCTGCTTCAGGGACTACTGTAGGATTCTTCTGTGCTCTTTAGCTGAGCCCCACCTCACAGGGCTTTCTCCCTGGAGGCCCTTTCCCCCAAGCAGGTTCCCTCTATCTCCCCTGCCAGGGGACTCTGGCAGCCTCTTCCAGGAACTCCCTGTTGCTGCTCCTCCCACTTTCTTCCCAACAAGTTGCCTCCTTATGACCCCACTTACTGCCCCACCCTCTTAATTGGCCAGACTGGGAGCACCTGCCCTAGTACACAGGGGGTGGACCTGCTTCATTTAATGGGGCCAGCCACCCTGTGACACAGCTCGTTTAAATTCACCTAGAGGCCTTGTCTTTTAGATTGTGTGCTGGCTGGGGCTGTCATGCACTGGTGTTGTGAGTACTGGGCACAATGGGGCCTGGCCTGACTGAGCAGAGGCCTCTCAGTGCTCCTGCATGTAAATGTCTGATAGCTTGCAGGCAAAACCCACTGTCCTCTGAGTCTCATCCAGTGTCACGCTTGGAGATAGGAACCACTGAGGGTACATAACCTCCCGGGTTGACCGTGGTCCCCGTGGCTGTTGCAGAGTTAACACCGGGGAGTTGTAGTGATTCTTGCTGTGCATCCTCTGCACTCTGAATGACAGGAGCCAGCTCCTCTGACCTGATAGACAGATGTCCTCAGAAATCCCCACCCAGACATGGCCACCTGAACTCCTCTCACCCCGGGCTTTCCCCAGTTTTGGCTCTGTTCCCATAAAGCTCAGCCCACTTCCTCCCCCGGTGAGGAATTCCTTTTAATAACTGGTATTGGGTGGGGTGGGGTCTGGAGTGGAGGTGGCTGTGTGCTGTTTGGGGACAGGGAGTTGTGAGTGCAATAGCCTGTTGGTGGGAAGGGATTTGCATAATCTGGTGTAAAAATTTGCTGGAAAACTGTACAGTTGTGGGTCAATCATTGTTCAGCATCCCTACCTTCTGATTGGTTTATGCAATATAATCCTTCCCTATATCTCAGATGGGTTGTGGGGCTTGGTTAGTGTCCATAAAGTGTTCTGAGATCTTTGGAAGGAGCTAGGGAAGAGTACACTTTGCTTTGTTATAGGGTTGCTTGTAAATAAGTTAAGATTTTGTAACAGGTTTCAGAGGAACAGCCGTGTTAGTCTGTATTCGCAAAAAGAAAAGGAGTACTTGTGGCACCTTAGAGACTAACCAATTTATTTGAGCATGAGCTTTCGTGAGCCACAGCTCACTTCATCATCTGATGAAGTGAGCTGTGGCTCACGAAAGCTCATGCTCAAATAAATTGATTTTGTAACAATTATTTTTAGGAAAAGTCACAGACAGGTCATGGGCTTCTGTGAATTTTTGTTTATTGCTTGTGACCTGTCTGACTTTTTTAGTAAAAATTGTTACAAAATGGGGCTGATAGGGGATGAGAGCCCAAGCCCTGCTGCAGGTGGGGAGGAGGATCCTGCCTGCAGTAGCTGAGAGCTCCAGGGTTCTCCTTGCCACCCACAGCAGCTGGGAGCTCTGGGGTCCCCACCAGCTGACAGCTCTAGACTCACCACCCTGGGGCTGAAGCAGAAAACATCAAGGTCGTCTCTGGAAGTCACAGAATCCGTGACCTCCGTGACATAATCTTAGCCTTACTCATAACTGCTGGCACTGGCTTTTATTTCAGAAAAGTATGAACCATGTATTTAGGGAAGGGTATGTGTGACATATAAAGAATTTATTATTATTGCAAACCTGGTGCTGGAGGAGAGGGGAAAGTGCAAGGTGTCAGATTAGGGGCCTCCTGACCCTGACTGTGTCTAACCAACCCAAGAACTGCCAACCACTTGGAACAAATAGCATTAAACCTGAAGGTTCTCAGCACCTGATAGGTCTCAAAATGTAATCGTAAATGGGGACTCATCGTTGATATTTCTAGTGGTGTCCTGCAGGGATCGTTATTGGCCCTACACTATAACTTTTTTTTCTTTTCAATATCCATTAACTGGAAGAAAACATGAAATCATCACTGGTAAAGTTTGCAGATGACAAAAATTGGGGGAGAAGTAGGGAACAGGTCACAATTCAGAGTGATCTGGATCACTTTATAAACTGGGTAAAAGCAAACAGTATGCATTTTAATATTTAATATGGATAAATTTAAATATCTGCATCTAGGAACAAAGACTGTAGGCCATACTCACAGGATAGGGGACTCTATCCTGGGAAGCAGGGGCTCTGAAAAAGATTTGGGGGTTGAGGTGGACAATCAGCTGAATGTAAGCTGTAAATGTGATGCTGTGGCCAAGAGAGCTAAAGCAATCCTGGGATGCACAAATGGGACTCTCGAGTTGGAGTATAGAGGTTATTTTACCACTGTATTTGGCATCGATCTGTGCCCAATTCTGGGGTCCACAATTCAAGATTGACATTGATAAATTGGAGAGGATTCAGAAAAGAGCCATGAAAATAGTTAAAGAATCAATGGGTTCTATCTGTTTAGCTTAACAAGAAAGTCAAGGGGTGACTTGGTTCCAGTCTAAAAGTATCTGCATAGGGAACAAATATTTAATAACCGGCTCTTCAGTCTAGCAGAGAAAAGTATAACATGATCCAGTGGCAAGAGAGTCCTGGTGTAGTCTCCTTGGTCTTCACCATGAAGTCTGTCCAACAGGAGCAGATCTAATTTTAGCAAACCTAGGGTTGCCGGAGAAAACACGCTCCACCCCAATGTTGCTAGCTCAACAAGTTGAAGCTGGACAAATTCAGACTGGAAATAAGACATAAATTTTCAACAGTGAGAGTAATTAACTACTGGAACAATTTACCAAGGGTCATGGTGGATTCTCCCTCACTGGCAATTTTTAAATCAGGATTAGATGGTTTTCTAAAAGATCTGCTCTAGGAATTATTTGGGGGGAGTGTGTTTGGGACTCTTCTGCTCCCCCCCACCCCTAGGTTTGCTAAAACTAGGTCTTTTCCTGTTGGCCAGAACTCATGGTGAAGTCCAAGTAGACTACCAGGACTCTCCTGCCTAACAAGGGTGGGTTATTTGCATTATTAATGACCTCCATGAATAGGCAGCTTAGTGCACAGTTTAAAAATCTGTAGTATTTATTGAATCTATTGAATTTATTTATCTCTGGCTTGAGTTATGACTGTCTATTAAAGCTTATTTTCCATGATGTGTGCTTGTCTTACCATCATAACACATGTTGCATTAGAATCTTATCTGTTGGAGCAGACAGTGCCCCACATGAGTAAGATGCACCGTTGGGAGGGTGTGGTGGATTTGTTGAGTCCCCAATGACTTCCATGCTTGAAATTTTGTTTACTCTTTGGAGGAAGGGGGTGAGAAGGAGAAAGGAAAAACCTCCTTTAAAATGTGTCTCATTACTGATGCATCATCTCTAGTAATTTCCAAGGCAGCTTTTACTGTGTTAATCACCTAATGTGTTAAAGGCCAAAGGTGGAACCCAAAATACTGTCATTCAAAGACCATCACTGCAGTGAACTGAATTGGCAAAATACTGGCATAAGCCTGAACGATTTACATTTACATAGTGTCTCTTACCCCAAGTGCTTTAGACCCCAAGTTTGTAATTCATGAGATTACTCACGTGAGTAAGGGTGGCGGAATCGTTCCCTTTATGTATTGGGATTGTCTTTGATTGCCAGTGAAATGTAAAAGTCCAAGGCTTAAATGTACACATCAGCACTGCACGTCTGTTCAGGACAGGAAGTGAAGAGGAATGCCATATCCAAATGAAAGAGCAAGGGCAATTTTATGAGGCAAAACATAACCCAGTTTGGATTGTGTCTGGGGATATCATGGGTAACATTTCTTCACTAACAAAAACTGCCGTGAGGTCTCTAATGAGTACAAGTGGTCAGGCCCTCAGCCCTCTTTCCCCTCGATTGGGGCACCTCTGGTAGCCCCCTGTGCTGAGCTGTTCACTCCTTTCTGATGATTTGAGTGAGTAGCACCTCTCTCTGCAGCACAGCAGCCCCTAGCACTGTGTTGGGACATCTGGGTCAGTACTGATTTGGGGGAGAGTGTGTCCTGCTGGGTCACCCACATCCAAGTACTGGCCATGCCAAGCCATCCAGTGTTTGGGAGCCTACAGGGTTTTAAAAGGAGGTGACGTGGCTGCAGGTCATGACAGATGAGACTGGTCACAACATAGATCAGATAGGATAAACCCTTTCAATGGGCTGGCCCTGACCATTTCCACGCCAAAGTTTTGAAGGCCATACAAGTGGAAATGGCGGGCTCATTAGCAATCATTTGTAATAAATCACTAACCCAGGGGACTTGCCAGAAGGGTGGAGAACATGGAGCAGTGAGCTGATCCTTCAAGAGGAGCCATTGGGGAACAAAGAAAGCATGAGCTGAGCTTCTATGATGATGAGGAAGCTTTAAGCATTTAAATGACAGTTTAATGGCTTGGAGGATGCAGGGCTAGATGATTCCAATCCAACCTAAATACGTTTTTTGATAAAGCCACAAGCAATAGGCTGGGCTGGCAGCCTGGTGCTCTAAAGGGGACTGGGAAAAGTCACCAGGATGTGGGCTAAACACAATAGTTAAACCTGGGTAACTGTGATGTGATTTTTTTTTTTTTTTGTTAAACTGTGGTAAGTTAGGTATGGACAGTCTAAACTGATGTAAGCATATCCACATATGTTTACACCACATCAGTTTACATTTGTTTAATTAAACCAGGACAAATTTGTATGTAGCCAAGCCCTCTGTCTCTGTGTATAGGATGGAAGGAAAACGTTGTATCCCGTTCGTGCAGTGGCACACACAAAAGCATGGACCGTCTCTCTCCACCGAGTGTGTTAGTGGGCTGTGTCACCCTCTGGTTAGAGCAAAGGGTTCTGTGAAGTCAGCTGGGCTGAGACTGGAGTGTACAGTTGCATGGTTGGAGTGAAACCCTTCTCTTAACCTCGTCCTGGCTTGAAAAATCCCATGTTTAATAGCAATGGGAAACTTAATGAGTATAATATTTCTAGATATTTAATCCAGTCCCATGAGAGTATCTGCTGGTTATCGGAAAGACGTCATCTGCCTTGCAGCCTAGCAGGAGGACAAGCTGTCTCATGAACTGCTCAGAGTAACCAGGAGTACTGCTGTACCATGTTGGGGTGAGATTCTCTAGGCACTCTGGGCCAGGGATCTGGAGGAACTGGTAAAATAACCCAAACTGCCTATTCCCAATTTGGGGGGTGGGGGAGCATGAAATGGCACAAGGACTAGGGAAGTTTGAAGAAGTGTTTCAGGGTCAGCATGAAATGGAACGTGGTTAAATCCAGATTATGTGCTGGGGACAAGGAATGACTGGAAACAAAGCTGGTAGAATATAGCTTTCTAACAAGCAATGTAGAGCAGGAGCCAGGTGGAGAGTAGAGAAATCAGATGTGTATGTGGTGATCTCTTGGAAAAGCCCCAAATTTAAAGGCATTGTGTGCACATAACTGGTATAGTATAGTACAATTTAACTACTTAGATTGTAGGCAAAAGGACTGTCCATTTTGTTTGTTTTTTGTACAGCATCTAGCACAATGGGACCCTGGACAGCAACCAGGGTTCCTAGGCATGATGGTAATACAAATAATGATAATCTGATTAGTAAAGCTCAAGAGGTTTTATTGGTATAACTGTTCCCATATGAGGAGGGTAATAAGTTATGTGGTATAAGGCCCTTTTATACCAGTATAAGTGTTCACACTAGGGGCTGTATTGGTATAACACCACTGGTTTATAAGAAAAGAAAAATCACACCCCTAACCAACATAGTTATACTGGCACAAAACCTGTGTGTAGGCCTCCTGCGTGCTGCCTTGGGACATGCACGTGCGAGACATTCCCTCTTAGTAAAGCTGCAGTCAGGGTCCAGTGTCCACATCTGGGTTCCTCACTAGATACAATGGACCTTGGTGGAGCAGAGAGAGCACCCAAAGGAAGTTGAATGGCTCACAAAGGCACATCTTGTAGCTGGCCAGAAGGAACTGGGTATCATAACTAGTGGAGTGCTGGGAAAGGAAAATGCTCCATAGAGGCAATGAGTAATATTGAACTCTTCTTAGTGCCTCTTCATAAATACAATCAAATGCAGTGTCACATCTGTGTTAAATGCTTCAATAGACTCCATTTTTGGGAGATTTTTTGCAGTTGTATTTTCTATAGTCAAGGCACTCTAATACTTAAAAGATTTTCAGGCCTTGATTTTGTTTAATTTCAGTTATTGGCATCTAATCACCTCCCATCACACCATGACCTCAGGGCCAGATCTGGGGGAGTGTGAAGGTCCACCCACATCAGTGAGAACTGAGGGTGCTTGGCAACTGGCAGGCTCTAGCCCTGATGGATAAAATTTGTGGCACAACCTGGTCTAGTCCCTCTTTCTGAATGGTTACCAGTTTGTTGTGATGGGGTCCCACATGCTGCTCAGCACCCTAGGTCTGGGCAGTGACTAGTCTTTTGATCCTAACTCTGGTTCTGTCTTGCACCCTCCTGGATCTGACACTCTTCTTGGGCAGTCTGGCTGTCTGGACCCCAGAACCAGCCCTGCCAAGCCCCCAATTACTTAGACATGTTCCCCCAGAGTCTACCTGGCTGAGAAAGTTCTGGTTTCCTAGTTATGCCCTTCAGGGACACTGTGGCAGTAAAGCAATGAATGGGCTATGCTAAGGGATTTCCCATTCACACATGCTTTACTCTTAAAAAGCACAGGGGAGTTACAGATCTATGGGGAAAACATTCCTGAATGCAGCCTCCTCAGTCTGATCTTGCCACCTTCTGAGAGTCCTGGTTTTGGCCTGAGCCAAAGGGGAGGCAAAGTTCTACCTGGCTGCACACTCTCCAGCTGTGTCTTCTGTTTCTGGCAATGAAACTACACAGTTGCTTAGAGAGCATGTCTCTTTTTAAAGCAGGCTCTGACACCTGTTCCGCCCCTGCTCTTCTGCTGGGCAATTTCCATGCTCTGACCCCCACACTGGCTTCTGGGCAGAGAGTTGTTCAAGTCAGTGGCCTGCCCATAGCAACCCCACCATTCCAGCAGGGGAGAGCTAGGAAATATTGATGACCCTTGGTTGCTCTGTGTCAGCTTCCCAGACATAGTCTATGCAGTAGGTGTCAGGCTGCTGCTCCAGAATGAATGGGCAAAGCCAAATCCTCATAGGTGGGTGCTCACAGAACAAAAATGGAGTTAACAGGTTGACCAGACATACCTTCGCAGCCTGTCACAGAAAGAAAACAGCCCTTTCTAGTGAGGTGCAGTGGTTTGGGAGCTACTTTAAAACTTAGGAGAGCTGGGTTCAAGTCCCTGTTGTGTCAGACTTCCTGTGACCTTCGGTGAGTGACTTACTCTGTTTCATTTCCCTATTTGTGAAATGGGGATAGACCTGGTTTGGCTCACAGGTGAGTGGTTGCAAAGATAAATGCAGTAAACGTTGAGGTGCTCAGATACTATCAGATGGAGAATCTGCAAGGTACCCATCTTAAAGTATAAGTTGATAATGCCTTTCTGATCAGCGTGAAACTGTATTGGTAGCATTTGAGTAATCTGGGTGGATAATCTGAGTCTAGTTAAAAGCCTGGTCGTATCTGTCATGTTTGAAACAACCATTGTGTGATAAGATGCTGTCCCTTTTACAGCAAGGCAGTCTGGGAATCCCACATTTTACAGAAGGGGAAACTGAGGCACAGAGCAGTGAAGTGACTTGCCCAAGGTTGTCCAGCCAGCCAGTGTTGGAGTGCTTGAGCTTCTTTCTCTTTCTGGTGACAACCTGGGATTCAGCCTATGTTCGGTCACTGAATCCTGGTAATTAAATCTTCGTCTCTGGGACCCAGGTAACTTTGTGTCCAATAACAAAAAGAAAAGGAGTACTTGTGGCACCTTAGAGACTAACCAATTTATTTGAGCATGAGCTTTCGTGAGCTACAGCTCACTTCATCAGATGTTTACCGTGGAAACTGCAGCAGACTTTATATACACACAGAGAATATGAAACAATACCTCCTCCCACCCCACTGTCCTGCTGGTAATAGCTTATCTAAAGAGATCAACAGGTGGGCCATTTCCAGCACAAATCCAGGTTTTCTCACCCTCCACCCCCCCACACAAATTCACTCTCCTGCTGGTGCTAGCCCATCCAAAGTGACAACTCTTTGCATAATCAAGTCGGGCTATTTCCTGCATAGATCAAGGTTTTCTCACATCCCCCCCACCCCCATACACACACAAACTCACTCTCCTGCTGGTAATAGCTCATCTAAACTGACCACTCTCCAGGTTTAAATCCAAGTTAAACCAGAACATCTGGGGGGGGGTAGGAAAAAACAAGAGGAAACAGGCTACCTTGCATAATGACTTAGCCACTCCCAGTCTCTATTTAAGCCTAAATTAATAGTATCCAATTTGCAAATGAATTCCAATTCAGCAGTTTCTCGCTGGAGTCTGGATTTGAAGTTTTTTTGTTTTAAGATAGCGACCTTCATGTCTGTGATTGCGTGACCAGAGAGATTGAAGTGTTCTCCGACTGGTTTATGAATGTTATAATTCTTGACATCTGATTTGTGTCCATTTATTCTTTTACGTAGAGACTGTCCAGTTTGACCAATGTACATGGCAGAGGGGCATTGCTGGCACATGATGGCATATATCACATTGGTGGATGTGCAGGTGAACGAGCCTCTGATAGTGTGGCTGATGTTATTAGGCCCTGTGATGGTGTCCCCTGAATAGATATGTGGGCACAATTGGCAACGGGCTTTGTTGCAAGGATAAGTTCCTGGGTTAGTGGTTCTGTTGTGTGGTATGTGGTTGTTGGTGAGTATTTGCTTCAGGTTGCGGGGCTGTCTGTAGGCAAGGACTGGCCTGTCTCCAAGACTTGTGAGAGTGTTGGGTCATCCTTTAGGATAGGTTGTAGATCCTTAATAATGCGTTGGAGGGGTTTTAGTTGGGGGCTGAAGGTGACCGCTAGTGGCGTTCTGTGGGGGGGTGGAGGGTGAGAAAACCTGGATTTGTGCTGGAAATGGCCCACCTGTTGATCACTTTAGATAAGCTATTACCAGCAGGACAGTGGGGTGGGAGGAGGTATTGTTTCATATTCTCTGTGTGTATATAAAGTCTGCTGCAGTTTCCACGGTAAACATCTGATGAAGTGAGCTGTAGCTCACGAAAGCTCATGCTCAAATAAATTGGTTAGTCTCTAAGGTGCCACAAGTACTCCTTTTCTTTTTGCGAATACAGACTAACACGGCTGTTCCTCTGAAACCTGTCCAATAACAGTTAACTTCAGGGATAATAAGTCACTATTTAGCATCTCCACCATATCCATTCTCTGTGCAATGAACTTCCACTTCTTTTAGTATGAAGACAGTTAAGGCAGTTTAGTAAGAGAAGCAGAACATTTATCAGTGGCTAATGTGTCTCATGCAGGCCTCTTACATTAGTTGGTGGTATAATTGCGTTATCAAAACTGCTCGCTAAAGAAACCAGATTTAATGAGCGTTCTTGTACAGTTAACAACATTTCAGCCTGTAGTGACTTAATTTAATAGGATTCCCTGCTAGCTACCTTCAATAGCATGCTGGCAGCTGGCTAGCACTAGAGTGTGTAGAATCAAGTGGTAAAAACTGAATCATTTTAGCAGGGGCGTAATATAGCCCATATCTATGAAAAAGGAAATCCCAGTGGTTACCATACAAATGCACATAGGTTAAAGGACCCAAAACAGATTTGAAAGCACAGACTTGTAAATTCCCTTCCATAGGCAATTTCAGAAATTCCTGGGAGAGATCAGCACAAAACCAAGTCCATGCTGCTCCAGCCAATGCTGCAGACAAGTCAACAGAAGGTCATGGTCAGCTGAATCAAATACTGCTGTGAAAGGTCCAAAGAGCCAGAAATGAAAGATGACCCTCCACCTGCAGCAATCCAAAGGTTGTGTTAAACTTTGCCAAGCCATGCATATCATAGCTCTGAACTGCTCTATGGAAAGGGAGTGTGTAACAATAGACTGGAATATCTCTTCCCCTTCCTGGCCACCATGCAGTGTAGAAGAGGGAAGTGACAGAGCAAATTTACTCCCCTTGCTTGGTGTCCCATGCTGTCTAATCACATGTATCCTGGCCAGCCTCCTGTGGCTTCCCATAGATCCACTCAGCGTGCTTGAAAGGACAAACCTTCAGCAAAGGTGTCGGGTCAGGCCTAGATAGAGCTTCTCCAAATGGCTTGGCCTGCCCTACTGCCAAGTGCCTTCCTGGAAGCCTGCATGTTCTAGGCAATCCATGCCGAAGGTGCCGGGGCATTAGACGTTTTGCTCTGGTGAGAGCAGGGTACAGTTGTGGTGTCCGGGCAGTTTTCGCCTCTCCAGGTGAGATGGATCGCTCTGAGGATACATTGACGCTGCAAAAATAAACCACCTGTGGCAGCAAGTTTCAGAGCCTGGGTCAACTGACTCCAGGCTCATGAGGTTCATGCGCAGGACTAAAAATAACAGTGGAGTTGTTGGGCTCGGGTGGAAGCCCAGACTCTGAGACCCATCCCCCTTGATGGGTTTCAGAGCAGGGGCTCGAGCCCAAGCCTGACCACCTAAACTGCCCTTTTTAGCCCCCTAGCATGAGCCCTGTGAGCTCAAGTCCGTTTACCTGGGCTCTCAGACTTGCTACCACAGGTCTTGTTTACAGTGTAGACATATGTTGAGTTCTTGTTCTAGGAATGGGACAGGTATGTGGATCTGGGCTGGAAAAAGTTTGAAAAGGTTCTTGCTCTGTCAATTTGTTTGTGCAAAGTTGGCAGTCCTATGTGTGGCAGGAGCACTGGGGATGGATAGTTGGGTTGTCCTCCTCCCCCTTCTCTCCCCTGGCCACTGCTTACAGCAACTCCTTTGGATAATCTGGATGGAACTTGCCAATGCCATTCATAAATCCTTGGCAAGAAAAATGGTGGCTGCAATATGGAACTTTGGGGGGTGGCACTGTAAGGAGGAGAATGGAAGAATGCTGTGGAATATTATGCTGCATGCTGCCCCATGAGAGTGCTAACAAAAGAATGATTCAGTGTGTGACTGCACATGCCTGATGAGCCATGATCTGGCTCTTTACTGTATGAGGCTCAGTGCAGATCCTGTGAATGGGCTTGTTGCCATAGGAGTGCTATGCAGATCTCTGAATTAAGCTGCTGCTGCTTGGCTCTGGCTCTGAGCAGCACAAGCAGGGAATCCTGGAATGAAGGTTGGTTGTCAGGCTGCCACTGAGGGAATTCCTGGCCCTCTGAACCCAGACATGGCTTGTCACCTGCTCTCGGGTATATGAGGAGTTCCTAAGTGATCGGTGACCCTTTGTGGCTGCACTGTCAATATTTTATGTGGAAAGTAATCTGTATAAGATCCTGGGTTTGCACAGTGGTGTGTGCGGCAAACAGTCCTACAGACCAGCATCCACAGGGCTCCATCAGGGACTGGGAACGTGAGAGAGGGCCTGGAGTGTGGAATCAGGACTGGTTAGATACCAGCTTTAATTTCATCTTTCAGCTCCTTGTTTTTCCTGCTCACTCATTTCACCCCCTGCCATATCCATGAAAATGTCTCCAGTTTAACTAGTGGCATCTGGCTTGTCTGTGGGTCATGTGGCACTTCTTGGGATGTTATTCAGGGTGCTCCCCCAAGGGCCATGCTGTGTCTGCCCTCTCCTGGAGGGGCCGTCTGAAAAGTAGTTTGAGAGGCCTGGAGCTTAAAAATGGTTTAGGGAGATGGACCCAGAAATTGAAAATAGTTCAAGCAACCTAGCCTCCCTGTCATGGATGACGGTAGCTTTGCTATTATGGAGACTAATCTAATAACACTTATAGGGGAAGTGTGTGTGTGTGGGGGGGGGGGGGGGGTGTCTACATTTAACCCTTTTACCTCTCCCTCCTCTTCTCCCTGTGCCACTGGGCTCTTGCTTGTTTTCACACACACACCCCCATCCCTTGCTTTTTCTTCATTTTTGGGTCCATTTCTCTGTCAAGAATACAAGGTCAAATCACTAGCACAGTGAACCATAGACAGATTCAGATGAGGTAGTCCCAGCTTTGTGATTAGTCTATCGCGTATGAATCTGTAGAAGTTTGTCTCAAAACTGCCCTCCACTGCATTCTAGCAGGCCATGGTAATTCTTCCCTATACACAGTGCTTCCATATCACCCCAAACAGGTAGGGTATCTTTCCTGTATCAACAGGTGGAGACTGGGGCGGTTGGTGTCCTGGTCATGCCACACCCCCATGTATAAGCTCTTGCTCAGCTGTTTCTTGTTCTCTGTGCTTACGGCACCCTATTTGCTTGAGGCTCGAATTTGCAATGAGAACTGGGACTGGCTGGGCAAAGAGGAGCTAGGGCATAGGAGGTGTGGAGAGGAGATGGAGACTGGGACTGGGAACCACTGGATATGCGGAAACAGATTAGGGGGAGAAATGGGCTTTGCCCTTTGTACGATGAAATTTCATCCTATTTCTATTGCTCCAGTCATCAAGGTCGCCCAATTCTTCCTGTATAGTATTCCAGTCGTCTTTATTTTGCCAGTGCTTCTGATTTTGTCATCAGGAAATTTCATTAGCAAGCTCCTTTTTATGCAGAACTCCTTAATGGAAATATTAAATCGGTCCCAAAACTAATCCCTAAACACCTCCTTCCAGCCCGATAGTTCCTCTTTCAACACAACTTGTTGTCTTCGCTACTTTAGCCTGTTCTTTACTAATCTTACAATTCTTGTATTGATCCCCATCTTCTCTAGTTTAACTAATTCCCCATGTGGTATGATATCAAATGCTTTATTGAAATCAAAGTAGATCTACCACATTTCCCTTGTCAACAAAGCAACTGCCAAAAAAAATCACGTTAGTTTGATGTGGTCTACCTTTGGTAAACCCATCTTGCATTTCTCTCATTTGCCATAGCTTTATTTTTTCTTTCCTTCAAAATTTGTTCTAAAGCCTTGAGGTCAGATTAACGGGTCTACAGTTGCCAACGTCACTTTTTTCCATTTCTTAAATATAGGTCTGACTTTTGGTATTATCGAGTGATACTGCACCACCCCCAATTTCATAGATGAATTAATTAAAAATCCCTGCTACTGGACTTGCACTTTCATGTGCCAAATCTTTCAGTATTTGGAGATGGACATTTTGACACATTAAACTGAGTTTTGCTTCCATCTCGGATGTGGAAACTTCCATTTCTGTACACTCCCTCCCATCAGCCATTCTGCCTCTGCCCCCATGTTCTACATTATCATCCTTATTGAAAACTGAAGCAAAGTATTCATTTGGTTTTTGGGTCATACCTAGTTTATCTTTAATCTCTACCCATCCTTGCTCCATAGCAGCCCCACTTTCTCTCTTCTTGATCTTTTTATTTACATATACTGTGTCTAAAATACCGCTTCCTATTTTGCTTTTAATTTCCTTTACAAGATTTAACTCAGCTTTTGCAATTCTTTATACTTTATGACCTCCAAGACATAGTTTTCTTTGCAGTCAGTTCCTTCTTCCATTCCTTGTAGGCTCTCTGCTTACATCTAATAGCCTTTTTTGAAGTGATTATTCATCGCCCTACTCTGCCAAATTTCAAGTTCCTGCTCCAAAGCATCCGGGCACTAGAGTCTCAATGAGATGATTGTAAGAATTTTTTAATGTGGCAAAACAACGTATCTTCCCTAGGCTAAGAAACAACTTAAACTGTTTTGGCTGAAACTTTCCAAAACAATTCAGCCTGAGGTAGACAACGGGCATGGAAAATTTCAACCCAAAGAGTTAGTATGCAAAATTATAAGCAACTGAAAACAGGATCTTATAATGGGAAGTGTTGGAAAACCTTAATAATAATGCTTCTCTGTCAAGAGATAGTTACATAGCTAAGAATTGTGCTTTGTTTCCTAATACTTAAGTTGCCTGCAAAAGCTTAATCTTGTCTCCTTTTTAGCTTATGCCTTATGATAGTCTCTTTAATTACATGAACAGTACACAATTTCACAAATACTACAATACGATAGCAACAGGCTTTTTCCTCCAGCTTTAGTCATCTTGCAGTGTTCATTCTGTCTTGATGCTCTCGGTGTCAAGCACCTCACTCACTTGAGAGATTTATCTAACACCACAACAGATTCAGATTCTGCAAATGAGGCCCTGATCCTGCAATTCACATCAAACAGATGGACTGCTGTGGCTGCAGGGAGCCCCATTTGACTTCAGTAGGGCTCTGTATGCATGTTGTAATGGGCAAGACTGATTTTTCTAGTTTAAGATTGTGAATAAAACATTCCAAGTGTGCAGAGTTCTCTTCCTGTGTTGTCTGACAGATTGAAACATGGCACCGGTATTGTGAATGGCTATTGTCTGTTTTAGTAAGGTGTTAACTCTTAAGCTTGATGTCACTCAGCCAGATTTTTCTATAATATAGGTACACAATTTTGCAACCAATTTGTGTGTCATTATAGCAATGCTGTGTGCTAATTGGGTTACTACATAGACAAATGGCCAGATTAGCCAAGGGCAGAAATAGCACTGGACTTAAAGTGCTTGGGGTCACTTTTGTCTAGAGTGGTGCCAAATACAGATGTGACTTCAATAACTAAAGGTTTAATTATTACCTCAGGGCCATATTGTGCCCTCAATCTGTGCAAGTGTTTGCTGTTATTGGTAGGAGAGCCTCAGTGTAACTTCAGCCATAATTGCTAGTGTAATCTGGCCCTCCCCACAGGCTGAGTATGACACCCCTTATCTACGTGAATGTAGTTGTCCGAGCAGATGAGTATATTAAATTTATTATGTCTATTTTTCAGATGCTTATAACTTTAGCCAACATCCATTTTTGGGGAGGCTGGAACATTCTATCATTCATATCTGTCCTGAGGGCACTGGATTTCTTAACTTCGAAGAACGATCTGTTCTGTTGGGTCTTGAGATGGTTGGGAACATGAGATATTTTGCTTATTTTTGTACCTGTTAAAATTGTGAGTTCTTTGTGGTAGGGACTGTCTTTTTGTCCCAGGTTTGTACAGCACCTCGCACAATGGGTTCCTGGTCCATGACTGGGGGTCATAGGGGATACCACATAGTAGTACTCCTACTATTAATTATTAAACTTCTTTAGATTCTGCCTCTGATCTCTGGTCCTATTACCTGGCTCATTTGGGAAGAGCAGATAAAAGTTTCTGCAGAATATTAAAGAAAACAGGGTGACTGGCTCTCCTGAAACGTTATGTATCTTATTGGCAGCCAACCTAAAATATTAAATTGATAGAGTATTGGATGCCAAGCATGTAGCTTGTATGCACATAAGCTCTTTATGCAGCAGGGACCATCTTTTTGTTGCATGTTTGTACATAGGGTGACCAGATGTCCCGATTTTTATAGGGACAGTCCCAATTTTGGGGGCTCTTTCTTATATAGGCACCTATTACCCCCCTACCCCATCCCGATTTTTTCCACTTGCTATATGGTCACCCTATTTGTACAGCATCTAGCGCAACAGGGTCCTGGGCCATGGCTGTGTCTCCTAAGCATCACTGTAATACACCTAATAAATAATGACAGGTTTCAGAGTAGCAGCCGTGTTAGTCTGTATCCGCAAAAAGAAAAGGAGGACTTGTGGCACCTTAGAGACTAGTACTCCTTTTCTTTTTGCTAATAAATAATATACGGTGCCTAGCACAGTGGGGCCCTGTTCTATGACTGGTGCTGCTAGGCGCTACCGTAATACACCTAATAAAAAAAATAACCATTCCTCATTGCTACCCCAGTAGAATCCAGCAGTCTTTGTAGATGACACACATTCAGGCTAGCACAGGGTCAGACACCTTATATATTTGGAAACTTATACATAAAAACTGGTTATAAAACTCTCCTGCTCCCATTCACAAAGGTGAATAAGTTGCTTTAAAGTTTGCATCTCAGTCTAATTTTTATAGCCCCTCTTCCACAGGCAGTACCCAGGATGCACTGCACGGAGCTAGGGATTAGATTCGGCCTGTATTCCATGTCTTTGTTTTCTTTTTTCTTCCCTCTCAGTCTGTTTTCCCTCTCTGTCCTTTTGTCCCCCTGACTCTCTCTTCTGATTTGTAAGTGGAGCTGCCCGTGGTGGGAGAGGATCTCATGATTCATCCAAGTGTCTCTCCTGAGTTCATCAGGGGCTTGTCCTTGTAGCTAAGAGCGCTCTCTAGGGCGGGCTTATCCCTTCTCCTGTGGCTCTGGAGAGATCACTTACCCGATAGGGAGACTCCTGCCTGTAGTCTCTCTTGAATATATAAACTGGTTTTCCTTTGCCAATAGAGCAAAACTCAAGAGCTCCACTTGAGCCTGCAGCCACACACTAGAGAATGAAAGAAGCTGCTTAGGGCCACTTTCCTCTTTGTTTGACTGTGTGGCTACAAAGTCAAGTGGCAGAACCTTGCATTCCATCAGTGGAGAAGGAAGGAGACCCACTCCTGGTATGTCCCCTGTAATGCTGCATGTGTAGGCAGCTGTTGAAAATTTGAGGGAATGCAGTCGCCTCCATCTGTCCAGCCAGGCCACTCTCCAGTGCTGCATCGTCTCCTGAGCCGGAGCCATTTGCTTGGGCTCTCTGCTACCCACAGGAATTCTCACAGGAATTCTCACTCCTCAGCTTTCCAGGGCTGAAGATGTTGCTAGTGGAAGCCAAAGCCCAACAGATTGCCAAAATGGCTCCCTCGACCGGATTCACTTATACCCAGCTCACTCGCTAGCTCCCCTAGGCCTCTCTGAGCCAGCCAAGTCAGTGCAGTGATGGGGTCAGGACCACTATAGGCCAGGTTCCTGCAGGTTTGGTTGTGCAGTGGGAGTGAGGTGATCTGGATTGCTCTGTACCATTGAATTATAGACTATCAGGGTTGGAAGGGACCTCAGGAGTCCAACCCCCTGCTCAAAGCAGGACCAATCCCCAACTAAATCATCCCAGCCAGGACTTTGTCAAGTCTGACCTTAAAAACCTCAAAGGAAGGAGATTCCACCACCTCCCTAGAGAACCATCATCCTTACAGTTAGGACATGAGGGATTTTTGCTTTGCAATGTGAGGTTAACCTGAGTAAATGGCTTTTAAAAAATCAATGTGTTAAAAAAAAAAAAAAAAAGCCCCCCCGGAAAGCCTGTATTTAAGTCCTCTGTCTCAAGAGCTAAGGCCCCATATCTTGTGAAGACATTTTTTGGGGAGGAAAGGGCAGAGGGGGGAAGTCCCGTAGTAGTCATTGCAGTGGGACCCAGGACACCTGCTGTGGACAGCACTGCAGTGCAGTGTCAGAAAACTGCTTATAAATAAATTGTGATAGAGGAGTTCTACAGCCTTTGCTCGCCTGGTGCTTGCATTACACTCTCTGATTTGCAATAATTTCTTAATTACTGGCAGAACAGAACAGATCTCTGTTTAATTTTCAGGTTTTCTGCTGTAGTATCGTCACCTGTGACTTCTCTCCTTGTTACTTGGAACAGGAATATGGAAATTCCTGTCTCGCTTTACCCACGCAGTTTCCAAATGAAGAAAATATTCTCTCTGCTCCTACAGTTCTTTCCAGTGTCTTATGCTGTACCTCACTGTTTCCGAATTCCTTCCGTCCCAGCATGAGAAGTGACAGGATAGCATCTCTCATGTTGAAGTCTTCCTCTCCTCGGGGTGGGGAAATTGCTTGTGGATTTTTAACATCTGCTGTACTCTGTACTTTTTAACTAGCAAGGGCAGGTCAAAGACATGCGCCTCGCACTTGGAGGCAAGGTTCCTAGATCTCGTTGGAGTTTGTTCCACAGTCTCACGCAGCCCTGAGAAAGTTCCGTCTCCTGCATGGATGAGTCTTGCCCTTGGAGTGGTACCTGTGGAGTGAGGTGGGGCTATTATTCCCATTGCACAGATGGAAAACTGAGGCTGAGAGAGATAGTGACTTGCCCAAGGTGCCACCGGGAGTCTGTGATAGTGCAGGGAATTGAATTGGAGTCTCCCAAATCGTAGGCTAGTGCCCAGACTGCTGGACTCACCTTCCTGTCCTACTAGAATAGTCCTTGGGGACTCAAGCTACTGTTTGGGGTGCCATCCCTGGAGCCATAGTGACTTTTCTCTTTTCACTTAGTGAGGTTGCTAATGTGGAAGCTCTCTCGTTGCCCTTTACTGGACTGTGAGCAGCTCCGCACAGACAGGCCATTTAGCCAGAGGCTTTTCCTGTGCCAAGAAGAGATTGTCTGCACCAGCTAGCTCCTTTCAAATCACTGAAGCCTTTGGAAGCAGCACAATCTCTGAACTGCTCACTGATTGGGTCCAACTGTAGGTCCCGGCACACTAGGTTCCTGTTTCCCCTAATTAGAAGGCATAATAGCGAAGGGAGAATAGGGTCTGTACGCTACAGGTGGATCCAGGAATCTGGCTCCCAGGACCTCTGCTTTAGGGAAGTCTGAAGCCATGTTGTGCGCCTGTACCTTGCCAAAGCCCTATATCCCACAAGCCTAAATACGTGAAGCAGCATGCCTGAACTACAGTCACAGGTGAATAACCTTAGTATTGCCCCTTAAAGTGTCATCGTGTCCCCGTGTCGTTCCCCCCCCCCCCCCACAACCCCCTTCCCCCCCAAAAAAACAAACATATACACACACATATATATTCAAGGACCGCTCCAGCTTTCAGGCTTCAGAAAAAGACCCTGTTACAGACACATCTGAAGTCTTGTCACGTGGCTCCCTTCAACCAAGCCTTGTGATAAGGAACATTCTCAATTGTTCAAAACATGGATCAAATCAGCTCTAGTTTCATCTTAAATTATTGGCCTGGGTGCCAGAATCTTTAGGTGGAATTCTATGGCCTGTGTATTGCAGGAGGTCTGGCTAGAGCCTAACGGGGCCTTCCGGCCTTTTAAAACCTGCATTGCTCTTTGGAGCACCAAAAGCAGGTAAATTTGCTTCTATGTGCATAATCCTAAATGGATCATCTGCATAATTTACTGAGCTGCCTAATTCTCTTATATTGGACACAGGCCACTTGTGACTTCTTTCTTCCCTAAGTAAAGCATCTTTCCCTCCCTCCCGCTCACCAAATGGAACATTTTAATCAGGTCTCTCATTCTCTGGTCTGCTAGAAGACCGACATTCATGGCATAGTATAGTGTCTCTTAACATGGAAATATTTCTGTTTGCCTTGTGTCAGAGTTCCTCTTCATTTTCCCTAATGAGCCAGAGGAAAATGGATGATGATTTCTGCAGTGGTGACAGCTTTATTTTAAAGGTTGCATCTTTGTTTCCATTAAAAACCTCATCATCCCTTGGTAATAATGTGACAATTTTATCTTTTTGTTCTTGGTCTTGACCTGGTGGTGGTTTTTCCTTTTTTAATTTATTTTTCCTCTATAGAATGTTTGAGCATATAATCCTTAAAGAAGGTGGGTTTTTTGTTGTGGTTTTTTTTTTTGGAGGGGGGGCAGGGTGAGAGAGACCTTGAGGGTTTTTTGGTTTGTTAATTAAACATTGCACAGAATTACAAGCTGCCCATCACATGGAGCTAGTTTTCAAACTTCTATTCCTCCCTGAAAAGTTATTTAATAATTTTTTTACAATTCTACCTAGGTCTTGTATAGCATGTTGCAGTGATTTTAAAAATCCACTTTTATGCATGAGCAATTACTTGGGGCTTTTGTTTCATAATTGCCCTTGGCATTGTGAATTTGTAAAAACCTGTAACAGTTTAGTGCAGAGTTCCAGACACATAGTTGGTCCAGTTTATGTAAAGGTGTGATGCTGCAGTGATTTTTGTAAAATTGCCACAACTTTGTATGTGGACTAGGGTTGCCAACTGTCTAATCGCACAAACCCAAACGCTCTTGCTCCATCCCCTGTTCAGTCCAGCCCCCCTCCCTCCATCGCTAGCTTTCCCCAACCCTCACTCACTCTCACTGGACTAGGGCAGGTGGGTGGGGATGCTGGGTGTGGGCTCTGGGAGGGAGTTTTGGGTGCAGGAGGGGGTTGGGGTGCAGGCTCCAGTCGGGTGGCACTTACCTTGGGTGGCTCCTGGAAGTGGCGGCATGTCCAGCAGCGGCTCCTAGGCTCAGGGGCAGCCAGGCAGTTGTGCACACTACCCCTGCCTGCAGGTGTAACACCGACAGACCCTGGTCGTCAGCAGGCGGGATCAAACCTGGGACCTCTGGAGCTTAGTGCATGAGCTAAAAGCCAATTGGCTCTTAGCTAAGGCTGTAGAACACACTCATTTTATATCCCTCTCTAAGTGGTCTTAGTGCCACTAGATGGCACAGAACACCACACCCAGGAGGTATGTGGGTTACACAGGCACCACACCAGCAGCTCCCATTGGCTGCAGTTCTCTGTTCCTGGCTAATGGGAGCTGTGGAGTCGGTGCTCATGGTGGGGGCAGTGCGCAGAGAGCCCTTGGCTGTGGCTCCGCTTAAGTGCTGCGGACATGCCGGCCTCTTCTGGGAGCCAGGGCAGGTAGGGAACCTGTCTTAGCCCTGCTGCGCCGCTGGACTTTTAGTGGCCTAACATCTCCTGGATTGGTTTCAGTCACCTCTGGGAGATCAAGCCCAATTCCGAGAGACTCCTGGCCAAGGCGGGAGGCTTGGCAACCCTAATATGGACACACGTTCATCAGTTTAAACTTGGCTTGTATTGGTTTACTTGTTCCCTGTTAGCTGGGCTTAAATCAGTGTAATGTGTCCACATGCAAAGTTGGACATGTTTAACTAAATTGATGCTGTAGTATGATAAGGGGAACTGGAGAAAAGGTCAAGTTTCAGGAGGGAACCAGTTTGTAGCATCAGGGCTCAAGAATGCAAGTCAGGGCACAGTCTGTTGGTACTCAAACACGAGAGCATCAGCAAGTAATGCTGGCAACTCAACTTGCATAATAAAGATCTTTCCTAGAGCTCTGCCTGCCTGGTGTGTATCTGATTACTAATGAAACACCTGCAACATTGCACCTTTAGTTAAACCGATACCACCTCTGTATGTAGACAAGCCCTAATGTTTTTAGTGTATCTATGTCATGGTGATGGCTCCAATTCTTAGCTGCTTAGAATATCAACTCCATGTAGCTTTTAATATGGCCAAATGTAAATATATGCATCTTGGAACAAAGAATGTAGGCCATACTTGCAGGATGGGGGGCTGTATCATGGGAAGCAGGGACTCTGAAAAGGATTTGGTGGTCATGGTGGATAATCATCTCCTAGTGGGAACAAATGAGATCCTTAGATGCATAAACTGGAAAATTCCAAGTAGAAGTAGAGAGGTTATATTACCTCTGTATTTGGCACTGGTGAGACTGCTGCTGCAATCCTGTGACCAGTTCTGGTGTCCACAATTGAAGAAGGATGTTGATAAATTGGAGAAGAGTTAGAGAATAGCCACAAGAATGATTGTGTCTGCTGCAGTTTCCACGGTATGCATCTGATGAAGTGAGCTGTAGCTCATGAAAGCTCATGCTCAAATAAATTGGTTAGTCTCTAAGGTGCCACAAGTACTCCTTTTCTTTTTGCGAATACAGACTAACACGGCTGTTCCTCTGAAACCTGTCAAGAATGATTGAGTCTCACTGTAAAACAGGTTCTCTAATCCTTTAGAGTTTTTCTTAACAAAAACAAGTTTTTCTCATTTAGCTTAACAAAAATAAGGTTAAGGGGTGACTTGATGGTGGTTTATAAGTACCTACATGGAGAACAAATATTTGATAAGAGTGCTCTTCAGTCTAGCAGAGAGAGGTCTAACATGATCCAGTGGCTGGAAGGTGAAGCTAGACATGTTATTTCTAGTCTAAATTTGCAAATTTTCAACAGTGAGGGTAATTAAGCTTTGGAACAACTTACCAAGGGCTGTGGTGAATTCTGTCCCTAGAAATCTTTAAATCAAAGCTGATTTATTATTTATTATTTTATTATTTTTTAAAAGGCATGCTGCAGTTCAAACAGAAATCTATTCAGGAAAGTCCTGTGATATACAGGTGATCAGACTAGACCAACAGTTCTCAAACTGTGGGGCAGGACACCATAGTGGATCACAACCCCATTTTAGTGGGGTCACCAGGGCTGGTAGACTTGCTGTGGCCCAGGGCCGAAGCTGAAGCCCGAGCCCCACCATCTGGGTCCAAAGCCGAAGACCAAGGCTTCCGCCCTGGGTGGCGGGGCTCATGTTATAGGCCCTCCACCTCTGACTGAAGCCCTTGGGATTTGGCCCCTGCCGGCCTGGGCAGCAGGGCTCAGGTGGACTCAAGTTTCAGTTCCCCCCTCCTGGGTTTGTGTAGTAATTTTTGTTGGCAGAAGGGGGTTGCAGTCACTGTTCCCTCTAAGCCGCACATGTGTGTGCGCACACACCGATCCTAAACCCTGCACGCACAAAAAATTGCATGGAAACAACAATTTGCACAGAAGAAATTTTTTGCGCACATGGCCTGTCAAAAATTAGAGGGAACATTGGTCGCGGTGCAGTGAAGTTTGAGAACCCCTGGACTAGACTAACACCAGAGATGAGCTCTGTGATAATCTGTGAATATATTTAATATACCCTAGGCCAGGTCTTCAGCTAGTGTAAATCAGTATAGCTTCACTGAAACCCATGGAGCCTCATCTGTTTGCACCTGCTGAGGTTCTGGCCAGGTGTGTGCAATGTAACCACTGTCCCTTTGTTCTGACTGTGTTCAGATCACTGTTGCATTAATGAAGTGTTTTGCATGTAACAGATATTTGGAGGAAAAAACAACCCACAAAACTTTGTAGTGTAGCTGCCACAGAATGGCTGCGATGTGCCACCCCAAAGGTGGCTGCATGACTTATCCCTGCATGACTGACAAGTGCTTTGGGAAACTTTATATTCTTTGTTTCACGTACACTGATTATTAACTTTACAGTAGTATTTTAATATGTTTTAGTGCCTTGATCTTAATTTTCTAATAGCAACACTCCAGTTCCCAATTCCTTATGAATAATAAGGTAATCTTGTAAATATAAAATGTTCATTAACATTTCTCTTATCCTAACATTGAATTTGTGTAACTTTTTATGTTGAGCCATCTTGTTTGAACAAAGGTATTTTTGGCTTTTGTATAAATGAGAATATAATCCTTTTATTTTTTTAATATCTGTAATCCAGTAAGAATGTTCATATAGGGTCTTTCATATGGAATATCCTAAAGCATTTTACAGACCTGTGTATAATTTTGCTTCATACATAATTTGCTGGTTTAATGGCAACACTTACACAATCAGTTTTAGACAAAAAGTGAAGAATACAGTGTCCAGTAGAAGATCCAGGAGGGCAGGATTTAGGTATGAGGTAATCACTAATAGAGCTTTGGCCAGGATGCACAGTGGAATTAATCTGTTGCTAAAAGTGCAAAAGGTTCTCTGATGATGGACTGATCAGGGCCTCAATTTTAAGTCTCATCCAAGAGTTTTGCTGGTTTAACTGACTGTACCCTAGAACTGATTACTGACCCAGAGCTCCCTGATTGCCCCTCATTAAAACAAATCTGTATTTAGGCAAACTGGCTCCCTGTGGGGGCTGGTGGGAAGGAGGCATGCAACGTGGTCCTTGAACATGCCACCAGCAGGACCATGCCACAGTTGATAAAACGCTTATTCATTGCAGTGCTAGTCTCTGGCAAAGTAATTTGGAAGGGAGGTGAGTGCTTGGGGGTTTGTCAGCTGACCTTGCTCATGGGGGATCCGTTCCCAAACTCTTCTCTCCCTGTTGATTAGCAGCCAGGATGGTCCCTGATGTGGAGGAAAGGGTTTTAATCTTGCTATTGGTAGCGATTGTCCGAGCTCACTAAGCACCTGCCATGCCAGTCTTTCAACCTCTATAAATAGCCTCCCACCCACAGCACCCAAGAGCAGGTGCATGCCCCATGCTGTCACTCACGCTAACCAGGGCGCATTTTAAAAATAAGCTGCTGGGGGCAATCCGGGCAGAGGCTCTGGATCCTCTTGCCGCCTTTCCCTCTCAAGAGCCTTTCAAACTAGGACGTTCCCAGCTCTCTCCCCCAGCGGCACCATGTTACAAGGCTACTCAGCGATGTTACACAATCACGCCATTCCTCTCCGAAAGCCATTTCAGGGAAATGCTTGAGGGCCGGAAAGGGGCTATGCCTGTCACTTACAGCTGGGCATAAAGTGTGAGGCTAGAATGTGGTATTACCCATACTAAATCAGATCATTGGCCTATGCAAGCTCATTTTTGCCTCTGATAATGACCCACACGAAATGCTTCCCAGAAGGGCAAACAATTCCCCAATCCAAGCCTAGTGACTGTGTAGGGTTGGGGGAGGGGGGTGGTAGTAGTGGGGGACATGAAGTAACTTCCTTCTGACCCCAGCAGTGAAGCCTTAATGCCTGAAGTACAAGATCAGATTAATCCTGTATTTGTAGGTTTGCAAGCAGTTCTTGGCCATAATATTTAACCTCCTCTTAAAATTCAGCTGCAGCATTGCTCCCTGAGATCCTGGAATGTTGCATTCTGGGAAAAGTTATTCAAATAACTTTGTCATGACAAGCTGCACAAAGTTAGCTGGGCCTGTGTGGAACAAATAGCAGCTGATGAAAAAGAGCTGCTTTTGCAACGTTTAAGTTAATTCTAATTAATTAACAATGTAACATATCTAAACTAGAGCAAGGTGCAATATATCCCATGCTATTTCTGCCACCTCTTTCATTTCACCTCAAGTAATAGACCATTTTCTATTTGCTTTTCAGCATAAAGTGTGTTGTTTTTTTTATTAGTACCATGGAAGGCATAATAGCTGTTCAGATTCTCCTTCCTGATACTATAACCAAAATCTGCTGTCCTTTGTTTCCAGTATAGGTTGTCTTCAATCGCTATGTCCTCTAGTCACACTGTGTATGCTACCCCCTGGGTCCCAAGGAGCTCTGAGCTATGGAGCTGGGGCTGCCCATGCAGAGCCAAGGTCAAAAGTACCTCTTTCCCTGTCAGGTCTGGTGCAGGATTTTGGAAACAGAAGGGAGATGCCATGTAGCCAGGGGAGCAAATGCCTCTGAGGCTTGTGAACCTAGTTTTTTTAATTTGAGGGTATATATTTAAATTGAGCTTCTATTATGGTGTCTTTAAAAAGTTTCCATGCAGCTTGCAGGGGTTTCACTTTTGGCATTGTACCTTGTTAAACAGGAATTTTAAAACTTCCTCATTTTTGTGTCATTTCCCTTTCTGAAATTAAATGCTAAAGGCTGCTGTGGTGGTTCCACCCGCACAGGGATGTTAAATGTTCTGGTCACTGTTACCAAGTTCTTCAGGTATATTCACTGCTTGGACTAGATCCCGTGCTCCACTTAGGACTAAAACAAGAATTGCCTCCCCTCTTCTGGATTCCAGGACTAGCTGCTCCAAGAAGCAGTCATTTAAGGTGTCAAGAAACTTTATCTCTGCATCCTGTTCTGAGGTGACATATCCCCGTGTTGACTGGGTACAGTTGAAATCCTCCTTTATTATTGGGTTTTTTATTGGTTTATCCTCTCTAATCTCCCTGAGCATTTCAGTCACTAACACCATCCTGGTCAGGTTTACAGAAGTATATCCCTACTGCTATATTCTTCTTCTTCAAGCATGGAATTACTATCCATAGAGATTCTGTGGTACAGTTTGGTTCATTTAAGATTTTTACTTCATTTGCCCTCGTTGCCAAGAAGGCCAACAGCATATTGGGCTGTATGAGTAGGAGCATTGCCAGCAGATCAAGGGAAGTGATTATTCCCCTCCATTTGGCACTGGTGAGGCCACACCTGGAGTATTGTGTCCAGTTTTGGTCCCCCCCACTATGGAAGGGATGTGGACAAATTGGAGAGAGTCCAGCGGTGGGCAACAAAAATTATTAGGGGGCTGGGGCACATGACTTACAAGGAGAGGCTGACGGAACTGGGCTTGTTTAGTGTTCAGAAGAGAAGAGTGAGGGGGGATTTGATAGCAGCCTTCAACTACCTGAAAGGGGGTTCCATAGAGGATGGAGCTAGGCTGTTCTCAGTGGTGGCAGATGACAGAACAAGGAGTAATGGTCTCAAGTTGCAGTGGGAGAGGTCTAGGTTGGATATTAGGAAATACTATTTCACTAGGAGGGTGGTGAAGCACTGGAATGGGTTACATAGGAACGTGGTGGAATCTCCATCCTTAGAGGTTTTTAAGGCCTGGCTTGACAAAGCCCTGGCTGGGATGATTTAGTTGGGGTTGGCCCTGTATGAGCAGGGGGTTGGACTAGATGACCTCCTGAGGTCTCTTCCAACCCTAATATTCTATGATTCACCTTTTTTCACATCTAGTGTCACTCCCCAGCCAGCACAACCTATTCATTCTCTCTATATATAGATACATAGGAAGGACAAATATATATTTATTTTGTACCACTGATTATCCTCATTCCACCAAGTTTCTGTGATGCCCATTATATCAATATCCTCATTTAATATGAGGCACTCTAGTTCACCCATCTTAGTATTTAGATACCTAGCATTTGAATATAAGCACTTAAGTTGTCACTTTTTAGCTGGTTTCAGAGTAACAGCCGTGTTAGTCTGTATTCACAAAAAAGAAAAGGAGTACTTTGTGGCACCTTAGAGACTAACCAATTTATTTGAGCATGAGCTTTCGTGAGCTACAGCTCACTTCATCGGATGCATACTGTGGAAACTGCAGAAGACATTATATACACAGAGACCATGAAACAATACCTCCTCCCACCCCACTCTCCTGCTGGTAATAGCTTATCTAAAGTGATCACTCTCCTTACAATGTGTATGATAATCAAGGTGGGCCATTTCCAGCACAAATCCAGGTTCTCACCACCCCACCCCACCCAAAAAACACACACACACACAAACTCACTCTCCTGCTGGTAATAGTTTATCCAAAGTGACCAGCAGGAGAGTGAGTTTGTGTGTGTGTGTGGGGGGGGGGGGTTTGGGGGGGGAGGAGGGGGTGAGAGAACCTGGATTTGTGCTGGAAATGGCCCACTTGATTATCATACACATTGTAAGGAGAGTGATCACTTTAGATAAGCTATTACCAGCAGGAGAGTGGGGTGGGAGGAGGTATTGTTTCATGGTCTCTGTGTATATAATGTCTTCTGCAGTTTCCACAGTATGCATCCGATGAAGTGAGCTGTAGCTCACGAAAGCTCATGCTCAAATAAATTGGTTAGTCTCTAAGGTGCCACAAGTATTCCTTTACTTTTCACTTTTTAGCTGTCTGCCATTATGTGATATAATTGAATGGGTCTCTTTCATTTAACTGTTTCTCATGAGATCCTACCTGTACTTTATCATGTTCCATCCTCTCCTCCTTACTAGGATATAGAGAATCTCTATTAATAGATCCTCCCCTAAGGATCTAAACCTCCACACCGGTCAGCTTTCCCCCAGCCCTTTAAAATTAAAAAAGGGTATTAGAACAGTTTTTAAACTGTGCCAGCAGTCCAGTTCCCTTTTGGTTTAGGTGGAGCCCATCCTTCCTGTATAGGCTCCCCCTTTCCCAAAAGTTTCCCCTGTCCCTAATAAATCTAACCCCCTCCTCCCTACACCATTGTCTCTTCCACGCAGTGGGACCCTGCACTTCTGCTCGTCTAACTGACCCTGCGTGTGGAACTGGAAGCACTTCAGAGAATGCTACCATGGATGCCTGGACTTCTGTCTCTTACCTAGTCGCCTAAATTGTCCCTCCAGGCCAAAAGGGACAAAAAGTCTGACCTGAGTCTTAAATTTCTTGAAAAACCTGTTCTTAGTTAATTTTAACTCAATTAGAATCATTTTAAGACAGAGGTGGGCAAACTACAGCCCATGGGCCACGTCTGGCCCGCAGGACCATTCTGCCTGGCCCCTGCTGCGTGGGGTGTGGCTGGCTCCAGGTGGGTGGCGCAGCTGCCTGTCCTGGTGCAGCCGCGCTGCCAGCCACCAGTGCTCCAGGCAGCACGTTAAGGGGGCAGTCAGAGTGGAGAACAGGGAGGTTGAATGAGGGCAGGGGTTCCAGGGGCTGTCAGGGAGAAGGGGCAGTTGGATGGGGCAGGGTTCCGGGGGGAGGGGGGGGCGCAGTCAGGAAGGAGAGGAGGGGTTGGATGGGGCGGTGGGGGGCAGTCAGGGGTGGGGGTTCCAGGGGCAGACAGGGAGAAGGGGTGATTGGATGGGGCAGGGTTCCCGGGGGGGGGGGCAGTCAGGAAGGAGAGGAGGCGTTGGATCAGGCAGCAGGGGGCCATTAGGGACCGGTCAGGGGACAGAACGGGGGGGGGGTAGATGGGGCAGGGGGCCCCCTCAGGGAACAGAGGGATTGGATGGGGCAGGAGTCCCAGAGGGGCCAGGCCACACCTGGCTGTTTGAGGAGGCACAGCCTCCCTAACTGGCCCTCCATACTATTTCTGAAACCCAATGCAGCCCTCAGGCCAAAAAGTTCACCCACCCCCGATGCCAAAAAAGCCACAATCCTACAGCAGAGGAAGAAGGCTATATTGGTTAAAAAAACCAAACTGTTAAGGGAAAGTGAAGGCAACTATAATATAAAACGTAATGAATATAAATCAGAAGTTAGGAATTGTAGAAAATTGATGAGGAGAGCAAAGGAACACAAGGAGAAATCTATGGCAGGTAGAATTAAGGACAATGAGTGTTTTTTAAAATATATTAGGACCAAAAAGAATCCTGACAATGGTACTGGTCAATTACCAGATGGAAATGGTAGAATTTTCAATAGAAAGGTAGAAGTGTTCGATAAATTTCTGTTCTATATTTGGGGAAAAATTATATAGTCTCATTTCTATTCCACTATATCTCTGGAGGATGTTAAACAAAAGCTGATTTAAAAATGTGTTACTTTAGTCGCAAGTCCAGATGACTTGCACCCAAGAGTTAAGAGTTGTCTGAGAAAAGCTCACTGGACCTTTAATGGTATTTTTATTTTGTTTTTTTGTGTGTTTTTTAAAATAAGTTCTAGAGCACTGGGGAAGTTCCAGAAGACTGGAAGAAAGCTCATGTTGTGCCAGTTTTTTAAAAGAATAAACAGGAGCAACCGGGTAATTGTGAGCCTCTCAGCCTACAATGATAATGGAGCAACTTATACAGGACTCTATCAATAAAGAGTTAAAGGAGGGTAATGTAATTAATGCAAATCAACGTGGGTTTATGGAAAATAAATCCTGTCTAACTTTATCTCTTTTGATACAATCGCAAGTTTTGTTGCTGAAGATAATAACTTAGATTTCTGTAAGGTGGTCGACTTGGTACCACACAACATTTTAATTAAAAAAAAATAGAATGATGTAAAGTTAATGCTGCATATCTTAAGTGGTTTAAAAATTGGCTAATGGGTGGGTAGGTAGGTCTCAAAATGTAAGTGTAAACAGGGAATAGTCATTGATTGGGTGTGTTTCCAGGGTTTCCCACACTTATTGGTTCTTGGCCCTTCACTATTTAACATTTTTATCAGTGACCAGGAAGAAAATATAAAATCATCATTGATAAAGTTTGCAGATACCACTCCTCCAATTTTTGTCACCTAATGAAGAGGACAGGTCACTCATTCAGAACGATTTGGATTGCTTGGTAAACTGTGTGCAAGCAAACAATGTGTTTTAATACAGATAAATGTATAAATCTAGGAACAAAGAATGTAGGCCATGCTGACACGATGGGAGACTCTATCCTGGGAAGCAGTGACTCTGAAAAGATTTGGGGTTGTGGTGGATAACCTGCTGAATGGGAGCACCCTCTATGATGCTGTGGCCAAAAGAACTAATCTGATCCTGGGATGCATAAATAGGGGAACGTTTAGTAGGAGTAGAGCAGTTATTTTACCTCTGTATTTGGCACTGATGTGACTGCTGCTGCAATCCTTTGTCCTGTTCTGGTGTCCCAATTCAAGAAGAATGATTGATAAATTGGAGAAGATTCAGAGAAGAGCACAAGAACGGTTAAAGGATTAGAAAACATGCCTTACAGTGAGACTCGGAGGAGATTCAGTCTATAAATACCTACCTGATTAGTCTATAAATACCTACATGTGGAACGACTATTTAATAATGGGCTCTTCAACCTAGCAGAGAAAGGTCTAACATGATCCAATGGGTGGAAGTTGAAGCTAGACAAATCAAGACTGGAAATAAGGTATACATTTTTAATGGTGAGAGTAATCAATCATTGGAACAATTTACCAAGTGTCATGGTAGATTCTCCATCATTGACCATTTTTAAATGAAGGCTGGATGTTTTTCTAAAAGATCTGCTCTAGGAATGATTGTGGCAACATTCTCCAGCCTGTATTATACAGAAGGTCAGACTAGATGGTCACAATGCTCCCTTCTGGCCTTAGAATCTATGAATCTGTAAACTAATTGAGAATTCATAACTGAATCCATTAGAGCATAATTTCTGTGCTCAGAAAAGCAGCACAGTAATTCTGGGGAGATTACCATGTATTTAGGATGGAAGAATCCCATGCACCGCTACAGGCTGGGCTAAGCAGTAGTTCTGCAGAAAAGGACCTGGGGATTACAGTGGATGAGAAGCTGGATATGAGTCAGCAGTGAGCCCTTGTTGCCAAGAAGGCTAACGGCATATTGGGCTGCATTAGTAGGAGTATTGCCAGCAGATTGAGGGAAGTGATTATTCCCCTCCTATTCAGCACTGGTGATGCCATATCTCGAGTATTGCATCCAGTTTTGGGCCCCCCACTACAGAAAGGATGTGGGCAAATTGGAGAGAGTCCAGCGGAGGGCAACAAAAATGATCATGGGGCTGGGGCACATGACTTACAAGGAGAGGCTGAGGGAACTGGGCTTGTTTTAGTCTGCGGAAGAGAAGAACGAGGGGGGATTTGGTAGCAGCCTTCAACTACCTGAAGGGGGGTTCCAAAGAGGATGGAGCTCGGCTGTTCTCAGTGGTGGCAAATGACAGAACAAGGAGCAATGGTCTCAAGTTGCATGGGGGAGTGTAGCATTGCGAGACTCACCCCTGCAGCGCCTCCTGGTGTCCTTCTGGGAATTAGCTCTTTTCCAGCCTTGGAGCACCCTCTGCAGGCCAGTGTCCCGCTGGCCCCCATGTCCCTCCCAGACCCCAGTGCCCCCTTTCATGCCAGGGTGCTGCCCCTGGCAGTACCCCCCACATATGGGTCTCCCCACCCTGGGGAACCCCAACCCTCTACCCCCACCTCACTTCAGTCTATGACCACTTCCAATCATCAACTAGCCCCCATTCTCTGGGGCAGACTGCAGTATAAACACCACTCATCCTAGACAAGAGGAGTTTGGACCTGGTGCCTTGGCCTACCCTGGGCTGCACCCTTGTACCTTTGGCCTTTGACAAGGCCACGGCCTGGGGTTTACTAGGAGGAGCACTCCAGCCCTGCTCCCCTCAGGTACTCTATTCAGCTTCCCAGCAGCCAGGCCCCTCTCCATCAGCAAGCTAGAGAGAGACTGCCTGCTCCTGGCCCACTGCCCTCTTACAAGGGCCAGCTGGGCCCTCACTGGGGCGTGGCCAGAACTGAGGCTGCTTCCCAATCAGCCCAGCTTTTCCCCTGCCCCAGCCCTCTCCCAGGGCTGTTTTAAGCCCTTCAAGGCAGGACTGGGTAACCGGGGGGGACTGGGTGATGCCCTGCGTGCTTGGTCAACGCATGGGGCTTTCCACCCTTCCAACTCCTAGGCGCGTACTCCAGGAGGTGAAGGCTGCCTTCTCACCTGATTCTCTCGCTTTCCTGTGGCGAGCCCTGTGAGATGGCGCTCCCTGGTCACCCCTGGCCCTCCGGACATTTTTCTTCAGCCCCTGTTCCGTGAAGAAATTTGGCAGCATGTGACCTCCCAGAAGAAGAAAAGGGGAGCATCCATGTACCAGCAACGCAGATACAGGTAAGTAACCGTTTTCATGTTCTCTCCATAGGTACTAATGTGGAGAGTGGACTAGATGATACATCTGAGGGAAGGGAACAGAAGGAGACTCTGCCGATTGGAAGGCATGAGATGCACTGTCCTAGGGTTGGGGGTTCCACAGCCACCTCTCCCAAGAGAAGGAGGCGGGTGGTGGTGGTCAGGGACTCTCTCCTCAGGGGGACTGAGTCATCTATCTGCCACCCCGACCGGGAAAACCAAGAAGTCTGCTGCTTGCCAGGAGCTAGGATTCACGATGTGACGGACAGACTGCCGAAACTCATCAAGCCCTCGGATCGCTATCCCTTCCTGCTTCTCCACATGGGCACCAATGATACTGCCAAGAATGACCTTGAGCGGATCACTGCAGACTACGTGGCTCTGGGAAGAAGGATAAAGGAGTTTGAGGCGCAAGTGGTCTTCTCGTCCATCCTCCCCATGGAAGGAAAAGGCCTGGGTAGAGACCGTCGAATGGCTACGCAGGTGGTGTTGGAGAGAAGGCTTTGGATTCTTTGACCATGGGATGGTGTTCCAAGAAGAAGTAGTGCTATGCAGAGACAGGCTCCACCTAACGAAGAGGGGGAAGAGCATCTTCGCAAGCAGGCTGGCTAACCTAGTGAGGAGGGCTTTAAACTAGGTTCACCGGGGGAAGGAGACCAAAGCCCTGAGGTAAGTGGGATACCAGGAGGAAGCACGAGCAGGAGAGCGCGAGAGGGGAGGGCTCCTGCCTCATACTGAGAAAGAGGGACAATCAGTGAATTACCTCAAGTGCCTATACACAAATGCAAGAAGCCTGGAAGAACTGGAAGTCCTGGCACAGTCAAGGAATGATGATGTGATTGGAATAACAGAGACTTGGTAGGATAACTCGCATGACTGGAGTACTGTCATGGATGGATATAAACTGTTCAGGAAGGACAGGCAGGGCAGAAAAGGTGGGGGAGTTGCACTGTATGTAAGGGAGCAGTATGACTGCTCAGAGCTCAAATATGAAACTGCAGAAAAATCTGAGTCTCTGGATTAAGTTTAGAAGTGTGAGCAACAAGGGTGATGTCGTGGTGGGAGTCTGCTATAGACCACTGGACCAGGGGGATGAGGTGGACAAGGCTTTCTTCCGACAACTAATGGAAGTTACTAGATTGCAGGCCCTGGTTCTCATGGGAGACTTCAATCACCCTGATATCTGCTGGGAGAGCAATACAGCGGTACACAGACAATCCAGGAAGTTTTTGGAAAGTGTAGAGGACAATTTCCTGGTGCAACTAGGAAGGAATTTCCTGGAGGAACCAACTAGGGGCAGAGCTCTTCTTGACCTGCTGCTCACAAACCGGGAAGAGTTAGTAGGGGAAGCGAAAGTGGATGGGAACCTGGGAGGCAGTAACCATGAGATGGTCGAGTTCAGGATCCTGACACGGGAAGAAAGGAGAGCAGCAGAATACGGACCCTGGACTTCAGGAAAGCAGACTTTGACGCCCTCAGGGAACTGATGGGCAGGATCCCCTGGGAGAATAACATGAGGGGGAAAGGAGTCCAGGAGAGCTGGCTGTATTTTAAAGAATCCTTATTGAGGTTACAGGGACAACCATCCCGATGTGTAGAAAGAATAGTAAATATGGCAGGCGACCAGCTTGGCTTAACAGTGAAATCCTTGCTGATCTTAAACACAAAAAAGAAGCTTACAAGAAGTGGAGGATTGGACAAATGACCAGGGAGAAGTATAAAAATATTACTCGGGCATGCAGGAGTGAAATCGGGAAGGCCAAATCACACCTGGAGTTGCAGCTAGCAAGAGATGTTAAGAGTAACAAGAAGGGTTTCTTCAGGTATGTTAGCAACAAGAAGAAAGTCAAGGAAAGTGTGGGCCCCTTACTGAATGAGGGAGGCAACCTAGTGACAGAAGATGTGGAAAAAGCTAATGTACTCAATGCCTTTTTTGCCTCTGTCTTCATGAACAAGGTCAGCTCCCAGACTACTGCACTGGGCAGCACAGCATGGGGAGGAGGTGGCCAGCCCTCTGTGGAGAAAGAAGTGGTTCGGGACTATTTAGAAAAGCTGGACAAGCACAAGTCCATAGGGCCGGATGCGCTGCATCCGAGAGTGCTAAAGGAGTTGGCGAATGTGATTGCAGAGCCGTTGGCCATTATCTTCAAAAACTCATGGCAATCGGGGGAAGTCCCGGAGGACTGGAAAAAGGCTAATGTAGTGCCCATCTTTAAAAAAGGGAAGAAGGAGGATCCTGGGAACTACAGGCCAGTCAGCCTCCCCTCAGTCCCTGGAAAAATCATGGAGCAGGTCCTCAAGGAATCAATTCTGAAGCACTTAAAGGAGAGGAAAGTGATCAGGAACAGTCAGCATGGATTCACCAAGGGCAAGTCATGCCTAACTAATCTAATTGCCTTCTGTGACGAGATAATTGGCTCTGTGGATGAGGGGAAAGCAGTGGACGTGTTGTTCCTTGACTTTAGCAAAGCTTTTGACACGGTCTCCCACAGTATTCTTGCCAGAAAGTTAAAGAAGTATGGGCTGGATGGATCCACTACAAGGTGGATAGAAAGTTGGCTAGATCGTCGGGCTCAACGGGTAGTGATCAATGGCTCCATGTCTAGTTGGCAGCCAGTATCAAGTGGGAGTGCCCCAAAGGTCGGTCCTGGGGCCGGTTTTCTTCAATATCTTCATAAATGATCTGGAGGATGGTGTGGATTGCACCCTCAGCCAGTTTGCAGATGACACTAAACTGGGAGGAGAGGTAGATATGCTGGAGGGTAGGGACAGGATACAGAGGGACCTAGACAAATTCGAGGATTGGGCCAAAAGAAATCTGAGGTTCAACAAGGACAAGTGCAGAGTCCTGCACTTAGGACGGAAGAATCCAATGCACCGCTACAGACTAGGGACCGAATGGCTCGGCAGCAGTTCTGCAGAAAAGGACCTAGGGGTTACAGTGGATGAGATGCTGGATATGAGTCAGTGTGCCCTTGTTGCCAAGAAGGCCAATGGCATTTTGGGATGTATATGTAGGGGCATTGCCAGCAGATCGAGGGACGTGATTGTTCCCCTCTATTCAACATTGGTGAGGCCTCATCTGGAGTACTGGGTCCAGTTTTGGGCCCCACACTACAAGAAGGATGTGGAAAAATTGGAAAGAGTCCAGTGGAGGGCAACAAAAATGATTAGGGAACTGGAACACATGACTTATGAGGAGAGGCTGAGGGAACTGGGGTTGTTTAGTCTGCGGAAGAGAAGAGTGAGGAGAGATTTGATAGCTGCTTTCAACTACCTGAAAGGGGGTTCCAAAGAGAATGGAGCTAGACTGTTCTCGGTGGTAGCTGATGACAGAACAAGGAGTAATGGTCTCAAGTTGCAGTGGGGGAGGTCGAGGTTGGATATTAGGAAAAACTTTTTCACTAGGGGGGTGGTGAAGCACTGGAATGTGTTACCTAGGGAGGTGGTGGAATCTCCTTCCTTTGAAGTTTTTAAGGTCAGGCTTGACAAAGCCCTGGCTGGGATGATTTTAGTTGGGGATTGGCCCTGCTTTGAGCAGGGGGTTGGACTAGGAATCCTGAGGTCCCTTCCAACCCTGATATTCTAGGATTCTGTGATTCCGTGAGCCCCTCCCCGCTCCCACACTCCAAGCTGGCTGCATACCCTGCAGCCAGTCCCGGTTTCGAACCGCGCCTAGAAACCATCAGTACACACTCGTGCTCCATACACTGCACTTCCTCACCCTCGTGTCCCGCCCTGACACCAAATGGCGGGGACTATCTTCCATCTGAAGATATCTTCCATCTCAAGCCCTGGTGGGCCAGCCTTTATTCCACCTTGGTCCCACGGTCCGCCGGGGACATCGGTTGGCAGCTCCTTCAGGGAGTGCACCTGGCGCAGTTCACTCCTATATTTGAAGCCTCCCTAGTTTCATGTATCTGGGCAGAGTTCCACTGGGCAGCATCCGCTGGCTCCCTTGACAGCTTTGAGGAGCAGAGGGTGCTGTCCGGGGTTCTCTGTTCGGTGTCCCCATCCGGTGTCCTTGTTTTGAACCTCTGACCTTCACTCCAATCCCTGTTTTTCATTAGTTGTCCCCCGCATGTACTTGGTCCAGTGGTCCCTCCCCCTAAACTGGGGGAGGGGCCTTTAGAAGTGGGTGGGCACCTCCCAGGTTTCCAATAAGACCCCGCAACAGGGAAGTCTAGTTTGGATATTAGGAAACACTATTTCACTGGGAGGGCGGTGAAGCACTGGAATGGATTTCCTAGGGAGGTGGTGGAATCTCCATCCTTCGAGGTTTTTAAGGCCCTGCTTGACAAAGCCCTGGCTGGGATGATTTAGTTGGCCCTGCTTTGAGCAGGGGGTTGGACTAGATGACTTCCTGAGGTCTCTTCCAACCCTAATCTTCTATGATTTTTTCGTACATAAAATAAGAGGTTGAATCTCTGCTTTTAAACTCAGCTCAGCCTTAACTGTGGAGCAATAACTGGCACCTTAATATCTCCACTGGAATCAAATATCAGTGAGATAAATTTGAGAGTTTATGGAGATATGGGTTCCTTCTTCCCCATCTGGTGAGAGTGCTCAAAAGTGCAAGTCTGGTGTAGGGTCCTAAGAACTCCAGGAACATTGATAATACATGGTACTCCAACAGTTAACAAGCTGCATTAATTGAGTTTTTAGACCATCAGAAGCACATTTCAATGGCACTGACTCTTGTTGCTTGGTCCATTTCCTACAGTATTTGAAAATGGTCTTGAAATGGAACAGAGCTGCCATTTCAAAAGATAATATAATGTCAGAGGAACAGCCTCAGACTCTTTGGGGCTGAATTCTCATCACAAAGGAGCCATTTGCAGCAATGCAATCTTGGGATTAGTTCTACAGTGTTCCTGTCCCTGTCCCTGGAGTAGTCCTAGATCTGCTGTAAACTATGCTAGCTAGTAACAGCCCCCAACAGGCCATTACACAGCAGGGGATTGCTCCTGCATAACATTCTCTGGTCACACCCCTGGCACACCATGAGTAAGACCTAGCGGTGCAAACTGTGTCACTCAGGGATTCCCCCATGCCAGCTAAATCCACGGCTGGATGGCTGCACTAGCTTTGTACCACCCCAGCAGTGCAGAGGAGCCAGAAAGAGGCCAGAGTAGAATCAAGGAAGTAATCCTGTGTAGTTAGTACACAGGTTCAGTCAAATGAAATCTGTAGATTTGGATCCTTGCTCAGCAAGAACTTGGAACTAATGAGATCTCAGTTTGTTTGACTTGCGTGCCATGGCATGCATGTAAACTCCACTTCTGGGTGGCTTGTAAGCAGTTACATATCACTGCTTGATTATTCAGTGGCAGAGAGGACAGCTTTATAAGCCCTGACAGCCGCCAGCTATACCAAGAAGAGGAACCTGAGAAGGATCCCTCAGGCACACCACATCAAGCAGGCATGGTGAGATCCAGGGGTGAAAGTACGTCGAGTGACTTACCGGTACGCTAGGGCCAGCTCTGGCCCCCGAAAGGGGCGGGGCTGAGGCGGTCAGAGACGGCCCCAGCCCACCCTGTAAGGTAAGTGCTCCCCCTCCTTCTCCTCCCCCACCAGGGTAGCAGCAGCAGCCCAGGGCTCTGGGGGCTATTTAAAGGGCCTGTGGCTCCCCTGGTTCTACTGCCCCGGTCCTTTAAATAGCCCCAGAGGCTCTTAGCCCTGGAGTAGCAGCGGTGGCGGGGCTCCGGCGGCTATTTAAAGGGCCCGGGCGATAGAAGCAGGGGAGCCCCAGGCCCTTTAAATAACCACCGGAGCCCCGCAGCAGCTACCCCAGGGCTCTAGCAGCGGGGCTCTGGAAGCAATTTAAAGGGCCTGGGGCTCCAGCCACTGCTGGGAGCCCCAGGCCCTTTAAATTGCCCCCCTGAGGACAGGGCTGGCTTTAGGATATTTGCCACCCCAAGCAAAAAACTTTTTTTGGCCACCCCGCCCCCGGCCGCGCCCCAAATCCCCGGCCCCGCCTCCTCCTCCCCCAGGTGTGCTGCATTTCCCCCCCCATTGCTTCCAGCAGCTCCCCCCTGCACAATCCCCCACCCTAGCTCACCTCTGCTCTGCCTGCTCCCCTGAACGCACCACTGCTCCTCTTCTCTCCCCCTCCCTCCCAGGCGAGGGAGAGGCAGCGCGTTCAGGGGAGCAGGCGGAGCAGAGGTGAGCGAGGGTGGTGGTGGGGGAGTGCAGGAAGTAACGGGGGGGGGGTAGAGGAACCGCTCCCCATCCCAGCTCACCTCCGCTCCGCCGCCTTCCCCGAGTACACCGCCGCTCGGCTGCTCCCTCCCTCCCAGGCTTGCCGTGCCAAACAGCTGTTTCACGCATGGCAAGGGAGGGGGGAGAAGCGGAGCGGCAGCAGCGTGCTCAGGGGAGCAGGCAGAGGCGATCTGGGGCAGCGGAGGCACATTTCTAGGGGCGCATGGCCAGCGCCAGAATGCCACCCCTAGAAATGTGCCACCCCAAACACCTGCTTGTTTTGCTGGTGCCTAGAGCCAGCCCTGCCTGGGGAAGCCGGGCTGCCCCAGTACAGTGCACCGGCTCTTGCCGGTACGCCATACCGGGGCATACCAGCTTACTTTCACCTCTGGTGAGATCTCAACTGAACCATGGAGTCTGTCACCAGTGGATGGTTTTGAACAATTCAAGGCAAGTCGGTGCCCAGCAGCCTACCACTGCCTCCAAGGTCCCAGTCCTGCTTCCACTGCAGTTATTGGCAAGACAGGAGGGTTTGCAGTCAGGCCTTGTGCTGACAGGATCCTGTACCTGATGAGGCTGCTAAGAGAGTTTGATGAAATTTGGAGGGAAGGGGAATAGGAGTCTGAATTGGCTGCATTCAGCGCCAGTAGAATCAGAGCAACAACCGTGCTGTGAAAACTGATAATTTCAGAGATGAAACCGAACAAGAGCTTGTGACTGAGTCTGCATGCCTTTCAACACCTTCGGAAGAAAATGTCAGCATCTGCTGAAAGGACAAGGGAAGTTTCTGCCACATGTCATTTTAAATCCTTGTTTAAAGTTGGATGGAACAATTCAGGATTCCAAGGATGAATTTGTGATACCTTAGAATGTGGCTCCTGGAAAACAGCGAGCTAGGAATAATATCAAAACAACCTGTTGCTGCACTCTGTATTGTATTATCAGATATTAATACCAAAGAATGGATTCAGAGGACCTGTGAGGTATGGTGAAGGAAACAAAAATTTGCAGTGGGAGAGAGCGTAAGCAGAAGACTGAGTGGCTATGCACTCTAAAATCAAGATTGAGTGTGTGCATGAAGTAACTGCAGACCTCATTACAGATGCCAGTGGAAGGAGCTGCTGAAGTATTAACTGATCGTTCTGCTTGTCTTGACTCTGCAGTAGGTTTGCACATTGATTCCTCCCTCTAGCAAGAATACCCATGAAATTAGCATATTTAACTTTGGTTAGAGCATCCTGATATTTGGAAGTGGCACCAATCCAAATTCATTAAAAGATGTAAGCTAAGGCTAGGGATTTGGTTTCAAAGGAGCTGAAGGGAATGAGTCATCTAACTTTGTCCTGGATTTCAACGCGGTTTGAATACCAAACTCCTTGAGGCTTTTGAAAACCATAGTGTGAGAGTTGGTACACACCATTTCTATGTAATGTGTTGACAATGTGCTTGGTGCTATACAATACACAGATGAGCCAGTCCTGTCTCCAAAGGGCCATGCTCTCTAGAAGATGGAACTAGAGAAGTAAGTTCTTCTGGGAGAGCCAGAGAAAGAAGCTACCTTAGATAACTTAGAATTACAGGTGGGGAGGCTTTGCAGAAGAAGTTGGTCTCTGGGAGGATCTGTATGTGGTGAGGTCGGGGAGCCATTGTGTGCCCAGGGGTAGAAGGTGCAGGGTAGGATTGTGACCAACTTGTCATCAGGTGGAATAGGTCATGGGGTTTCTGGCCATTCGGGAAGGCATGAGCAAGCTTTTTATGGACACACTCCAGCTTAGTGAGGAGCCATGAAGCACTCCAATCTGGTCTGCAGATGTGTGTCTTTGGTAGGTGAAAAGGCCACCGTTTCAGCAAGCTGTTTTGTGCTTCCTTTCACCACCCAGCATCATCAAAATCTTGTTGGTGAGAAACCCTGGAGAACCAAGGTAGTTATCCTGCTATTTAAACCTTCCTGCCCAGGTCCGTATGCACATGGTGAATGCGGGCGAGGGATTTAGCTAATCTGTTGTGCCAAAAGAACCTATACATGCACCTGACTCCCGCAAGAGGCCGTGGTGAGTCTGTTAGTCATAGAATATCAGGGTTGAAAGGGACCTCAGGAGGTCATCTAGTCCAATCCCCTGCTCAAAACCTGGGCTCCTGCTGAGTTTCTGCCCAGCTGCACTGAGTCTGGAACTGCCTGTACCCTTAGTGAAATTTGAAGGGGGGGAGGGGAAGCAAGCCAAATCTGGAGGCTGTATGTGCTGTAACTTGCTGTAAACAGGGTTGTATAAGAAATTGCCAGTTGGATTCTACATCTGTGTAGCTTCATTGGTATCCCTAACTGCAAGCAGCCAGAAATCTTGTCTCCCCTCCCCACCCAAATCATGAGAGATTAAAACAGTACATTTTGGGTCCTTTATCTTTGTCTTATCTCTGAGCCCTTAGGCTGCACTCAGGGCATGCTTTTGAGCTTTTCTCTGCAACCATCAGGGTGAGAAACTTTAGTTTTAAAAGTTGAGATTCTCCTAAACTTTTGATCCTAGGAGTTGGGCTTAAATGAAACACCACATATTGAGAGACTCATGATAAAATCATGAGTTTACACTGCTCTATTGACATCAATAGAGCTATGCTGCTTTAGACCAGTTGAAAATCTGGCCCCATAATTTAAGGCAGAAGCACAAGAGGGCAGAGTTAAGGTTTAAACTTTCAGCCTTAGCTATGCTTCTTGACTCTTGAATACTTGATTCCTTAACCCTGTGGTTTGGTTTTCAGATGGCCTGCATATTCAGGCTATGTCTGAATACTCTACAGCTCTTTCATGCTAATCTGCATGACCTTTTTTCTCTAGCTATAGTGATATTCCTCTTCAAAGAGGATTGCTTTATGTGACTTTTAAATAAAGGGACTTTCAGATGTCATTCCCCATTTTTCTGGAAACCATTTTATGCTCCCAGTTTAGAGCATTTAGCTGTCTGTCCCAATTTGCAGCAAAAAGGGGGTTATTTAGATTTCTTGGTGACCTAAATTGGAGGTGGGAAATGGTGCTGTAATTTTCTACCCACAGAATTGGAGACCTGATTAAAGCCTTGGCTGAAAATTTGGTCCCAAGAATCTTAGGAAGAAAGCTATGGGAACACAGACAGTTATGTCATTGGCTGAGATCCTTCCTTGGCAAGTGGTAGGAAAACCAACAGGATGTGTTGCTCTGTCTTCAGGGTCAAGTGCTTTTGTCCCATATTTCTTAGAAAATGTAGAGCATCTTAAGTAAAAATAATCAAATTCAGATGATCCTCTGAAAGGAGATCATTTTTTAAATGACTGCTGGGGCAGGTTGGCTCCTGGTGCAAAGCAAGAGCGAATGGATGTGTGGACTGGGTGTCTTGAGATCATCTGCACAAGTTTGGGTGTGTGCCTGTGGTGGCTCTATGGCACTGCACTGGCCCTGGAAAGTACCACAGAGAAGATTCTCCTCATCCTTTGAGCTCTGAGACTATAGAGAGTGGGGAACCGGGTGCTTTTCCGCATGCAGTGAGCGGATCCTCTTCTTGTGCTACTGGTCAGCAGAGGAACCTGTCAGCTCTCTTGTGTAGTGTCCCTCTCTCCCCATCCCTTAGGTGGGGAAACTGAGCATTGTAGTGTAATCATGACCCCTTATCATCTCACTCTGGATGTCCCCAGCCCCCACTGGCATATATCTCTTCTAACTGCTGAAATATTGCTGTCTATGTATCACCTCCTCATGTTAGTTTTAATTTCTGGTTTAAGGTTTGTCAAGGTTCCCTCCCCACTCTGAACTCTAGGGTACAGATGTGGGGACCTGCATGATAAACCTCCTAAGTGTACTTTTACCAGCTTTGGTTAAAACTTCCCCAAGGTACAAACTATTTTACCCTTTGCCCTTGGACTTTTGCTGCCTCCACCAAACGTTTAACTGGTTACTGGGAAAGAGTTGTTTGGAAATATCTTTCCCCCAAAATCCTCACCAAAACCTTGTACCCCCCTTCCTGGATAAAAATCCTCACCAATTTGCATAGGTGACCACAGACCCAAAGCTCTTGGGTCTTAAGAACAATGAAAAAGCATTCAGTTTCTTAAAAGAAGAATTTTAATAGAAGAAAAAGTAAAAAGAATCACCTCTGTAAAATCAGGATGGTAAATACCTTACAGGGTAATTAGATTCAAAACACAGAGAATCCCTCTCAGCAAAACCTTAAGTTACAAAAAGACACAAAAACAGGAATATCCATTCTATTCAGCACAGCTTATTTACTCAGCCATTTAAAGAAATCATAATCTAACACATATCTACCTAGATTACTTACTAAGTTCTAAGACTCCATTCCTGTTCTGTCCCCAGTAAAAGCATCATACATACAGACCCAGACCCTTTGTTTCTCCCCCCTCCAGCTTTGAAAGTATCTTGTCTCCTCATTGGTCATTATGGTCAGGTGCCAGTGAGGTTATCCTAGCTTCTTAACCCTTTACAGGTGAAAGGGCTTTTCCTCTGGCCAGGAGGGATTTTAAAGGTGTTTACCCTTCCCTTTATGTTTATGACAAGGTTTATACACCACTAAAGGACAGCATCCTCTACAGCCTGGCCTTTGAGGTTGTAGCAAATCCATACAACACAATACCTCCTCCTGCCAGGAAGGTTCTGGTGCTAGGTGTGGCTCACAGAGAGAAAGCTCTGGTTTTATTTATTCCCCTCCCTCTGCCTGCTCCTCCACTTCTTTGGCTCTGGCTGCCAAAAGGCACTCTGTGATGCTGAGAATCATCTGTTCTCGTGCTATTGTACCTGTGTCTGTCTCTAACATAGGAGGCTATGGTGTTCTTTACTGTATGTCAGGGGTGGCCAGCCTAAGCCTGAGAAGGAGCCAGAATTTACCAATGTACATTGCCAAAGAGCCACAGTAACACGTCAGCAGCCCCCCCCCCCCCATTATCTCCCCCAACCCTGCTCCCAGCACCTCCCGGCCACCTGCAGCCCCACCGATCAGTGCTGCCTCCTCCCTCCCGCACCTCCCGATCAGCTGTTTCGTGGCTTGCAGGAGGTTCTTTGGGGGGGGGGGGAAGCAAGGGCATGGCAGGCTTAGGGGAGTGGGTGGGAAGAGGTGGAGTGGGGGCAGGGCCTGTGACAGAGTCAGGGGTTGAGCAGTGAGCACCCCCCCGGCACATTGGAAAGTTGGCGCCTGTAGCTCCAGACCCGGAATTGGCGCCTATACAAGGCGCTGCATATTAACTTCTGAAGAGCCTCATGTGGGCACCCCTGCTGTATGTGATACGCACACATCTGTAGCAGTAAGTTTCAGTATCCTGAAGCGGACTGCATTCCATTTAGCCTCAGTAGAATCTTTCATCCAGATGTTCAAATTCTATGAAATCATGGCAGATTTCAGTGACCAGAAACTTTACAGGGGAGTTCGGCTAGTATCCAGAGATGTGTCACGCTTCCTACGTGTCTGTCTTCCAGTTGTAAACAGGGCTTCCTGATCTCTGCTAACTGGGACAGCCAAACAGTAGTCCATGTGAGGGAGCCAGCAGGCACAGTGTTTTCTTAGGATTTTGCTCTACTACAGGCAGCATGCTAAAACTCCAGCTCTACCCCTAACACTGTCGTGTAGGAGGTCTCTGGCCAGAATCTCCGTAAAACTTGGGCAGTTTCTCAAGAATAAAGAGTTGAGGAAGATGGACATCACTCTCCAGTGAGGAAAAACACAACAGAATCCCTGTGGGAAGACACAAACTCGTGCTTAGGCACCTCAGGATTTCAGCAGGGCCATTTATAAGGGTTATTCTGTCACGTTACCTGAGTTGCTGGCAATGGAAGGAAAGAGATGCTTTAGAAAGACACCCCTTGAGTGGGCTATAAGATGCCAAACCTCCAAGGGCTGTGTTGAATGAGAAGTAAAATCCTCCAGTCCTGGTGGAACCGAAATGGAGCAGCAACATGGCTTGCTGTATGAATTGAGGGGCGGGTCCCATTAGATGAATGGGGATGGCCTACATCTGCTCTTCAGGGAACCAAATAGTATGGGACTGTTCTTCTTCGAGTAATTGCTTATGTCCATTCAACTTAGGTGTGTGTGCTCGCCACAGGCACCATTGCTGGAAGTTTTTGTCTCAGCAGTATCCATAGGGGACCAGCTTCGGCGCCTTCTGGAGTGGTGCGCGAATGCCTCGGGTATATAGGGCGCCGCCAGTTCCCCCCACCCTCAGTTCCTTCTTGTGACGGTGCTGGAACTGTTGCTTCTTCAGTTAATGCTGAAGCTGCTTGTTCGCACAAACTAGTTATCCTTTTTATTATACTGTGTATTATAGTTTTCTATTAGTGTTTATAAATCCCTTAGCTATAGTTAGAGACTTCGTAGGTCCCGAATGGGAACTTACCTTGGGTCGGGGCATGCCCCAATTCCCAGGCTTTAAGCCCTGTGATTGCTGAAAGAGGCCCATGCCCATTAGTGATCCACATAGCAGTTGTCTGCGTTGCTTGGGCGAAGGACATATTAGTGAGAAGTGCAAAATTTGCAAGTCCTTAAAGCCAAGAACTAAGAAGGAGGCGCGATATTCGTTTAAGAGCGCTCCTTATGGAGTTGGCCCTCACCCCGGCGCTGGAGCAGAACACGGTACTCGGCGCCGAGTACCGTGATCTCGGTGCACAGTGCCCCACTGGAAACGTCCACTAGCCGGCACCAGTCCCTATCCGTGGCTCCGACCAAGAAGACGGGACAAGGATGGTCTCCAACCTCCCACAAGGGAAAGGATAAGACTGGGTGTGATCAAAGTCCCATGCTGGGCAACTCTTCCCCCACGTCAGGATCTTAGGCCCAAGCTCCAAGGGAGCAACGTAGCCCAACCCACTCCCCATAGGCTACCCCGGATAGTGGCAGAGACCTCCGTCAGCTCCCGGTGCCGTCCATACTGGAGGCCCTGCAGGCGGCGCCCTCCAGCCACCCTCGCCAGGAGCTTCCCCATAAGAAATCCAGAGGCTACAAGAGGCCTCTCAGTCAAGCTTGACCCGCAATAAGCAGGTGGGCAAGCGCTCATTTTGAGGGTATGCCCGAAAGTGACATACCAAACTGTTTCTAGGATCCTTCCTCCCTTATTTTTGCCAACTGCCTTTCTCCTTTCCTCCCTGCGTGAGCATCTATAACATCGGACCAATGGGTTCTCAGTATGGTGGTGCAGGGTTACCCTTTAGTTTCTTTCTACCCCTCCTCCCCATCAACCCCCCAGGTCCCTCTCCAGGGACCCCTCTCATGAGTCTCCTCACGCAGGAGGTAGAGGGGTCACTGCAGCTAGGTGCGGTGGAGATCGTTCCTCCAGAGTTCAGGAACAAAGGGTTCTATTCCCGCTACTTTTTAATCCCAAAGGCCAAGGGCAGTCTATGACCTATCCTGGACCTGCAAGACCTGAACCGCTTCCTAGCAAAGCTGAAGTTCCGCATGGTCTCCCTGGTCTCCATCATCCCCTCCCTGGATCCGGGAGACTGGTAAGCTGCCCTCGATCTGAAAGATGCATACTTTCACATCGCCATCTTTAAGGGTCACAGATGCTTCCTCTGGTTTACGGTAGGTCCCAACCACTATCAGTTTGCAGTCCTCCCGTTTGGCCTAGCGACAGCACCGTGGGCATTTACCAAGTGCATGTCGGTGGTGGCTGCCTACCTCAGACTTCGGGGTATACAGATCTACCTATACCTCGATGACTGGCTAGTCAGGGGCAGAGCCAGGTCCCAGGTCCAAAGGGATGTTGCGATGTTAGCCACCTGCTGTCGCCTTGGCCTGTTGGTGAATAACAAAAAATCCATGTTGGTTCTGAGGATTGGTACAGAGGATTGCGTTCATTTCAGCGGAGCTCGACTCGACCTGTGCCAGGGCATTCCTGCCACTGGAGGGATTCAGGGTACTGACGGACCTCATCGCGGAAGTCTCCACGAAGTGCCTGTGCCGACTAGGTCACATGGCAGCGTGTACATATGTGGTGCGCCACGCCAGGCTCTGGATGTGACCCCTGCAGCAATGGCTGGCGATGGTCTACCCCCAGTCCAGGGACCACCTGGAGAAGGTCGTCCCCATTCCCGCGACTGTGCTTACCTCGCTGCTATGGTGGACCAACCCCAGGAAAGTCCCGGAAGGAGTTCTCTTCATCAGCACTCCTCACTCAGTCGAGTTGGTTTCAGACGCATCAGACTGTGGCTGGCGGGCGCACCTCGGCACCCTCCAGATGCAAGGAATGTGGTCCCCAGAGGAATCGACGCCACACATAAACATCAAAGAGCTCATGGCGGTGTGCAGAGCATGAGCAGTCTTCCTTCCTCACCTGTCTCGATGTTCTACATGAACAGGCAAGGCAGAGCATAATCCTTGGCCCTCTGCCAAGAGGCACTCCATCTTTGGGACTTCTGTATCAACCATGGAATCCATCTAGAAGCGTGTCACTTTCTGGGTGCCAGGAACACGCTAGCAGATCACCTAATCGGGGATTCTCCTCTCACCACGAATGGATGCTCCACCCAGAGGTAGCTGGCATGATCCTCCAGAGGTGGGGAACTCCCCAAGTGGATTGGTTCGCCACCAGGCAGAACAGGAGGTGCCACAGGTTTTGCTCCAGACAGGATCTGGGCAAGGGCTCCCACTCCCACACCTTCCTCCTGCCATGGGCGTTGTATGTATGCGTTCCCTCCAGTTCTGCTCATCAGCAAGGTCCTAGTGAAAATGAACCTGCGCCTTGTCTCTCATCATGATCGCCTGGTGTGGCCTCACTAGCAGTGGTTTGGGATGCTATCAAGCTTGTCAGCAATCCCTCCCTGGCCCCTGCAGAACTGACCGGACCTGCTGTCACAGGATCACGGCCGACTCTTGTACCCCAACCTTGTGTCCTTCCACCTCATGGTGTGGATGTTGCATGGCTGAACCCAGATGAATGGGCCTGTTCGGAAGGGTCCAGAAGGTCCTCCTTGTGAGTAGAAAACTCTCGACTTGGCAGACCTACCTGGCAAAGTGGACGACGTTCTCCCACTGGCAGCCAAACGGGGCATCTCCTTTGCGTTCTTCAGTGCAGTCAATCTTGGACTACCTGCTTCATTTAAGGAACCAGGGCCTGGTGCACTCCTCTATCAGGGTGCATCTGGTGGCCATTTCGCCCTTTCATCTGCCAATCCAGGGGCAGATGATGTTCTCTCATGACATGACTGTCAGGTTCCTTAGAGGCCTCAAGAGACTCTTTCGTCCGGTCCCTGGCCCCTCAGTGGGATCTCAGCTTGGTTCTGTCCAGGCTCATGGGCCCACCCTTTGAGCCTTTGGCCTCGTGCTCCCTAGCTCACCTATCGTGGAAGGTAGCTTTCCTGGTGGCAGTGACATTGGCAAGTCTCCGAGCTGTGAGCTCTGGCCCCACCCTGCCTTCCTTCCCAAGGTGGTGTCTGCTTTCCACATGAGCCCAGACATCGTCCTTCTGGTCTTCTGCCCTAAGCCCCATGAGACTAGTGAAGAGAGGCGCCTTCACGCTTTGGACATAAGAAGGGCTCTGGCTTTCTACCTAGATCAGACAAAACCTTTCCGTAAGTCGACTCAGCTTTTCATCTCTACAGCTGATAGCATGAAGGGCTTCCCAATGTCCACGCAAAGGATTTCTAACTGGATCATTTCTTGTATTAGGACCTGTTACGTGTTGGCAGGAGTCCCTCCACTACCAATCATCAGAGCCCACTTGACTAGAGTGCAGGCATCTTCGGCAGCCTTCCTTGCACACTTCCTGATCCAGGACACCTGTTGAGCTGTGACGTGGTCCTCGTTGCACATGTTCACGGACCACTATGCCATTACTCAGCAAGCCAGGGACGACGCTGGGTTTGACAGAGCTGTGTTGCAATCTACACGTCCATGAACTCCTACCCACCTCCGAAGGGTACTGCCTGGGAGTCACCTAAGTTGAATGGACATGAGCAATCACTCAAAGAAGAAAAGACTGTTATCTTTTCTGTAACTAGTGTTCTTCGAGATGTGTTGCTCATGTCCATTCCACAACCTGCCCTCCTTCCCCACTGTCGGAGTTTCTGGCAAGAAGGAACTGAGAGTGGGGGGAACCGGCGGCGCCCTATATACCGCAGCATGTGCGCGCCATTCCAGGGGGCACCAGAGCCGGTCCCCTATGGATACTGCTGAGGGAAAAACTTCCGGCACCGGTGCATGTGGCGAGCGCACACACCTAAGTTGAATGGATATGAGCAACACATTTGAGCAACACATCAGTTATGGAAAAGGTAATTGTCTTTTTGCTGTGGCTGCTGTTGGAGTCTGCTGGGTATTAACACTACTCTGCTAGCTAGATGGTTATAACTGAGTATTCCCCCAGATGTGTGATAGAAGACAATGATCAGTCTAGACCAGCCAGTACTGCTAACCTGCATAGAAATCTATGTGCTTGGGAGAAGCTGTGAATGCTGGGAGTAGTATAAGTGGTAGCTAAATGATCATGAGCCACTAAAACCACTTCCCCCGTGCTCATTGTCTGCAAGGATTTGAACCTTGCACCTCATGGCTGAAAAGTAGGAGTCCTTGCTGCATGAGCTAAAGGTTCAGCTCTGTTAGCCCCAGAGGCAGTAGCAGACTCATTAACCCCAGTATGAAGTGTGGACACAAGAGGGGGACAGATCCACCCATTGTGAGTCTGAGTTACACAAACACTGATTAACAATAAAATTTATATTCAAACACTGGAGTCCTCCGGGTGCTTGGACAAGTAAGTGCTTATTTTGCTGCCAAGTTAGCACATCCAACACCACCTCCTCTCTTCTTTCAGCGTAGATATTCTCCATCTCTTCCTGCCATCTGTTGCCAAAACCACTTCATGAGAGGTCTCTACCTCTGTAACTGCTCAGAGGTGTCAAAGGAGAACAAATGTGGAATATGTGAATGGCTCAGGCCTCTGTCAGAGGCAGGATCCCACAGCAGCTGGGTTGCTGAAGTGAAATATAGGGTTAGATGGGCACACGCATCATTTACAGTATAGTAGAAAGTGGGATACTGAACTGATGGTCTCCCCTGGCAAGGCAGGGGGTAGGCACCAGGCTGATGGTCTGTTCCAGGATGGCAGTTGAGGAGAGGAATAGTAACTTGGGGATTGCACTGAGAAGGGTTCCTCTTGCCATGGGCTGTGTGTATAGCTGGCTGAGCAATAATACTGTGTGCTGTATGGGGAGAAAGGCTGTGGGCTGGAGTCCTGTGATTTCTAGGGGAAGCAGAGAACAGGGCAAGCTACTATCTGATTGTATCAAGCCATTTGCAAGAGCCCAGTCTGGCTACTGAACTCAGACTTCCTAAGTGCTGAACAGTTAAGTCAAGGGTTACCACCAGGCTTGATTAAACCCAGTGAGACCTTAGTGTGTGCTCCTGGGGAAAGGTGTGTTTTTCTACTGCAATAGGATCTGGGAGCCCCAGTCAGACTGTTACCCTTTTGCACACTGTGCTGTACAGACACAAAAGAGCAATTTATTTCCCCCAGAAGAACCCCACTAGAAGATGACTTTCATTCAGAGTTTTTCCCCTTTGATCGGTACAAACTGGAATAAAAAGCAGGACAAAGAGCCCATGGAATGTGCTTCTCAATCCCTGCCAGCTGAGGTTCAGCAAGGAAACAGAGTTTCACAGCGCTGTAGGACTTAGGCTCCATTATTCTGGTTTTTTAATAGTGCCTTTGTTATTGTCCTTTATCAATTTGTTTGATGCTTTCATACAATAATATTTAAACCAGGAGTGGGCAAACTACGGCCCGCAAGCTATTTTAAGCTAGCCCGGAAGCCGCACCACACGACTCAGCCCCGCTCCGGCCGGGGCGCTGGGTCGGGGGCTGCACCACGCCGCTCAGCCCCGCTCCAGCCAAGGCACTGGGTCAGGGGCTGCATGCAGCTCCTGGAAGCCACAGCAAGGCCCTACTTCACTTCCTACGCGCTCCAGTGGCCCCCTCCAATGCTCCAATGGGAGCTGCAGGGGCAGTGCCTGCGGATGGGGCAGGGTGCAGAGCCGCCTGGCCGTACCTCCACATAGGAGCTGGAGAAGGGACATGCCACTGCTTCTGGGAGCTGCTTGAGGTAAGCACCGCTTAGAGCCTGCACCCCTGAGCCTCTCCCCACACCCCTGCCCCAGCCCTGATCCCCCTCTCCAAACCCCTCGATACCACCCCGGAGCACCCTCCTGCACCCCAAACCTCTCATCCCCACCCCCACCCCCACCCCAGAGCCCGCACTCCCAGCCAGAACCCGCACCCCTGCCCCAGCCCTGATTCCACTCCCACCCTCCGAGCCCCTCGGTCCCAGCCCAGAGCACCCTCCATACCCCAAACTCCTCATCCCCAGTCCCACCCAAGAGCCGACACCCCAACCCCAATTTTGTGAGCATTCATGGTCCACCATACAATTTCTATTCCCTGATGTGGTCCTTGGGCCACAAAGTTTGCCCACCCCTGATTTAAACAGATCAGAGTAGAGCCCAAAGTCCTCATTGGGACCTAGAGTTGCCAATTCTGACTAAAGGTATTTCGGGAGATATTTTTTTTCCCCCACAACATGACATAGGATATTTTGAGAAAATGACATTATTAAAATCCCAGAATGCTTTCAGTAGTCACTGGGAAATCCGTGTCGATTCTGGGAGACTCCAGGCTAATCCTGGAGGGTTGGCTACCCCATTGGGACCCCATGGTGCTGTACGGACCCAGAAAGAGAATCTCTGCCGTGGAGGGACTGGGGCCCCCTGGTGCTGGGTGCTGTACAGACACTGAGAGATGATCCCTGGTCCATCAGGATTGCCATCAAAAACCAGATTTTAAACCATTTATAAAGCTATTGTGGAGCTGAAGACAGCAACAGCTAATCTCCTGCCTTCCCAAAGCGATTGCTGGGGAGGGAGGCGGCCCTAGCTTCTGACTGATGGAGAGGGAGGTATCCAGGACAGCTGCTGGAGCTAGAAGAGAGGACTGATGAAACAAGCGCTGCTGACTGAGAGAACTCACCAGCCTTTGCTCTGATGTCACACTGAGCCTGCTTCACATCTGCCAGCACCTTAAAGACTTTGACTGCCAGCACACAAGGGTCAACTTCATAAATCTTCAGCTCTTGCTTTGGCAGCTTCCCCTGGTGAAGCTCTTTAGACATGCTTCTGAGCTTAGATCTGAGAAATATCTTAAATATGAGGGACATCTGGGAGCTATGAACAGTGAGAAGGACCTTTTATTTAATTCCCTCTCCCTCTGCCTTGACATACTGCTCCAGAAACTGTCTCCAAGCACTCACCCAGCCCGAGTGCAGGAGGAGGTGGTGTTCCACAGGCCAAATGGAACTAGTTACCCAGGCTCCAGAGCTAGCAGTGAGGAGTCTACTGTCTTGCTACCCTTCCAACCTGCTGCAGAAAGCCTACGAGCCAGGCATGGCATGCAGCAGGCTTTGGGAGGGGAAACTCAATGTTTTTTATTTGTGTGCTGTGGTGGCTTGTAAAAGTCAAGGTTATATTGCTGGTCTGATATATTGCTGGTCCCTGGATGCAGAGGAGCCAAGCTCAATACCTGTGGCATGTTGGCATCTTAGTAATGGCTTGTAGATTAAGCAAAGTGACCCACGAACCAGTTTCCTGGGAGGCGAGATGGCTGAGAGTGGTTGAAATATGAGATCATGCTAATGTAAACAGTTGTGAGATGGGTGTGAGCTTGACTCTTCTGTAACCAAGCTTTCCTCTAAGTAACAATCTGGAAGCTGAAGTGGGTCGAAGGTTTGGTGAAACAATGCTTGTTGTAAAATAATTTAGTGGAATGACTCATTCATGTCACAAGGAATATTCTGAATGGTCCAGTGGCCATAACAGCGGGGTCATAGGACAGATCAAAGCTTTTATAAAGCTGAGGCAAATAATGATGCTTTATAACAAACTTGACAACAGTTAGGCTGCTGGTGTTTTGAGACCCCTGGTCCGTGACTGGAGCTCCTAGACTCTATGGTAATGCAAATACACGCTCCTGGTGCCATTCATGCAAAGACCCCAATGCATTTTGCACATAATTAGCCTCCCCGCACTCTTGGGAGGTGGGAACTATGCCCCTGTAATAGATGTGCAAATGGAAAGGCAGAAAGTAGAACAGGGCAGAAAGGGGAATCCTGACCCCTGCTCTAGCCATTTAATAACACTCTGCCTGAAATTATACCATTCTGAAAAATGGTTTATTTTATAAACGTGTTGCTCCCATGGTCTCCGGTCACTGGACGGCACCGTGCTGGTGTCAGCACTGAAAGGCTCTTGCACCTGAGACTGTGGCTGGCCTGGCTCCGAGGAGACCATCCTGCGAGTGTGCTTCCTGTTGGCCTGAGGCTGCCTTGTGGATTCAGGCCTCCATCTGGGGAGAGGAGAGATCGTGGCTGTATGACTGTCGCATGCATGCCCTAGCGTACGACTGGGGTAGCAGAGCAACTGGGGCATTGCCAAAAGCAGTGCCATGAGAAGATAGAGGCTGCAGGTCCAGTATAATGAGGCCCAGGATGGCAGCAGTTCGTCCTACTCAGACAGGAAATGTACCTGTTTACAGAGTGCACATCCGAATCCTAGGGACGCCACCCAGCCTGGCACAGGAGCACCTTGCAGCTTAGTCATTAGCACCGTTCCCTCTAAGCTGCGCACATGCGCGTGCACACAGATCCTAAACCCCGCGCACACAGCGAAACGCCGGGCACACACAAATTTGCACAGAAGAAATTTTTTGTGCACACGGCCTGTCAAAAATTAGAGGGAACATTGGTCATTAGAGGAGGTGCTAAACAGACTCTGAGAACTACATAAACTAGAGCAAAGGGGAGCAAAGCAGGTGGTGCCTGGTACATTGCTGGGATGTCAAGATTTCTTGGGCAGACCTAGCACCTTTGGCATGGCTGCAGAGGTAGCAGCTGAGCCAGTTTGGAGGTGGAGGAGGGGCTCTCTACAGCAGGCATGCAGCTCTTCACTGAGTAATGTTCCAGAAGGGTGGATCTTGATTCTCATATCATGGTGTAACCTCTACCCCACCTTTTTAAGTGTTGTATCTGACTTCTAATGTGTCCTTAGCCTTTGTAGTTCAAGGAGAGAGGGGCTTCCAAGTAGGCACTGGAATGCAAACCTGGCTTGGAATCTCTGCTTTCCTGGCATTTTTGGTATTGCAAAGAGTGGCTGGGAGTCTGTTATTAACTCTACCATTTGCTTTACGTTGTAGCGTCCACTCCTGCAGAACAGGTGACCCAGAGCCAGCAGGGAGGTAGGTGGACCTATATCTGCAGAGGTGGAACCTTGCATAGTGAGGTCCAGGGAGAGGGAAGAGGAGAGAGGATCTATTCCTGGAAATGCACAGAGACCCAAATAGGGACTCTGAGTAGATGTGCCAGTTGTAGAAACGCAAATGAGAGTCGCTATGAAAAGATAGGCTAAGGCACTGATGCAGGAATGCGTTAAGAATGAGAGGGAGATGTGCAGGGAGAACAGTTCTGCGGAAAAGGACCTAGGGGTGATAGTGGACGAGAAGCTGGATATGAGTCAGCAGTGTGCCCTTGTTGCCAAGAAGGCCAATGGCATTTTGGGATGTATAAGTAGGGGCATAGCGAGCAGATCGAGGGACGTGATCGTTCCCCTCTATTCGACATTGGTGAGGCCTCATCTGGAGTACTGTGTCCAGTTTTGGGCCCCACACTTCAAGAAGGATGTGGATAAATTGGAGAGAGTCCAGCGAAGGGCAACAAAAATGATTAGGGGTCTGGAACACATGACTTATGAGGAGAGGCTGAGGGAGCTGGGATTGTTTAGTCTGCAGAAGAGAAGAATGAGGGGGGATTTGATAGCTGCTTTCAACTACCTGAAAGGGGGTTCCAAAGAGGATGGCTCTAGACTGTTCTCAATGGTAGCAGATGACAGAACGAGGAGTAATGGTCTCAAGCTGCAGTGGGGGAGGTTTAGATTGAATATTAGGAAAAACTTTTTCACTAAGAGGGTGGTGAAACACTGGAATGCGTTACCTAGGGAGGTGGTAGAATCTCCTTCCTTAGAGGTTTTTAAGGTCAGGCTTGACAAAGCCCTGGCTGGGATGATTTAACTGGGAATTGGTCCTGCTTCGAGCAGGGGGTTGGACTAGATGACCTTTTGGGGTCCCTTCCAACCCTTATATTCTATGATTCTATGACAGATCCAGTAGGAATTATTTAAAGGAATATGAAAATGTCTGCTTCTTTGACCCTGCACCTGCATCCTTCATGCCCTGATACTGGCAGATAGTGCAATAATTCAGGGCAACAGCAGTTATGGGACTGTCCTACTAGGCCCGCACTTCTTCCTAACCTTTTCTCTGGTATCTTACTTCTCTGCAAGAATGTGGGAAGGAAAATGTGTGCAAATGAGAGGCACTCGCAAGAGAATAGCCCCAGTGCCCTTCTCTGGTTTGTATGTTCAAACTTAGTGCAGCTTGTTTGTGTGTAACAAATGTGATACAGCATGGCCAGAGGGCAGCAGGAGATTACTAGAAGGGAGCCTTATTCCCTGTAGAGGGAAGAAAGTTTGCTATAGACTAATTAGAGCACCTGAAGCCAGTCACATGATAAAAAACCTCTGCTTCAATCAGACCAGGAGGAGTTGGAGTAGAGAGCAGTATGAAGGAGTTGAAGTAGAAGAGAGTTTGGAGAAGTGCCATGGCTGGCTAGACGACCAAGACCCTAGGTAAAGAGACACCCAGCTTGTGCAGAGAGGGAAGGCAGGAAGCCCCACAAACTGAAGAGCAAGAGAGGGAAGTAGCCCAGGGGAAGGAGCACTAGTTCAAGTGGTTTACCACGATCCCTAGGGCCCCTGGGCTGGGACCCGGAGTAGAGGGCAGGCCCGGGTCCCTTCCTCTCCACTATCCTTCTCTGGGTTACTAGTAGGACAGTAGATACTCTAGTTCAAGGGTAGGAAACTGCGCCCTGAACCCCCAGAAGAGGAAGCGCGGCACCCATCGTAATCGTACCGGCAATTTGCCACACGTGGTGTCAGGTGTGGGATCTACACGCTGGGGACTTAAACCAGGGTTAGCCAAAACCTTCCCATCCCTAAGATGGACGATGTGGTCAAGGCCCTAATACAAGCCACCGCCGCACAGCAGGAGGCTACCCGGGTCCAAGCAATCGCCCAAAAGGAGGCGACTCGGATGCAGCAGGAGACGAATTGTCTGTTGATGAGTCAGGCTGCCCAGGACTGAGCCCTGCTTCAAGAGCTGGTGAACCAGATGAAGGCCCTTATGGAGCTGAACTGCAACTGGACCCAGACCATATGGGCCAGCCACTACTTACAGAAAATGACATGGGAGGATGATGTGGAGGCATACTTCCTGGCTTTTGAAAGAGCAGCCCTGCGGGAGGCTAGGCATCCTCGCCCCGTTCCTGTGTGGGGGAGGCCCAGAAGGTCTACTACGATATGGCCGCGGCGACTGCAGCAGATTACCCCCAGCTGAAGACAGAGATCTTGGCCAGATCCAGAGTAACGATGGCATTGCGAGCCCAGAGGTTCCATGAGTGGCAGTATACAGAGGACAAGACACCCCGATCGCAATTGTTTGACCTGATCCACCTGACCGGGAAATGGCTGCACCCTGAGGTCCTCAGCTCTGAGAAGATGACGGAACTCCTGGTACTGGACCGGTATATGAGGGGGCTACCACCAGGCCTCCGGGCTTGGGTTGGCCAGAATGACCCCTCCACCTATGATGAGTTGGTTGCCCTCGTGGAAGGACAGCTGGCAGCCCGCGAACTGTTCCAGACCCAAGGGGGTGAGACACGGCAAACCAGGAAGCCAGTCCCAAACCCAAGGCCCTGGACTATCGAGAACTCCAGGAGAACCGTAACTGGGTGGAAAGACACCGAGGAATGGCCCGAGGCCAAGAAGGGATGTGAGGGCCGGCCAAATAGCCCCAGGCAGACGGTGGCAACCAGAATAAGGGGGAAATGTTATGTGTGTGGGGAATTGGGGCATATAGCAGCCCAGTGCCCCAACAGAGAAGAGCCTATGCAATGTAATCTGGGGGATCACAGGGAGCAATGTGGCCTAATTGGCCTGGTAGGGGTCGCAATGACCTCGCATGGGTATATAAGATCAGTAAAAATGAATGGTATTGAGACCATAGCATTAGTAGATTCCAGGAGTGCTGTCACGCTGGTCATGGGGAAGTTGGTGAGGCAAGACCAACTTCCCCAGGCCAAAAACACAGTTCATGGCACCGTAAATTTCTGCCCCACAATCCCAGTACGGATTGAGATCCAGGGGAATACTACCAGGGTGACTGCAGGGGTGGTCCCCAGGCTCCCCTACCCTGTCTTAATTGGTAGGGACTTCCCCGGGTTTGAGAGTTTACTCCCCCCAATAGAGCCAGGGGAGGGTAGCAACCCCCAGGCTGAGATGGGGGCACCTACAGATAGCCTCACCCCAGCATTTGCCGAATTTGCCCCAGAGTTCTTCTCATCCCCCGGAAAACCCTGAAAGTCTAGGCGGGAAAGGAGAGCAGATAAAAGATTAGGGACCAGGATTCTAGCAGAGAACCAGAAAACCTCCCTTGTTGGTAGGTGAACCCGTTCAGGAGGCCAGGAGATAATTCAGGCCAGTGAGGACTCAGAGGCGGTTCCTAGCCCAAGTAGGGGCAATCCAGGGGGCGGAGTAGAAACAGGCCCCCTGGAATTAGGTCAGATTGGTACCACACGGGAGAATTTCGGGCAGGATCAAGCCAATGACCCGCTCACTATATGCGAATGTGAGGGAGGAGGTAGTGGAAGTAAATGGCGTACCTGTGGAAGGAAAGACCAAAGGCCCAAGGCCATATTATGTGCTCAGACATGATCTGTTGTACAGGATAGAGCAAATACGAGGGGAAGAAGTAGAGCAACTCTTAGTCCCACGGAAACACACAAGGGCAGTACTAGAGTTAGCTCACAGTCATCTATTTGGGGGACATCTAGGAGTAGTCAAGACACTGGATAAAGTCCTAAGAAGGTTTTATTGGCCAGGAATATGTGCAGAGGTCCAGCGCTATTGTGCCTCTTGCCCTGAATGCCAGTTGCATAGCCCCCAACCTCACTTGCGGGCCCCATTAGTACCTTTGCCTATTATTGAAGTCCCTTTCGAGAGGATAGCCATGGACATAGTGGGCCCACTGGAAAGATCAGCATGGGGCCACCGAAACATACTAGTCATCCTTGACTATGCCACGTGGTATCCAGAAGCCATTCCTTTAAGAAACCCCACATCCAAGGCAATAGCAAAAGAACTACTCCAGGTTTTTGCAAGAGTGGGCATCCCTAAGAAGATCCTGACAGACCAAGGAACCCCTTTCATGTCAAAATTAATGAAAGACTTATGTACCCTACTCCGCATCCAGGCCATAAGGACCTCAGTCTACCATCCACAAACAGATGGACTGGTTGAGCGGTTTAATCGTACCTTTAAAAGTATGATCCGGAAGGATGGAAAAGACTGGGATACCCTTCTACCGTATCTAATGTTTGCTATACGGGAAGTCCCCCAGGCGTCCACAGGTTTCTCTCCCTTTGAACTACTATATGGACACCACCCACGTGGAATATTAAATATTGCCCAGGAAGATTGGGAAGAACAACCCAACCCAGGAAAGAATGTCATTGAGCACGTGACAGATGAGAGAGCGAATAACTCAAGTAACCCCTATAGTACGAGAACATTTGGAAAAAGTACAAGAGGCCCAGTGGACATATTACAACCGTCGGGTGAAAGTACAGAGATTTCAGCTTGGGGAACGGATGATGGTGCTAGTGCCGACAGCAGAAAGCAAAATCCTAGCCAGCTGGCATGGACCATATGAGATAGTGGAAGCCATTGGGGAGGTGGACTATAAGGTCAGATAACCAGACCACCGAAGACCAAAGCAAATCTACCACATCAATTTACTGAAGCCCTGGTGTGACTGAGAGATATGCCTGGTCATTCGGGGAGCTCCACCCCTGACAGATGACCCACAGAGGCAGGTGAAGATATCTCCTGAGTTAACTCCAGAACAATGAACAGAGGTCATTGATATGATCCAAAGGAACCAGGACACATTCTGTACACAGCCGGGCCATACGACACTGGTCCAACATCATATTGTCACCAGTCCCGGAGTAAGGGTGACGATAAGACCCGTACCAAATACTGGAAGCTAAAAGGGAAGAAATTAGGACAGAAGTGAAGAAGATGCTGCAACTCAGGGTTATTAAAGAATCCCACAGCCAGTGGTCCAGCCCTATCATCCTAGTCCCCAAGCTTGACTGCACCCTGAGGTTTTGCAATGACTTCTGGAAGTTGAATGAAGTATCCCAATTCAATGCCTATCCGATACCACGAATTGATGAGCTACTTGATCAGTTAGGCAAGGCCCGATAGCTAACCACTCTGGACCTGACCAAAGGATATTGGCAAATTCCCCTGGCCGAGAATGCCAAGGAAAAGACTGCCTTCTCTACACCTGATGGTCTGTTCCAATACACTGTCCTCCCTTTCAGACTCCATGGGGCCCCTGCAACATTCCAATGACTTATGGACAAATTGCTGTGACCCCATGTCAAGTATGCTGCCGCCTGTCTAGACGACATAGTCATCCATAGCCCTGACTGGGAAACGCACCTCGGAAAAGTAGAAGCGGTGCTAGACGCCCTTTGGAAGGCCGGCCTCACTGCCAACCCTCTCAAGTGCACGATGGGGCTAGCTGAGGCCAGATACCTCGGGTATGTAGTAGGGAGAGGTTTGGTGAAACCCCAATGGAACAAAGTGGAGGCAATACAAGGTTGGCCTCGACCAGTCCACAGAAAGCAGGTCAGAGCATTTTTAGGGGTCTCACTATCTGAGATTCATCCCTCATTTCGCCACAAGAGCAGGGCCATTGGCGGATTTGATAAAGGCTCGGGGCCCCAAGATAGTAAAGTGGACTGATGCAGCAGAAGGAGCATTTGCAGATTTAAGGACAGCCCTTTGCTGCCATCCAGTACTCATAGCCCCAGACTTCGAGAAGGAATTCATCCTACAAACAGATGCCTCGGAGGTAGGGCTAGGAGCCGTCCTTTCACAGATGGTAGGGGATGAGGAACACCTGATCTTATACCTCGGCCGGAAACTCCTCCCCAGGGAACAAAAGGACGCCATCATTGAAAAGGAATGTCTGGCGGTAAAATGGGCTATGGAGACTCTCCACTACTACCTACTGGGGCAGCGGTTTACCCTTGTGACAGACCACGCCCCACTCCAGTGAATGCACAGAAGCAAGGAGAAGAACTCAAGAGTGACTAGGTGGTTCCTGTCCCTGCAGCCCTTCCATTTCCGGGTACAGCATAGGGCCAGAAGCCAACACGGCAACGCTGATCGCCTATCACGACAGCACTGCCTCTCGTCCCAAGTAGCCCAGCCCCATGTTGTTGAGCAGGGAGGGGGGATATGTGATACAGCATGGCCAGAGGGCAGTAGGAGAGTACTAGAAGGGAGCCTTATTCCCTGTAGAGGGAAGAAAGTTTGCTATAGACTAATTAGAGCACCTGAAGCCAGTCACATGATAAAAAACCCCTGCTTCAATCAGACCAGGAGGAGTTGGAGCAGAGTGCAGTTTGGAGGAATTGAAGTAGAGGAGAGTCTGGAGAAGTGCCATGGCTGGCTAGAAGACCAAAGCCCTCACTTCTTCCTAACCTTTTCTCAGGCATCTTACTTCTCTGCAAGAATATGGGAAGGAAAATGTGTGCAAATGAGGCACTCGCAAGAGAGTAGCCCCAGTGCTATTCCCTCCCTCCCCAAGAAGAGGAAGCGTGGGACCCATCATAATCATACTGGCAATTTGCCACACAAAGTTTATTCTTTGAGTGCTTTGCACAACAGCAATACTGCCTTTCAACATCAGTACAATAGCAGTTCACACCTCCATGAACTCACTCGCTGTGGACATAACCTCATCCAGAATATAGCTCTGATCCCACAGTAATCCATTTCTTCAGAAACTTCTTTTCTGAGCCAATAAATGGAATTGTCTAATTTATTGTCTTCTTTATCCTTCTTCCCAGAGCCATGTAGTCTGCAGTGATCCGCTCAAGGTCATTCTTGGCAGTATCATTGGTGCACACGTGGAGGAGCAGGAAGTGGTAGTGATCGGAGGGCTTGATGAATCTTGGCAGTCTCTCCATCACATCGTGAATCCTAGCTCCTGGCAAGCAGCAGACTTCTCGGTTTTCCCAGTCGGGGCGGCAGATAGATGACTCAGTCCCCCTGAGGAGAGAGTTCCTGACCACCACCACCCGCCTCCTTCTCTTGGGAGCGGTGGTCATGGAATCCCCAACCCTAGGACAGTGCATCTCATGCCTTCCAATCAGCAGAGTCTCCTTCTGTTCCCTTCCCTCAGATGTATCATCTAGTCCACTCTCCGCATTAGTACCTGTGGAGAGAACAAGAAAATGGTTGCTTACCTGTATCTGCATTGCTGGTACGTGGACACTTCCCTTTCTTCTTCTGGAGTCACATGCTGCCAAATTTCCTCACCATCCTTCTGTCCCTGCTGCGCAGCCTGCTCTGAATCTTCAGAAAGTTGTGCCTGTAGAAGCATATCCTGACGGCTGTCCAGGAAATCTTCAGTTTCTCTTATGCAACGCAGGGTCGATACTTGTTTCTCCAGACCTTGAACCTTCTCTTCCAATATGGAGACGAGCTTGCACTTTGTACAAAGTCGCTTCTGTCCTGTGGAAGAAAGACAAACATGGCACATCCTGTGCAGGTCACAACAGCTGAACGCTCACCATCCATATTACCTTCCTTCTATGAGCTTCCTCAGGACTTGTAGTAACTATTCAGAGAAGCCTGCAAGATGTAAGCCTCAGTGGGCTCTCACCAGGCGAACTCCCGCTGTTCGCCGCTCAGCTGGTTTGCAGTTGACTGGCTTTTTATAACAGTCAGGCCCACTCAAGGCTCACCTGGAACAAAGCACTCCCAATTCACACTTTTCAAACAATCAAGCACATGGTCAAACTGTCCCTGCAACAGACACTCAGATACTCACCAACACCGCCCCACTAGTGCAACACTTAGCGTACCTCCTCTCAGACAGATCCCAGGCAAACTCCCTCTGTTAGCCTGTTATCACACTTGGAGTTGCAGCTAGCAAGGGATGTTAAGAGTAACAAGAAGGGTTTCTTCAGGTATGTTAGCATCAAGAAGAAAGTCAAGGAACTTGTGGGCCCCTTACAGAATGAGCGAGGCAACCTAGTGACAGAGGATGTGGAAAAAGCTAATGTACTCAATGCTTTTTTTGCCTCTGTCTTCATGAACAAGGTCCACTCCCAGACTACTGCACTGGGCAGTACAGCATGGGGAGGAGGTGACCAGCCCTCTGTGGAGAAAGAAGGGGTTTGGGACTATTTAGAAAAGCTGGACAAGCACAAGTCCATGGGGCCGGATGCGCTGCATCCGAGAGTGCTAACGGAGTTGGTGGATGTGATTGCAGAGCCGTTGGCCATTATCTTCGAAAAATCACGGCGATCGGGGGAGGTCCTGGATGACTGGAAAAAGGCTAATATAGTGCCCATCTTTAAACAAGGGAAGGAGGAGGATCCTGGGAACTACAGGCCAGTCAGCCTCCCCTCAGTCCCTGGAAAAATCATGGAGCAGGTCCTCAAGGAATCAATTCTGAAGCACTTAAAGGAGAGGAAAGTGATCAGGAACAGTCAGCATGGATTCACCAAGGGCAAGTCATGCCTGACTAATCTAATTGCCTTCTATGACGAGAACTCCCTCTGTGGATGAGGGGAAAGCAGTGGACGTGTTGTTTCTTGACTTTAGCAAAGCTTTTGGCACGGTCTCCCACAGTATTCTTCCCAGCAAGTTAAAGAAGTATGGGCTGGATGAATGGACTATAAGGTGGATAGAAAGCTGGCTAGATTGTCGGGCTCAACGGGTAGTGATCAATGGCTCCATGTCTAGTTGGCAGCCAGTATCAAGTGGAGTGCCCCAAGGGTCGGTCCTGGGGCTGGTTTTGTTCAATATCTTCATTAATGATCTGGAGGATGGCATGGATTGCACCGTCAGGAAGTTTGCAGATGACACTAAACTTGGAGGAAAAGTAGATTTGGTGGACGGTAGGGATAGGATACAGAGGGACCTAGACAAATTGGAGGATTGGGCCTAAAGAAATCTGAGGTTCAACAAGGACAAATGCAGAACCCTGCACTTAGGACGGAAGAATCCCATGCACCACTACAGACTAGGGACCGAGTGGCTAGGCAGCAGTTCTGCAGAAAAGGACCTAGGGGTTACAGTAGACGAGAAGCTGGATGTGAGTCAACAGTGTGCCCTTGTTGCCAAGAAGGCAAATGGCATTTTGGGATGTATAAGTAGGGGCATTGCCAGCAGATCGAGGGACGTGATCGTTCCCCTCTATTCGACATTGGTGAGGCCTCATCTGGAGTACTGTGCCCAGTTTTGGGCCCCACACTACAAGAAGGATGTGAAAAAATTGGAAAACGTCCAGTGGAGGGCAACAAAAATGAATATGGGACTGGAACACATGACTTGTGAGGAGAGGCTGAGGGAACTGGGATTGTTTAGCCTGCGGAAGAGAAGAATGTGGGGGGATTTGATAGCTGCTTTCAACTGCCTGAAAGGGGGTTCCAAAGAGGAGGGATCTAGACTGTTCTCAGTGATAGCAGATGACAGAACAAGGAGTAATGGTTTCAAGTTGCAGTTGGGGAGGTTTAGGTTGGATATTAAGAAGAACTTTTTCACTAGGAGGGTGGTAAAGCACTGGAATGTGTTACCTAGGGAGGTGGTGGAATCTCCTTCCTTTGAAGTTTTTAAGGTCAGGCTTGACAAAGCCCTGGCTGGGATGATTTAGTTGGGGATTGGTCCTGCTTTGAACCAATGACCTCCTAAGGTCCCTTCCAACCCTGATAGTCTATGATTAAGAGAGGCTGGTTTTAAAACAGAAGTTATATTCATTTCACTTGATCAGGATCTAATTCTCTAGTGTGTGGACAGATCATTCCTTATTTGTGCATCATACTGACAAACTCCGGTGGAACTGCTTGTCTGTCTGGCTATTCGTGGGTTGCTGTCAGTCTGGCTGTCTTAGCGCTCTACTGTTCACTTGCTTTCACATATGTTATGCAAAGTGCAGCCGACAGATACATTAGTGGCTGAACAGTCGTTCCAGCTCAGCAGACACATCCATCTAGCTTTCAGTCTCCTGAGCATACACTCCACCATCTCCCCACACCTGCTGAATGTATTGCTCAATCTGTGTGTCTGCCGTGGCAAGGAGAAATATGAGGTCATCTCCAGGCTAAAGGGAAAGCATGTCCATGCTCTTGCTGCCTAACATCTCTGCAACATTTCATGTTGTTGATCACCCAGCTCTCCTGTCCTGCTCTGACTCTTCAGCAGAGGTTGATGGAAATGTCCTGAAATGGCTCAGGACGTTCCTCTTGCACAAAACCCAAACTACTATCCTCCTATTCAGTATTCATACAGTGCCTTTGGGAGAGCTAGTGAGGCGGTGCAGGCTGGTGCCCCAGCAGTATGCAGACAGCACCCAGTTCTGCAAAACCTGAATGCCAAACATAAATGACTCCATTTCCTGCTTGCACAGTGCCTAGAATTGTCATCTCAGTGAAGCAAAATCCAAATAAGGTGAAGGTGAAGCCAGGGGGAGCACCCTTCCTGCATAACAACTCCCACTTTTAGGGGCATCTGTATCTAAATGGATTTAACAATTTACACCCTTGGGAGCTCCCTTCAGCTCTGCCCTGAATAGCCACAGCTGCAAAACACCTCCTCTTTCACCTGCAGGTGGCCAGAAGGTATCGCACAATTTTGGTCTGGCCATGATGATCTGCACTTTACATCCACATCAAGCTCAAAGAAAAAATGTTCACCAAAAAGGTGAGTAACGATTGGACATCTAACATAGTCAATGCCAGTGAAGCTGGGGTAGGATCAGAGGTTAAAATAGGGAAAGAACAAGTTGAAGACATCTAACTTGTGTAAGAAATTTTTAAGTCACCAGGACCTGATGAAATACATCCTTGACTACTCAAAGAGCTGACAGAGGAGATATCTGAGCCATTAGCCATTATCTTTGAAAAGTCATGGAAGATGGGAGAAATTCCAGAGGACTGGAAAAGGGCAAATGTAGTGCACATCTATAAAAAGAGAAATAAGGACAACCAGGGGAATTACAGACCAGTCAGCTTAACTTCAGTATCCAAGAAGACAATGGAGCAAATAATTAAGCAATGAATTTGCAAACACCTAGAAGATAAGGTGATAAGTAACACTCAGCGTGGACTTGTCAAGAACAAATCATGTCAAACTAACCTAATAGCTTTCTTTGACAGAGTAACAAGCCTTGTGGATGGGGGGAAGCAGTAGATGATGTGATATATCTTGACTCTAGTAAGGCTTTTGAACTGTCTTCTCATAAACAACTTGGGGAACTACAACCTAGATGAAGCTACTATAAAGTGGGTGCATAACTGGTTGGAAAACCATTCCCAGAGAGTAGTTATCAATGATTCAGTCAAGCTGGATGGGTATATTGAGTGGGGTCCCACAGGGATCGGTTCTGTTTAATATCTTCATCAATGATTTAGACAGTGGCAGAGAAAGGACACATAAAGTTTGCAGGCGATACCAAGCTGGGAGGGGACCTACCATCTGAATTTTTTCCAGATATGCTGATTCTACTTGTTCTCAGTGGAAGTGCTCAGCCCCACTGAAAAGCAGCCTAGAACTTGGGGGACCTAGGTTCAAGTCCCTGCTCTTTCACAGACTCCCTGTATGATCTGGGGTGTCTCTTAGCCTCTCTGCCCTTCAGGTCCCCCTTCTGTACAGTGGGGATAATGGCAGTGCTCTGTATCACATAGGTTTACAAGGGCAAATACATTAAAGTTTGTGAGGTGCCCAGATACTAAGGTGCTGGGGCCAAATAAATACCCAGGAGAGAGTATGATTTTATCTTGGTTTTCTTGTAACCGAAAGCTGCCGAGCATATCTGGTATGGGAGCTGCTTTATTGCTGCATTGGTAAAGAGGTTAGTATCTGTACACCGTACAGTAGGGCAGCACGGGCAAACACTATGTTACTTCCACAAGCAGCCATGTAAAAGGCCAGCTCAGTAGTTGATATTCTGGTGCCTGACTTGATATGTTCCTCATAGTCCAAGCAGACACTGCCAAGGTTGTCTCAGTCAGCACATTACCCTTTGCTTAGCACAGACCCTGCTGTTTGGGTTAATCTATTATATTTTTGGCACTGATGGTTACTCTGCCTTAGAAGCATTGCCTTAGAATAGCGGACTGTAGAATCCCTGCTTTCCAAGCTAGGGACAAGACAGTGATAATGTCGTTACCTGCTCGTGCAAGGTCACCAGTAGAGCAGTGGCTCTTCCAGTCCCTGTGCTCTTACATGAAATACCATAGATTCAAAGAAACTGCTCAAGTGGAATTTAGTATTATAGAGCTAAACCATGATTTGCTTCATCTTCTGTTACTATGAAGATCAGGCAATGACTGTCACCCATTGCTTAATGCCATGGCTGGACATTGTCTGTCTGTACAGACTTCTCTAACAATGCTACTGTGGAGATGCAGAAATGTGTTTGTCTTGCCTGTGCCAAAATTTATCTCAGAAGCCTCTGAAGACTGAGACACCTGAGCATAAAGACTTTGTTGAGGTGATTGTTTGGTCACTGGACATTTTTCTATAGCTGTGAGACAGCAACAAACTCCTTGACAGGAGTGCATTTTCCACCACCACACTACCTGAGTATATGGTGTCTATAAGACCATAGATGCTAGAGATGGAAAAGTCCTATTTGTCTGTCCTTGGCTAGTGAATGCTACGAAGTATTCTCCAGGACTTTGCCCTGTCTAGTTTTGAATGTCTCAAAAAATCGGTCTTTCACTGTATCCCTTGAAGAGACCTTTGCGAAACTGAGTAGATCTCTGCAACTAAGGAAATATTTTCCTAACATCCAGCTTAAATTTTCCATCTCTGTATTTTATCCCATTCCTCCTAGTTATACTGCCTTAGATCATCCTAACCAATTCCTGCGTGCATGTTGCCTCCCTTAGTCATTGCTGCATTGTACAAATCACATATTAAGAGTGGGATTTTCAAAGCCTTCCGCTTCGGCCTAATTCTGCTCTCATTAAGTAACACTAAGATTGACTTTGATGTGGGAGTCAGGCCAATGCTAAATGCCTTTGAAAAGCCCACTCTAACAGTCTTCATGTTGATTTACTATTTGTGGGCACCATGCTTTTTTGTCCAGAAATCTGTCTGAAACATTTTATTAATAATAATCCCCATTCCCTGTATAGCACCTTCCATCAGCTGGTATCAAAGCGCTTTACAAAGGAGGACAGTATCATTATCCCCAGTTTATAGATGGGGAAACTGAGTTACAGAGAGGTGAAAGGACGCAGCTGGGGGTGGGTCTGGGGCCAGGAGTGGAAGCGGAGCCGCAACCAGGCTGCAGTGGGGGGCAGCTACTGGGTCTGGGTCCAGGTGCAGCTCCGCTTCCAGCCCTGCCTCCAGCCTCAGTCCCGAGCAGGGAACGGAGCTGTGGCCAAGACTAGGGGTGGGGCAAGAGCAGAGCCACACCGAGGCTGGGGACGGGAGCCAGGGACGCGGATGAGGGCTGGGAGGGGCTAAGTGGTACTCTCCCCTCCCATGGAGGCTGACCTGGGCCCTGCTGTGCCCTCCCCCCCAAAGTTCCTCTTTGCCCCCCACAATTTGGGAACCTCTATTCTAGGCCATGCTCCCTGTAGCTCTCTCTAGAGATGCCTCTGAAATTAGCATAGTCCTTCTTGGGACCTTCATTTATGATGAAGCTGGTGTTATTTTGCAGAACGTTTCTCTGCATTCAGATATTACAGAGGAGTTCTGTTGCTGTGGATGGTATATCCCATCCACATCTATAGAGTTGTACGTCACTTCCCAGTCCAGACTGGGGGCTATTTATTATATGAGTCTCTATTAGCGGTTTTCCTTGGGAGTTCAGTGTGTGCAATGAAAGATGGTTCTGTGCTTTACAAGCTTTATCACCTACACAAAGCATGTCTGAATTATTCCACATCTGCTATCCCGTGTGAGCAAGGGTATTCCTTTTGATAATAGATTAGTGACTAAGCAAAATCTTCACGCTCTTGATGGGCAATGGATGCCCCTTCAATATGCAATTCACCTCTTTACCATGGTTCAAGTTGCATTAGTTGTTCTAAATGAGCCACAGATTATTTTTTTTTTTTAGTGGTGTTCTTGAAAAGTTGGTATTTCACAATTACCTGAACTTTAAAACATGGCATGTAAATAGCCCTCAGCAAAGAGTTTATCTAGAGCAGAGGTGGGCAAACTTTTTCATCTGGGTGGGGAAATTGCATGCAGGGCCATAAATGTAGGGCTGGGGCAGGGAGTTGGGGTGCGGGAGGGACTGTGGGGTGTGGGAGGGGGCTCAGGGTAGGGGGTTGGGGTGCAGGAGGGGTGTGGCAGAGGGTTAGGGGGCTCAGGGCAGGGAGTGGAGGTGTGGGGTGCAGATGGGATTTGCGGTGCCGGTTCTGGCCTGGCACCACTTCCCTTGAGTGGCTCTGGGGTGACAGCGGCACACAGCGGGATTAAGACAGACTCTCTGCCTGCCCTGGCCCCACGCCACTCCGCTCCCAGAAGTGGCCACCACCATGTCCTGGGGGGGACGGGACGGCAGAGGACTCCACATGCTGCCCTCGCCTGCAGGTACCTCCCCTGAAGCTCCCATTGGCTGCGGTTCCCCATTCCCAGCCAATGGGAGGTGCAGGGGGGTGGTGCCTGCAGGCGAGGCCAGCACACAGACCCTTCTGCCCTCACCTCCCCCCAGGGGCCACAGGTACGTGGTGCTGGCTGCTTCCGGGAGCAGGGCCAGGGCAGGCAGGGAGCCTGGCTTAGCCCTGCTGTGCCACAGGGCTGGCAATCCCGTGGGACGGATCCAAAGCCCTGACAGGCCAGATCCAGCCCACGGGCCGTAGTTTGCCCACCCGTGATCTAGAATTAAGTCCATCGTGTAGAGAAGGACTCTTACCACTTTCTCTAGCGTGTGGTGCCTCCTATGAAAAAACCCCATAATGTAAAGCTTATTTTTTTGTTTGGCTGCATGTTTTGGCCACCTCTTCGCTATGCGCTCTTGTGGTGTTTTCGCTTTTGAAAATGTCTTAATGTCCCAGACTGTTGGACTGAATTTCCCTAGTGCAATATGGCAGAGTAGTGAAGGCCTGTGTCTGGGTAATGGTGGCATTTTACCTCTTGAATGTTCTGTAATTCATGGAAAGAGCATAAACTTGAGAGCAGCTGATGCTGCTGTTGAGAGCAGCATGTAAAGTCTGCATTCATTCTCTCCTGGAAAAATATACAGTCCCTACTCTTGCGACTTAGAGGAGAAGTTGTCCTTGGATTACCATAGAGAGTAAAATTGAACCCACCAAGTCCAAGACATTAAACTCCCTTGTCTCTTACTGTTTCCAAGATACCAGGGTTTGCAGGGAGTGCAGCTACATGCTCATCCAGAGGAAGATAAATCACTGCATGTTTTCCTCTAAAGGAGACAGTTTCTAAAAATAGGAGCCATGCTGGAGCTACCGAGAACAAAAGAACACTTGGGAACCACCTCTGCCATTGTCCTCCTCTCCATATCTGTGCTCTCTGCCACTCCACAGATAGCTACATGCCTGTCTCCCAAATGCCATCTATGCGCCGTATATTTTGGAAGTCTTTAAAATCTGCCATTTTTTGGAGCATGAGATTTTAAAGATCGCAGCTTCTGTCCCCTCCCCCTTGGCATTCCAGACTGGTGTGACTCAGCTTCCTGAACACTGCCCATTTAACATGATCCTGCCGTTTGTTACCGGGCTCTCTTACCATTCCCCTTTAAAAGAAAAGTGTCTGAAACATTCTCTCTGGATCCTAGGAACATTGTCCTTTGGTGCTGCATTTTCAGGCCAGACATGATCACCAAACAGTGTAAATCCAGAGTAAGCCCAGAGACTTCACTGGAGTCACTCTGGTTGTAGACTGGTGTAAATGAGATCAGAATTCAGCACTCACTCTGGGAGATATTTTTGAATCACAGGCAGAATGTTTAAGCCTGAGATTTTCCAAGTGGACTAGAGGATTTGGGACTCTGGATTAATGGGGTTTACACGTCCACTCCATGATTTTAAATCTCAGCCTGAGTCTTTAAGTAAAAGTTCTTTTCTTTGAATTACCACGGTGTCTGTGCTCCTCACTTCCCTTCATAGCTACGACAACATTCTGGACTCTGCATTTGCTTGGGGTATCCTATTATTCAGTCATTTTTATCGCACAGTAAATGTAACTGGCGCTTCATGAAACAAATGCAAGATCCTTGAAAATTACGAGGTCACTGCCTTGGAATTTGCTGTCCTCCTAACAGAGGAAAGCAAACCCCAGACGCTAAAAAGCACAGAGGCAACACCCATGAGAAGGTCAGGATTGGAAAGATCCAAACTGTTCTCTTCCATGGAAGAGGAGGAAGGGGGCTGCACCCTATTAAATGTCTAAAGTAGCTCTCCGAGGTCTGAGCCTACATCCCCTGCAGTGCCACGTTCCCTGAGAGCCCATCGTGCCTCGTGCCTCTGTCAGTGTTGGCAGCTTCCCATTTCCTCTCTCTCCGTAACTTGTCTTAAGGCTAAATATTAACGGATCTCTCATTAGTAATGGCCCAGCTCCCTTGTACGGTCTATGTTGGTGGTTGTTGCACAAGTTAATTGGTGCATTTTGAACCTCATCTCTGCTTGTAGTGTGAAATGCTCAGTAAATTCTCTGGTTACTGTGTAAGAATCCTGTGTGTTGACTACCCCTTCACCCGATCTGTCAGGGTGCAGGAGCACTATGAGACTGGACCTGTGGTCTCTGCAGGCTGCATCTCTTTTTGTTTAACTGGGTAATCCTAAGGCATAGCTGGCTTCCTGGGTTACAGCCAGGTAGCTACAGGATACTGGGATGGAGAGGAAGGCAGCATTGTAGCTGCTAGGAGAACTGTGACCCGAGATGATGATGACCGAAGCAGGGTCATGAGATGTTGATTTACCATGACAAGGATATAGAAATTTTTCCATTTGGTGACAGAAATCAAACATGGGTACCAGGCTGAGATTCTAAAACTAAACGGGAAGCAAGGCGGGTTTAACTGACTACTGTTCTGACAACCTGAGCCATCCGCATGGCAGGCCTATTCTGGCAGAACAGAGACTGGAGTGACATGGACACTGGCACCTTGAATCTCCCTTGCCCTGCATCTTGGATAGTCCAGAGCAAAGTGGCTGTCAAACGCTGTCGGCTCACAATGGTGGCAATTACACTACCGCAAAGCGGGTAAAGTGGCAGCAGGACCATGGAGAAGCAGGCCCTGGAATTGTGCGCTGCAGTCTCTATGTAACACAGCCTGTGCTTCCTGAAAGCTTCAGCTGTCATTTGCTTTAGAGATGATTCAGGCATGGAGCATATCACGCCTATGCTCCATAGAGTGTACTAGCTGCTAGCTGGGATCTACAGTAGTGTAGGTCTGCACTGTCTAAGACCCTGTCTGTTCTAGGGAAATGGTTTAAAACATCCCACTATTGCCGATACTAGCTCTATCGCCAGTGGAGCCACGTTGCGTGTCCTAATGTGGACAGGGTGCCGGTGCCATTGTTAAGATCCTAAGACCTACCGGACTGGGTGAGACCAATGGTCCATCTAGCCCTGTATTGTGTCTCTGACCAGTGGCCAGTGCCAGAGCTTCGGGGGGGAGTGCACAGAACAGGACAGTTGGAATGATCCACCCTGTCTTCCCCTCCTACCTTCTAGCAGTCAGAGGTTTAGGGTTGCATCCCTGACTATCTTGGCAAATAGCCACTGATGGATCTATCCTCCATGAACTCGTCCAGTTCATTTTGAACCCAGTTATACTTTTGGCCTTCACAATGTCCCATGGCAATGAGTACCAGAGGTTAATCATGTATTGTGGAAAAAGTACTTCCTCTTGTTTGTATTAAACCTACTGCCTAATAATTTCATTGGTTGACCCTTGGTTTGTGTATTGTAAATAAAACTTCTCTACTCACTTTCTCCACACCATTTATGATTTTATAGACCTCAGTCATATTCCCCCCATCCCTTTAGTTGTCTCTTTTTTTTTTTCTAAGCTGAACAGCCCTAATATTTGTAGTCTCTCCTGGTATGAACACCTCAGAAATCCTTATTGCCCTTCTCTGACCCTTTTCCAGTTCCATTATATCCTTTTTGAGACGGCGGGTGGACCAGGACTGCACATAGTATTCAAGGTGTGGGTGCATCATGGATTTATATTGTGGCATGAGATTATTTTTTTTTCTTGTTTTCTATCCCTTTCCTACTCGTTCCTAACATTCTCTTAGCCTTTTTGACTGGAGGGAAGGATTTTCCAGTGATTAGGACACTAGTCTGGGGCTTGGGAGAGACAGGTTCAATTCTCTGCTCTGTCACAGACTTCCAGCGTGTCCTGGGGCAGGTCATTCATTCTCTGTGCCCAGTTCCCCTCTTTGAAATAGGGATGGCGGTGCTACCCTGCCTCCCAGGGGGTTTGTGAGGTGATTGTGAGACGTCCAGATATGATGGTAATGGAGGCGGGAGGGGCAGGTAAGTACCAAAGATTGATAGGGCATGTTGAGAGGCCTGTCTTACTGTGGTTTTCCCTGAGTTACTTTTGCTCATTTTGGAGTTCTCCTGAACTGACAGCACTTCGATCCCTGCTTGCAGAAGGCATGTTTGGAAAAAGGTGATCCCTGTATTGAGTTGACAGTGCAGTGTAGCAGACCACTGCGCTGAGGACACTCCAGATCATGGCAATACGGAATTGGCAAAGCAGCCTATGGGAGTTCAGTATCCAACACCCATTGAAATTAGACATTTGAGCACCTAATTCCCTTGGGCTCTTGGAAATCCCAGCCTTAATGGCTGCTCACATTGTCCATATCTCCAACAAGTGCAGCCTCCCTGGCCTGACACTCCTGTGACTTAATGTGGATACCCATCGTACAGTCTGAACAGCTCCGCCCCGCTGCTGGCTTTTGTGTTCTTGGGATAAACATTCATCCCACAGGCTGTGCCTGGAAGTCAAGCTCGAAGGCTGTGTAGGGTGCGAACAGGCTTTCACTGGAACACAGAAATTGTTCTTATTATTTGGGTTACGGGACCACATTGGAACCCCAGTCACAGTCCAGGACCCCGCTGTACTGTGCAAATGCAGAACAAAAAGATGGTCCCTGCCCTAATGAGTTTACAGTCCAAGTGTAAGAGAAGAGATAACAGGTGGATACAGACAGATGGGGCGGCATAAGGAAACAATGAAACAGTTGTGATCAGCTTGATGGGCAGGGCTCTCAGCACACCAGCGGCCTAACTGTTGTAATGTTTTTGTAGGCATCATGGCAAAGGAGAGATTTGAAGGAGTATAATGAGTTCGTTTTGTGGGTGTTTATGGGGAGCATGTGGGGCAGCATGGGAGAAAGCACAAAGGTGCTATCTGAAAATTTAACAAGTGGGCAATGGAGGCTAGGATCGTGGGTTGATCAGAGGCAAGGGTAGACCTTTTGATACTGAATGGGAGATAAGTAGGGTGTGGGGATAGTCCACAAAGGGCCATGGAAGTGAAGTCAAGCAGCTTAGAGAGGGATGATGTGGTCAAAGCAATAGGCTAGGATAGTGGTTCTCGGCCTGCGGCCCAATCAGCACAGAGCTGCGGCCCATGTGACATCCTCAGGGCCATAGAGGTAGTATTTGATTCGGCCCACATAACATGTGGCCCACAATAAAATAAATAGGTTGCGAACCACTGGGCTAGGACAATGATCCTTTGCATAAGCATTTTGAATGGATACCTCTAGCCTAAGGGCAGGTCACTCCAGCTCAAGGGCAGCAGAGGGCACGTCACTGTGTTACTGTGTGACATCCTGCACAGGTTCCATCATTTTCACAAGGTTCCCTTTGCAGGGGTTCTTCGCAAAAAATCCACCACCACCCAGTGGCTTGACTTCAAATGGACTGGCTGCTCCTCTCAGAAGAGGGTGGGTGGGAGCCAGGCATTGAAGCATGTGCATTTTTATTTTAAACTGCTTACTGCAAGAATGATTATACATCAAATCATTGGTGCACAGGATTAAACCCTCTTAAGTGTGGGTTAGAAATGCGGCAGTAATCTCAACCCGGCTGCAGAAGGGGAGGAGGCACAGCGGAAGCAGAGGAGGGGGCGATTATCTGCCAGGAAAGCTTTTTAACACAAAATTACATTATTCCAAATGGCAGTAAAGAAGCCAAGATTCGGCCCTGATCGACTGAAGCTTTCCTTTTCTCTGTTGCAGATGAGCCCGATCCTGCCCTCTGTGGTGCTGTCCCGACCACGCCTCACAGGAACGAACTCTGGTAAGTGCTGATACTCCTGGGATAAATCACACATTTGTGTCACTGCCACGGAACCGATCCCGAGGACTTTCACTTTTAACTGAGCTTGTAGGTAGTAAAGCCCTAAGGATGCCCCCTCCCCTTGCCATCATCCTTGCTGTTGAGCAACGGTGGGCATCTTACTCTGACTCACGCTTGCCAGGCCAGGGCTAAATGCAGTCCAGCCTAGGTGTCCTGCTTGATGACATCATTGGGCCTCCAAGCCCAACCCGTGCAACATTTTCAGTCTTAAAGTATAAGACTAGGATGAGGAATCAAACCCAGTTCGCCTGATTGCACCTCTCAAGTAACCTGTGTTTCCCATGATAACATGCTACCAAGTGGCTTTTGGGAGGGAATGGGGTGCATGACCTGCCATTCAGTCTTTTGCTTTTTCTTGTTTTGCTCTTCCCTCATATCCTCCAGCTGCCTGCATGCACATCACCTCCTGCAGGGGTGTCTGAGGCGAGGTAGTGTACCATTCCTCTTCCAGTGCCACTATGATGGCCACTGGGGGCCCGCCTACAGCCATTATCTTCCAGGAGGCTGGCAGTTGTAACAGAGATTTAAGGTTGATTGAGCGATGTTCAGGGAGTAGCTGTGGAACACGATGGAGAAAGCATGTCAGATATTGTGTGTCCCACATTGTGGCACTGAGTGATAATTCTGCAGGGCAGTATGGACCACTGACCTGCTCAGAATCCCCCTCTTTTATCTTGCTTATGCAACATAACTGGTGCCCAGCACATTTTAATGGGTTTATTTTTGTATCCAGTGTTGCTCAGTGTTCTGATCCTTCCTGGGCTAGGAGTTTCCTTATTGAGTTATTCTTAATAATACACATGGGATTTGCAGTGTATATGGTAATCCTTGGTGACCATAGAGGAACTCTCTTCCAACCAGCAGTTATTTTGCTTGGGTAAAATAAGGGATTTTACTGAACTGGAAAAATGGATGTGAATTTGTGGGGAGAGGAGGTTTCTTAAAACAGAAAACGGCAGTGCTGTGTGGGAATTTTGTGGGCTTGGCAGCTGTTCTGTCTTAGCCAACAAAGGTGCTTTGTTCTCACTTCAATAGAACTTGACCTGTTAGATAATGCTATCCTGTCTCATAGACTTGAGACTGTTGTGGTTTTTATCACCTCTGGTCACCTCTGCATTTGGAGGCATTTGAGTCCCCTGTTTGTTAGATTCTCTGGCCCAGTGCACATCATAAGGGGCAAGTGGAAGTCTTAGTCGGTGCTTTTCTATGAGGAAGGTTTGGAATGAGAGAGAGGTGGTATATTGGATGACTCGGTTGATTTGATAAGATATTCAGGGGGTTTCCACTGAACCAGGTTTGTAATGAGCCAAAGCTATTAGTATTTGGTGGCTGATATGAACTGAACAAAGGGGGATCTCAACCCAGATGTTATTTGACAAGCGTCCACCTCACACAATCACTGCCATGTTTGTCACTGACAACAGAGAAGCCGAGGACTGAGTAGGCCATGGAGATTCAAGTGTAGTCCTTGTAATCCAGGAATAAGGTATATTGGCAGAAGCCGGTGTGTGGCGGAATCTTACCTTGCTCGCTGGCTATACAGAGGCCTGGAGTCTGTATGGCTGTCAGTGTGCTGCCTTTTGCACTGTCTGTGCTAAACCCAATGGTCTGTGAAGCGGTACCTCTGATAGCTGCCATCAGAAATATCACTCTCAGCATGCAATGCTCTTTCTCAGTCAAAACCTGCTGGGACCTTGGTGTCCACCATCTGCACCTCCATTTTAATAAAGACGCTTGCCTAGCTTTTTTTCATCCATAGATCTCCAAGCACTTTGTAAAGTGGGTAGAATAATTATTCTTGTATTTGCAGAGGGAGTAGGAGTGGCTCAGAGCAGTTCAGCAGCTGGTCACTGGCAGAGAGGGGAAAAGGAGTCCAATCTGATCCGCAGCTGCCCTCATGTGGTGTCCACAGGCACCTCTTTTTAGATTTCTGCACTACCTCTGCCCCAAGGGTTGAAATTTTAGCCATAGCTGACCTATAGGCACTGCTTCTCGAATCCTAGTCCCTTTGGGCATCTGCCCCTCTCCTTCCCCTTCCTACCAGCAGCCACGTTGGCAATAAAAAGCCTTCGACCCTTTCAAAACTGGATCCATAGGGATCGTCTGTGAATGATGGAGATTGTAATGGCTCCCCACAAGACTGCAATTGCCTTAGCAGCAGTGCCCTGCTCCACTTACTGCAGATGAGATGCAGCCCTCAGGATCCTTGCAGGCGGTTAGCACTGTCCTATTCTGTGCCCCAGTGTAGAAAGAGTAGGTGTGGGGAGGAACCTTTTTAGGGCGTATTCTCTCTACTTTGAGGCCCCGCCAAGGTGTGAGAGGATGGAATTAGCCAAGGACTTCTCTGTAAGCTGGCCTGCTGCTCCTGCCCCCCTTGGCTTGTGGCCCCTGTACAGAATATTGAAGCTGGAGAAACAAAAAATAATAAAGAGGAGCAAAATGGATCCTAATTTCTCACACTTCCTCTAGAGAGCTGCCAGCTAGTAGAACTTTCCTCTGAACAAGCCACTGGTGAGGAGCCCCCAGGCTCCTATCTCTGGACTCAGAGAAGGTTAAAGGGTGATTTTATTAGTCTGTAAGTACCTACATAGGGAACAATAATGGGCCCTTCAATCTAGCAGAGAAAGGTTGAAGCATGATCCAATGGCTGGCAGTTGAAGCTAGACTACTTTAGACTGGAAATAAGATGTAAATTTTTAACAGGGAGAGTAATTAATGACTGGAACAACTTACCAAGGATCTTGGTGGATTCTCCATCATTGACCATTTTGAAATCAAGATTGGATGTTTTTCTAAAAGCTCTGTTCTAGGAATTATTGCGGGGCAGTTATCTGGCCTGTGTTACACAGGCTGTCAGACAAGATGATCATAATGGTCCCTTCTAACCAAGGAATTTATGGATCCAAAAGGCAGAGTGCTAGGGGCCATGTCTGCACTGTCCATTAAGCTCTATGAAAGCCTCACTGGTTCCTGTTTGGCCTCACAATAAAATATCCGTCTTCCCACAGCAGCAAATATCCATGGTCAGCTTGGTAGAAAGAGGGATAGAACTGTCTAGGAGACTCTGTCCCAAAGGTCTCTGCAGAGGATGGGGTGGATTTTTGAGAGGCGAAAGGAAATATTTTGTTTCAGTGGGTTGAGGCAGGAATCCAGGAAGTGATGATGGAAACGTTCAGCTGGACTTCAGGAAACCCTTTCTAACAGGGTCACTTCTAATATGTGGGTCAGCCTCTCTAGGGAAGCTGCTAACACTATAGGAGTCTTTGAAACAAAACTGGACCAAGTTCTTGAGGATATGCAAAAGAGATTCATCTTGCACATGGCATTGGGAGGGGGAAGGAGAAAGTGGAATAGGCAGCCTAATAGGTCCTTTCCATCCTTCGTATATTTGAGTATATATCAGAGTCCTGCAGTTAGGACGGAAGAATCCCATGCACCGCTACAGACTGGGGACCGAATGGCTAGGCAGCAGTTCTGCAGAAAAGGACCTAGGGGTTACAGTGGACGAGAAGCTGGATATGAGTCAACAGTGTGCCGTTGTTGCCAAGATGGCCAATGGCATTTTGGGATGTATAAGTAGGGACATTGCCAGCAGATCGAGGGACGTGATCGTTTCCCTCTATTTGACATTGGTGAGGCCTCATCTGGAGTACTATGTCCAGTTTTGGGCCCCACACTACAAGAAGGATGTGGAAAAACTGGAAAACGTCCAGCGGAGGGCAACAAAAATGATTAGGGGACTGGAACACATGACTTATGAGGAGAGGCTGAGGGAACTGGGGTTGTTTAGTCTACGGAAGAGAAGAGTGAGGGGGGGATTTGATAGCTGCTTTCAACTGCCTGAAAGGGGGTTCCAAAGAGGAGGGATCTAGACCGTTCTCTGTGGTAGCAGATGACAGAACGAGGAGTAATGGTCTCAAGTTGCAGTGGGGGTGGTTTAGGTTGGATATTAGGAAAACCTTTTTCACTAGGAGGGTGGTGAAACACTGGAATGCGTTACCTAGGGAGGTGGTGGAATCTCCTTCCTTTGAAGTTTTTAAGGTCAGGCTTGACAA